>NW_026000130.1:1179034-1194842 GCF_001458135.2 Marmota marmota marmota | reverse complement strand
TCCTAGCAACTCAGAAGTGAGGCAGGAAGATCTCAAGTTCAAGGTCAGCCTTGGCAATTTAGTGAGACCCTGTCTCAAAATTTAAAAAGATAAAAATAAAAAAGGGCTGGGGATGTGGCTCAAGCGGTAGCGCGCTCGCCTGGCATGCGTGCGGCCCGGGTTGGATCCTCAACACCACATACAAACAAAGATGTCGTGTCCGCCAAAAACTGAAAAATAAATATTAAAAAATTCTCTCTCCTCCCTCTCTCTCTCTCTCTTTAAAAAAAAATTTTTTTAGTTGTTGATAAACACAATACATTTATTTTATTTTTATATAGTGCTGAGGATCAAGCCCAGTGCCTCCCACGTGTGAGACACTCTGCCACTGAGCTACATCTGCCCCCATTTTTAAATGTGTTACCCCACTCAACTGTTTTCCCATCCTTCATCAGTTGTTTTCATGAATGCACTTTCTGGAGGAGGGGAGGCTGCATTATTAGTCCCATGTGGGGCTTTTCTATATCAGTTTATTTCAGAGAACTTTTATACTCTGAATGGAAGGAGCCTCCTCCCAAAGTATGATGTTGAGTTTCACTGTCTCTTGGGAGGGACTTTAACACAGTGGTCACTTGTGGCGGTTTTGCAGTTAGAGGCCCTGAATTTCCATCCTGCCAGAACCGTTTGCCTGGCTCTTGCCTCATCTATCTGCCTCTGCCACTTGTTCCTTATGTGACTTTGAGCAGATTGCTTAACCCTCAAGGCAGGACTTCCTGCTCACGGAATGCTGAGATGGGAACGACCCCCCTCGGATCTTTGGAAGGATCAAATTAGCGCCCAGACCCTGGCACTGGGCTCGCACAGGTGAAGGGAGCAAGAAAGGCTGGCTGTGTGTGTCAGACTATCAGATAAAGGGCAGGACATCCAGTTCAATTTGAATTTCAGAGAAACAAATCATTTTTAGTGCAAGTCTGTCCCACATATTGCATCATTGCATGAGACTCAAATTTAATTGGGAATTCATTTACTAAATCCTAGCAACCCATGTTTGAGGCATGGTAGAAAGTCTTAAGGGATAACGTGGTATGATATGTCTGGTGAAAAGCGAACAGATTTCAGTCTATTATTTGGTTCCTTAGAAACTTCCATATTGAAATAGGGAAAAATTGAGTCAATTTGGGGACCTGTATTTGTCAGCTTCCAATCACTATAACAAACATCTGAGATAATCAAGTTATAAACAGAAAAGGTTTATTTTGGCTCATGTTTGGGTTTATTTTGGCTCATGGTTGTGGAGTTTCCTGTCTATGATTGGTTGATCCCATGGCTTCAGGCCTGTGGCCAAGCATCATGGCAGGAGCATATTGCAGAGCAAAACCATTCCCCAGAGGGTCAGGAAGTGAAGGAGAGGAAGAAGAGCATGGGATCCCACAATCCCCTTCAAAGCCATCCCATAAAGACCTTCCACTAGGCCCCACCTCTTGAAGTTTCCACCACCTCCAAATACTGCCAAGCTCAGGAACAAGACTTTGGAGGATGTTCCAAATCCAAACTGTAGCAGAACCCCAGAAATGGCAGAGAATGGAGATAAAACTCGGGATTAAGAACAAAGGGATTGCCGTGGGCAGTGGCACACACCTGTAATCCTAGCGGCTTGGGAGACCAAGGCAGAAGGATCCTGAGTTCAAAGGCAGCCTCAGCAAATTAGCAAGGCCCTAAGATAGTGAGACCTGGCTCAGTGGTGGAACGCCTATCTAGCATGCGTGAGGCACTGGGTTAGATTATCAGCACGACATATAAATAAATGAATAAAATAAAGGTCCATCAATAATTAAAAAATATTTTAAAAAACATGAGATACCACTTCACTAAATAAAATGCCTAGTGATGATACTATATGAGTGGCCATAATACAAAAGACATAATAATAAGTGTTGGCGACAATGTGGAGGAATTAAAATCAACCTTCAATTCAAAATGGTACATCCACAGGCTGAGGGTGTAGCTCAGTGGTAAAGTGCTTGCCATGTGCAAGGCCCTGGATTCCATTCCCAACACCACAAAAACTAATAAGCAAAATGATACCTCTGCTTTGGAAAACAGTCTGTCAGTTCCAACTCAAAACACAGAGTTACCAGACAACCCCAAAATTCCACTCCTAGGCATATGCCCAGAAGGAATGAACACGTCACCCAAAAACTTGTACACAAATGTTCCTTCTACCTTATTCATAATAGCCAAGAAGCAGAAACAACCCAGGGCCCATCAACAGAAGAATGGATAAATGAAATGTGGTCTATCTACACAATGGAATATTATTCAGTAATCAAAAAATGAATGAGGCTGGCTGAGGTGGCTCATGTCTGTGATCTCAGCAGCTTGGGAGGCTGAGGCAGGAGGATACTGAGTTCAAAGCCAGCCTCAGCAAAAGTGAGGCACCAAGCAACTCAGTGAGATCCTGTCTCTAAATACAAAATAGGGCTGGGGATGTGGCTCTGTGGCTGAGTGCCCCTGAGTTCAATCACCGATACATACCCAAAAAAGATGAATATATACTCAAAAGAATTTAAAGCAAGGACTGAAGATATCTGTCCATCCATGTTCATAGCATTATTATTATTGTTAGGTTCCTTGACATTAGTAACTCCAGTTTGGTTCTGGAACTCCATCTTGACCCCAAACCAAAACTTGTAAACTGCCAAGAACAAGAAACTTCAGATACCTTGTTCCTGTATTTGTCCCCACCAAAGTCCCTAAACACACACACAAAAAACTGTTGCTACCCAACCACCTGCACCCAAGGTCAATTCTAGCTTGCTCTTGTTTCTGGTCCAAAAGATATATAAACTTCCATTCAAGTGACAAAGGCTACTGTGTCTTGCAGAAGGGTAGCGTGGAAGATATTCTCAGTCAATAAACTTTGCTTGAACCCAGAGCTGTCTCTCGGGGGTCTTTGTGCCAGCTACCCCAACAAGTATTATTTTGGTATTGGGTATTGAAACCAGGAGTGCTTAATCCCTGAGCCACATCCCCAGCCCCCTTTTTTATTTTTATCTTTTTAAATTTTGAGACAGGGTCTCACTAAATTGCCAAGGCTGACCTTGAACTTGAGATCTTCCTGCCTCACTTCTGAGTTGCTAGGATTATGGGCATGTGCCACCACGCCTGGCTAAAAGGAAGGAAATTCTGATAAACCTTGAGGATATTATGCCATGTGAAATAAGCCAGCCACAAAAAGACAGATAGTACATGATCTCACTTACAGAAAGTATTGAAAATAGTCAAATTCAGCCAGCTGGAGTGGTGCACGCCTGCAATCCCAGCAACTCAGGAGGCTGAGGCAGGAGGATCGCAACTTCAAGTTCAGCCTCAGCAATTTAGCAAGACTTGATCTCAAAATCAAACATATAAAGAGATGGGGGCTGAGGATGATACTAGGTCAGTGGTAGAGCGCAGTGGTTTCAATCCCCAGTACAAAAATAAAATAAAATAAACAAGAAAGGAGGTACTGATACATGCCATAATCTACGTGAACCTTGAAAACTTTTTGCTGGGCTGGACCATACCTCAGTGATCCATCTCATGCTCAGCATGCACGAGGACCTTGGTACAATCCCTAGCACCAATAAATAAATAAACATGAATAAAAACAAAAGTGAAAGAGCCCATTCACAAAAGAATCACATATTATTTGATTTAGTATATAATCAAATGTCTGTAAAGGTAAATTCATAGAGATAAACAATAGATAGGGGGTTGCCTAGGACTGGGTTTGGGGGTGATAAGAGGGGTTGGGGATGGTGGCTAAAGAATATGAAGTTTGGGGCTGGGGTCGTGGCTCAGTGGCAGAGCACTCACCTAGCACATGCAAGGCCCTGGGTTCGATCCTCAGCACCACATAAAAATAAATAAAATAAAGGTACTGTGTCCAACTACAACTAAAATAAATAAATAAACAAGAAAAAAAAAGGATATGAAGTTTCTGTTTGGGTGGTGAAAATATTCTAAAAAATTGCTTGTGTGGATAGTTTCACAGCCACGAAACCCACTTGACCAAATGGTGTATGCCTATAATCCCAGGAACTCGGGAGGCCAAGGCAGGAGGATCACAAGTTTGAGACCAGCTTCAACAATTTTAGGGAGACTCTGTCTCAAAATAAAAAATAAAAAAGGGCTGGGGATGTGGCTCGGTGGTTAAATGCCTCTGAGATCAATACCTGTTACAGGGGAAAAAAGAAAGAAAGAGAGAAAGAACAAAAAGAAATTATACTGTATATGGACTAACTGTGTGTTACGTGAATCATAACTAAATAGAACTATTAAAAAGTTGGTACATGGGCTGGGGTTGTGGCTCAGCAGTAGAGCACTCACCTCACGCGTGTGAGGCCCTGGGTTCAACCCCCAGCTGCCCCCCCACACACACACAAAAAAAAGTTGGTACATTGCAGATGTTTAGGAAATGAAAGGCTAGATGTGCTTCAGGAAAACAAGGCAGCATCCCAAGAAAGAAGAAGACATGAGATCCAGGAAGGTTGTTCCACAGCCTGAGAGGACAAGCAGCCCAAATTGGAGCAGGAAGGCTCTAGACAGTGATCAAAAATGGTTCATAGTGGGCTGCAGGTGCAGCTCAGTGGCAGAGCACGTACTTAGCATGTTGGAGGCCCTTGGTTCAGTTTCTAATATTAAAAAAGAAAAGAAAAAAAAAGTCCACAGAAGCATTTGACAAAAAAATAGCAATAGCGGGGCTGCGGGGCTGCGGGGCTGGGGCTGGGGCAGAGCGTTTGCCTCACACATGCGAGGCCCTGGGTTTGATTCTCAGCACCACATAAAAATAAATAAATAAAAATAATAGCAGATGGAGTTAAAAAAAAGTTGTTTTTTTTTTTTTAATCTGCTTTGACTAAAAGCAAAACAAATTCTTGGCACATGTAACTTCAACACAAAAAATATATGGTTTAAAAATGGGAAACAGAATGAGAATGATCAGATTGCATGTCCCAAAACTATTTTGCATACCTATTTCCTACTTAGTAAAACTGAGATTAATTTTAGAGCTCTTCGTGCCCAGAGGGAGGAGGGAGGAGAGAAATGAGAGGGGGTGGTCCCCCACCATCTTGCCCACCACCACTAACTCCTGGGGACTCCCAGGATACTGGACCAGCCTCTTTTCCTGCTGCCCTTTGTGATTTGATGTTATGGTTTCTGGGTACCACACAGTGGCTGCCCCTTGGACCCTATGTCTCTGGGAATCTTTGGCCCTTCCTCCTGGGCCTTCTGGCCCATCTTGCTCTGAGCTGCCCACCCCTGGCTCCTAATCTGACTCTTGCTTAATATTTATTTTCCTAAACTTGACACTTGGGACTTTCCCTGGATTTCCTCATCCAGGGCTCAGACTCCAATTCCTCTTGACTCTGCACCCCACAACCTACAGCTGCAGTTCACCCACGCCCAGCTCAGCCCCCAGAACCCTGGGCCCGGACAGAACCTGACATCATCTTGCATGACCCAAGGTGGGAAAGTCACATCCCAATTACCACATCTCAGCAGTCTCAGTTGCTTCATCTTTGGACACTTGGGAGGAATTATTCGTATTGTGTTCACCCAAAGTGTATGGCAATTAGAACTGTGGCCAGCACAGAGTAGGCCTTAGGAAATTGTTAGTTCAAGAAACTTAGAAGGGGATGGGGATGGGGCTCAGCGGTACAGCGCTCACCTAGCACTCGTGAAGCACTGAGTTCGATCCTCAGCACCACATAAAAATAAATAAATAAAATAAAGATATGGTGTCCATCTACAACTAAAAAATACATTTAAAAAAAAGAAGAAGAAGGAGAAGGAGAAGGAGAAGGAAAAGGAAGAAACACAGAAGTAGCCACTCTTGTGGCTGAGGCAGGAGGATGGCAAGTTTAAGGTCAGCCTCAGGGACTTAGCAAGACTGTCTCAAAATTAAAAGTGGTATAGCACCCATGGATTCATGGATTCAATCCCCAGTACGGAGAACAGGGAAGGGACTCAGAGATTCAGAGAAGTAAAATTTCAAGCAAGGCCAAGAAACCGCAGCACAGCTGGTGTGGTCTATGCAAAGCAGCAGGAGTTAGTGAAGACTTCTAGAAAGAAGGCCATACTGAGCATTTCACATTTCAACAGTTTTTTTTTTTTTTTTTTTGTACCAGGGTCTGAGTCCAGAGGTATTTAATCACAGAGCCAGATCCTCAGCCCTTTTTATTTTTTGAGATGGGGACTCAATAAGTTGCTTAAGACTTTGATAAATTGCTAATGATGGCCTTGAACTTGCAATCCTCCTGCCTCGGCCTCCCCCAGTTGCTGGGATTACAATTGAACACCACCATGCCCGGCTCAACAGTTCTTAAAAACAAAGATAAAACAAAAATCAAACAAAACTGCTGTGTCTGGTATCTGGATAATCTATACTTATCCCAAGGCTTTGATATCTTTTGGACACACCCAAAGACACGGATATTTGGACACTCAACAACAGAACAAAAGATCATATTCATTAGGGATTCTCTTTCCCATCCCCTCCTAACTACTTTGGCACATCCCCAGACCCTGCATCTCTGAGCGTTCTCAGCCAACACCTCCACTGTGCCATGACCTTTGACTCATTAAAAGATTTCCCACTTTAGTTTCTCTAGAACCAACTTCCCATATGTTGTACCTTCTTCTTTTTATTTTATTTTTTAGTTGTCAATGGACCTTTATTTTATTTATATGCAGTGCTGAGAATTGAACCCAGTGCCTCACACACACGAGGCAAGCACTCTACCACTGAGCTACAACCCCAGCCTGGCTTCATAAATTTTCTTAGCAACATTTTTTCATTTTATAGTCCACAAAGAAGGGAAAAGAGCTTCTAAATATAATATCTATATTTGACTTTGCAGAGGGACCTTAGTGTGGAAGGCTGGGAATCTTTAAATTAGATGAAGACATTTGACTTGGGCTGGGGGTATAGCTTAGTGGTCGAGTACTTGCTTACCATGTGCAAAGTCCTGGGTTTGATCCCCAGCAAGGTGCGCAACAAGAAGTTGGTACTTTACTGATCCTATACTTTCAGAATTCACAGTTAAGTGATATTTAAAAAAAAAAAAAAAGTTGGGGGAGAGGGCGTGTCTAAAATACGTCAGTTTTGTCAAGCAAGAATATTTGCCAAGGAACAATCATCTATTACCACTCAAAAGCGTAGAAAGGACATGATCTCAGAATATTGGATTGCCTTTTAAATTCAGTACATTAACTTTTTGGAAAGGGTCCTAAATTGCTCTTGATTTTCTCATTTCTCTTCTCTCTTGGTTTGGCCCCTGGGAACCACAAAGAGCCGCAGAGCCATCTAGTGGCAGATTATTGTCACTGCACATGCAAATGACTTCCATTTCGCAGTCCCCCAAAGAGTTTACTCACACCTGGGGATTTCTCCCCAATGAGGATGAAATTTGTTAAACTTATTTTATAAATATTACTACAGCTTTGGACTTTAAAATATTGCCTCACTATCAATCTGAAGGTTGAGCTTCCAATCATTGGAGGGGATGCTGAGGACTGTCCCAGGGGGGTTGGCCTGAGCTAGAGCTTCCCATGGGGTGACTGGGACCCTTGGCTTCCTCGTTTCCACTCGTGGTAAATAACAGTGGACAGTGCTGTTCCCATGACAGAGAAAAGGGCATGTAATATATTTGCCACCATTCCTGATAAGTAAACCGTTGATTGATGCTTCTAGAAAGATAGTGTAGCCCACCCAACTGGGCTAAGGGAAAAGGCTTACCATGAGAGATGGAGCAGCGTTCCAGAAAACCTCTGAGGCTTTTAAAAAATGTCTTAGTTTTCATTCAGGTGTGGTGGCACATACCTGTAATCCCAGGTGCTCCAGAGGCTGAGGCAGGAGGATGGCAAGTTCAAAGTCAGGCTCAGTGACCTAGCAAGGCCCTAAGCAACAGACCCTGTCTCAAAATAAAAAATAAAAAGCACTGGGGATGTGGCTCAGTGGTAAAGTGCCCCTGGATTAAATCCAAAGTACCAAAAAAAAAAAA
The DNA here is from genome assembly GCF_001458135.2 of Marmota marmota marmota. Lineage (NCBI taxonomy): Eukaryota > Metazoa > Chordata > Mammalia > Rodentia > Sciuridae > Marmota > Marmota marmota. The sequence goes on along the minus strand of NW_026000130.1, from coordinate 1,186,815 downwards.
AAGTCTTAGTTTTCAGATTTTTTTGAATAGAGATCATGCACATATTTTTTATGATCATTGAAAAAACTTTTTTTTTTCTCCAGCACTAGGGATTAAACCCAGGGCCTGTACACACTAGGCAAGTTCTACCCCACTGAGCTATGCTTCCAGCCCTAGAATTTTAAATTTCTTTTTTTCTTTTTTTTTTTTTTACCGGGGATTGAACTCAGGGGCACCCAACCACTGAGCCACATCCTCAGACCTATTTTGTATTTTATTTAGAGACAGGGTCTCACTGAGTTGCTTAGGGCCTCGCTGTGGCTGAGGTTGGCTTTGAACTCCTGCCTCAGCCTCCCCAGCCTCTGTGATTACAGACATGTACCACTGCGCCCAGCTGATTTTTAAATTTTTGATGCTATTGTATGTGATGTTTTTTTACAATTCATTTTGTACACCTCCAGCCCCACTTCCTACTCTTAACAGTGGTCATACCAGGATGGGAGTGGGGGTGAGGTACATAACAACACGGGCAACTGCTCCTTTCTAAGAATGAAGTACTTTAATAACTCAAGAATTTATATACAGTTAATATACATTTCTTTTGTCATCAGGAACATAAAACCAAAGGGTATTTTAATTAAATTTCTGAAACATAATATCAATAATAACTTTAGATCATACTGTTTACATTTTGTGAAGACCTATTCAAGTTCAAATTTTTCATTAACCCTTTCCTGTCCTCACAATGTTCCAACCCAGTCTCAATCTTTGCTCAGAATCTTTCTTTCTAATTCACATTTAAATGAAGTGAGGGCTGGGGTTGTGGCTCAGTGGTAGAGTGCTTGCCTAGTATGTGTGAGGCCCTGGGTTCAATCCTCAGCACCACATACAAATAAAAAAAATAAAATAAAACAAAGACATTCTGTCCATCCACAACTACAAAAAAATTTTTTTTAAAAAAGAAGTGAAGTGAGACTGTCTCAGTAGTGGATGCTGTTGTCTCTCTGGCAGGTGGTGTTATCTCTGTAACAGAGACTATTGTTTCTGAAGTAGATGCTTTTTAAAAAATATTTATTTAGTTGTCGATGAACACACCATATCTTCATTTTTATGTGGTGCAGAGGATCGGACCCAGTGACTCCCACATGGGAGGTAAGTGCTCTGCCACTGAGCCCCAGCCCCAGCCTTATGCAGATGCTTTTGTTTCTGTGGTCAGTGCCGCTGTCTCAGTGACAGAGCTGTCATGTCTGTGGTGGATGCTTTGCTCCCTGTGGAGGATGCCCTTGTCTGAGTGCTAGACATTCTTGTCTTGGTGGCAGGCTCTGTTGCGGGTGTAGTGGACACTGTTTCCCGTGTGGTGGACCCTGTTGCCTGTGCGGTGGACGCTGTTGTTGGGGAACACTGTTGTCTGCGTGGTGTGTGCTGTCGTCTGGGTAGTGCTGCTGTTGGTGTCCTGCCCAGGTCTTCTATCAGTCCAGTGTGCCCACTCCCCTGGTCACCCTGGCTGGATAAAGCTCATGGCCACACCCTTGGAGGACTCTCTCAGCCTGTGGAAGCTGCCTTTCCGGGAACTGCCGGGGATTTAACCCCCAGACATCATGGCCACCAACTGACTAATGGGGTGAGGCACAGAAACCCAGCCTCCTGACCTGGAGACAGACACACTCTGCATACAGCGAACACTCCTGAAACCCCTGCGGGATCAGACTGTGGTCAGGCTCTCCTGTCTGCTGACTCCTTCCCCTGCCCTGTTCTACCTCCCTCACCTGCTTACCTTTCTCCCCTTCCCTCAATGAGTCAGTTGCTTGAGAATCCCTGCCTCGGTCTCTGCTCCTAGGGGACCCGACCCAGGCCTCTGCTGTAGTGTAGATATGATCTGAGTGTGTCCCCCAAAAGTCCATGTGCTGGAAGCTTGATCCGAATGTGGCATTGTTGAGAGGAGGTGGGACCTCTAAGAGCTGGGCTAGGTCATTAGGGGCACTACCCTATTATGGGATTAAGTAGTTGTCTCCGAACCCTCTTAGGCTTCGTGTGGTAGCACATATCTATAATCCCAGTGATTTAGGAGGCTGAAGCGGGAGGATTATAAGTTTGAGGCCAGTCTCAGCATCTTAGTGAGGCCCTAAGCAACTTAATGAAGTTGCTTAATTTAACCCCTGGGTTCAATTCCTGGTACAAAAAAAAAAAAAGATCCAGTCTAGTTGTCTCAACACTATGTTGTTATAAACTGAGGCTACCCATGTGGACAGTGCTGTTCCCATGACAAAGAAAAGGGCATGTAATATATTTGCCACCATTCCTGAAAAGTAAACCGTTGATTGATGCTTCTAGAAAGATAGTGTAGCCCACCCAAATGGGCTAAGGGAAAAGGCTTACCATGAGAAATGGCCCCTTCTGCAAGTGATTGTTTTCCTTTCTGCTCCTCTCCCATATTGTGACACAGTCAAGAAGACCCTCACTAGAGGCCAAAAAGACAAGGCCATCCAATCTTGGACTTTCAGCCTATAGAACTATGAGACAAATAAACATCTTTTCTTTATAAAGTACCCAATCTCAGGTATTTTATTACAGCAACAGAAAATGGACCAAGTCAGCCTCTTACAAGTGGGTCCCCTTTATCAGGGCTGATCTGAACCATCTGTGAATTTGGGTCGTGGTCAGAGTTAAGCAGCTGGGGGAGACACTTTGGTTGATGTTGGGGCTCCTAAGGAGGGGTGCCTATTAAGAGCTAGGAGGAAACACATCTTAGAGGGAAATTCAAGTCTGATGCTAGATGTGTCTGACCCTACAACCTGGGCTTACGATTATGACCTACTTATATGACTTCACTCTCTGCCTATAAAATTCACTTAATTTAAAACTGAGACTAAAAGCCTAAGAGTCATCTTCTTTCATTGACATACCCCCATGGTGCTGGAAGGCCAGGGTTATGTGGCCAGGAGAGCATCCTTACCCTTAGGCCCCCCCTGAGTCTGCTGAACTGGCCCACTTTGATTCAGTCCAGAAAAGAAAGAGTGTTGGAATGAAAAGAAACAAAACAAAACAAAACTTCTCCTGAAAAACTAACTGGGATCCCTTCTGAGGGCAGGACCCCAATGACCTTCTAGAAGGTTCTACTTCTTAAAGGTTCTACCACGGTGGTGCACACCTATAATCCTGGATACCCAGGAAACTAAGGCAGGAGGATGGCCAGATCCAGGTCAGCCTGGGCAATTTAGCAAGAGCCTTCCTCAGAATGAAAAATAAAAGGTTCTGGGGGTGAGCTCAGTGGAAGAGCACCCTGGGATTGATCCCCAGTACCTAACACACACACACACACACACACACACACACACTTCACGGCTTCTGACATCACCACACCAAGACCACGCTTTCAATACATGAAACTTTGGGGGACACCTCAAGCCGTATCCTCACCACAGCAAGCCCCCGTCGGCCTGTCTGAAGCTTTTTCAGAACCCTGGGCCATCTGCGACTCCTCTCACCCGGCCCTGTTCCTGCTCCTCCTTTCACAGTGATAAGGTCCAGGTCTCCCTCTTCCTCGGCCCCACCCGCCTCTTATCATCCACAGGTATGTCTCCCACACAGCTGTAGCTCCTCTAATCTCCTCTTGGCATCTGCTTCCTGGAGAATGAGAAAATACATGTCTGTGTGTTTGGAATTTTTGGCAGTAGAGGTAGGCATTGCCCAGGACTTGGAAATTCTATTAATTCCTTCAGTTTCACCAGGGAAATGAAGGCAACAAACATCAATTGAAGAAATGAGTTGTTCCTGGCTGGAGCCTAAGGATGAATCAGGTTATGCCCAGCAGAAAACCCAGGTGACGGGGAGAGGCGATGGCCAGGGCAGCATAGTCGAAGTAAATTCTACAAAACTTGCAAATTGATGAGGAAGAGAAATAATATCCTGAAGTTCTTTTTTTTTTTTTTCTTTCTTTCTTGTTGGTACCAGAGATGGAACCCAGGGGTACTTAATCACTGTTTTAGTTACTTTTGCATCACTGTGACCGAAAGAATAACAAAGAGGAGGAAAAGTTGATTTGGGCTTAGGGTTTCTGAGGTCCAGTCCCTGGTCAACTGACTCCATTGCTCAAGGCCGGAGGTGAGGCGGATCATGGTGGCAGGTGTGGCAGAGGAAAGCAGCTCAGGACGTGACAACCAGGAATCAGAGAGCAAACTCTGAGCTGCACTCGCCAGGTGCAAAATAGAAATCCCAAGGGCACACCCATAAGGACCTGTTTCCTCTAGCCACAGCCGATCTGCCTACGGTCACCACCCAGCTAATACACAGCGGATTCTGAGACTGATCGGGGTCACACGTTTCAGGATCTGATCATTTCTCCTCTGAACATCCTCACGTGGTCTCACACCTGAGCTTGGGGTGGGTAAGAAACCTCATATCCAAACTGTGACAACCACTGAGCCACACCCTCAGGCCTTTTTATTTTTTGTTTTGGGACAGAGTCTCACAAAATTGCGCAGTCTGGCCTCAAATTTGCCATCCTCCTGCCTCAGCCTTTAAGGGTCCCTGGGATTACAGGAATCTGCCACAGGGCCTGGCTGACAGCTATTGCTCTTGCAGTGAACATCGTGTCCGTCACAATCAGCTAAAGCCAGGGCTGAGCAAAAAAATCAAGAAGCAAAAACAGAAAATTTGAACTTCAGCAAAATTTAAAACTCGTGTGCATCCAAAGGCACCTTCAAGAAAGTTAAAAAGATGGGCTGGGGCTGGGGCTCAGTGGTAGAGTGCTTGCCTAGCACGGTTAAATAAATAAATAAAATAAAGGTATTGTGTGCAGCTACACTAAAAAATAAATATTTTTTTTAAAAAAAGTAAAAAGACAATCCATAGATTGGCAGAAAATATTTGCAAATCATGTATTTAGTTTAGCATCTTCACCATACAAAGAACCCTTACAACTCAATAATAAAAGACAAATAATAATTTATTACTAAACTTCAGACAATGACTGCAGATCCTGCAGGGAGACCTCAAACCATCTAGAGATTTTCTTCATTTTTTAAATTTTGGTGGTGCTAGGGGTGGAACTCAGAACTACATGCATCCTGGTAAGTGCTGTACCACTGATCCACACCCCCTAGAGGATGGCTGGGTCGGCACCATGGCACACACCTATAATCCCAGGGGCTCAGGAGGCTGAGGCAGGAGAATCGTGAGTTCAAAGCCAGCCTCAGCCACAGTGAGGCCCTAAACAACTTGGTGAGAGTCTGTCTCTAAATAAAATACAAAAAAAAAAAAATACAAAATAGGTCTGGGGATGTGGCTCAGTGATTAAGCGCCCCTGGGTTCAATCCCCGGTAAAAAAAGAAAGAAAGAGGGAGGGGGGAGGGAGGAAGATAGGCTGGTTTTATCATACAGGACAACCATGACACAGCCTCTTTTAGTTAATTAAAGGACACCAGGGATTGAACCCAGGGACATTTTTACCACTGAGCCACATCCCCAGCCTTTTTTATATTTTACTTAAAGACAAGGTCTCTCTGAGTTGCTTAGAGTCTTGCTAAGTTGCAGAGGCTGGCTTTGAACACATGATCCTCCTCCTGCCTCAGCCTCTGGAGCCACTGCGATGACAGGCATTCACCACCATGCCCAGCCACCCTTTTCTATATTGAAACAATTTTTTTCCCCACACCAGCATTAGAAGCAAAGGTGCTTCACCTCTGAGCTATACCCCCTGCTGTTTTTATTTTTTTATTTTGAAACAGGGTTTAGCTGCCTTGCCCAGATTGGCCTTGAACTTCTGCTTTAGCCTACTGAGTAGCTGAGATTACAGGTGTGTTCCCTCAAGCCCAGATAAAATAATTATTTAAGCACCCAAGAAATTCATACATTATTTGTTCTGGTTATTAAAAAATATTTAATGTCTTTTTTCTTAACATTATTTTTAAAATATTTTTACTTGTAGATGGACATAATATCTTTATTTTTTTATTTTATTTTATTTTTTATGTGGTGCTAAGAATCGAACTCAATGCTTCATACATACTACCACGGAGCCACAATCCCAGCCCATGGTAACTAAAATTTTTAACAACATTAAAAAACCATTCCATCACATTCCTAGGCTCCTCCTCAGGGGTCTGGCCTTGGTCTCTTTCTTTGCATTTAATCCAGGTGTGAATCACTCTTCACAAGCTGCAAACAGAGGTGGACAAAAAGCCCTTTCTTAATTTTTTTTTTTTTTTTGTACCAAGGTTTGAACTCAGGGCACTCAACCACTGAATCACATCCCCAGCCCTATTTTATATTTTATATACAAATATAAGCACTGAGTTGCTTAGCATTTCGATGTTGCTGAGGCTGGTTTTCAACTCGAGATCCTCCTGTCTCAGCCTCCCGAGCTGCTGGGATTACTGGTGTATTCCCACCTCATCTGCCATTTTGTTACTTTTATTCTAGTTATTAAAATAATATGAGCTGTGACTGTAGATCAATGGTAGAGCGCTTGCTCAGCACATGTGAGGCACTGAGTTTGATCCTTAGCACCACAAAAAATAAACAAATAAAATAAAAGCATTTTGTCCACATACAACTATAAAAAAATTTATAAAAACAATGTATTTTCATTGTAAAGAATTTGTAAAATTAAAAAACAAACCCAGAAAAAAATTAAAATCACAAATGTATTTACCACTAAAATAGAAAAATTCTTTTTCTATTTTATGTTTTCCCTTCCATGTTTTATTCTGGGCTTATGTGTGTTTGTAGATATATATGTATATATTTGGGGAGACTTTGAGTTTAAAAGTGTCAAGATGAGGAGATTTATTAAATTTAGAAGCTTAGACAGGAACACAACACTGAGTTTCTTAGAATGAGAGGCTTCTTGAAATAAGGTACACATTTATCTTATCTATCTATCTATCTATCTATCTATCTATCTATAAATACCTGGGATAGAATCCAGGGGCACTTAACTACTGAGCAACACCCTCAGCCCTTTTTGTTTTGAGACAGGGTTTCTCTAAGTTGTTGAGGCTGGCTTTGAACCTGCAATCCTCCTACTTTAGCCTACCAAGCCGTATCTTTCTTCTCTCTATCAGCTATCTGTCTATCATGGATCATCTGCTATCCTCTTGGTTCTGACTCCCTGGGGAACCCTGACTTATACAGTGGGGCTGGACAGAGGGTGTCCTGCTTCATTGCCAGAATGTCCACTTTATTCAGGACTCAGTGGGGAAAGAAAAGATGAACTCACAGTGGCTCTGCTCCCAGGAGTGGGTTCCGTTTTTATAAACTATGGCCTATGAAAGTCTACATAAATTCAAATATTTGCTGGGGTCTCTCCTGTGCCAGCCAAATGGAGATCAATAAGACTACAGTCCTTGGGCTGGGGCTGTGGCTCAGTGGTAGAGCACTTGCCTAGCATGCGTGAGGCACTGGGTTCGAGTCTCAGCACCGCATACAAATAAATGAATAAAGGTCCATCAACAGCTAAAAGAAGAAAAAGAAAAAGGAAGACAACAGTCCTTGCCCTCGAGAAGCCCAGCCTGCACCGGGAGAGACGGAACCATGAAGTGAAGGCGACTTTGGGAAGAATGTTGTCATGCTCTGTAAAGGTTGTAAAGGTTGTCCCCTAAAGGTTTGTGTGTTGAAGGTCCCCAGCTGGTGGCACTACTGAGAAGTGGTGGAACTTTTAGGGGGTGGAACATAATGGAAGGAAGCTACATTACTGTGGAGAGTGCCCTTGAAGGAGATATTGGGACCCCACCCCTCTTCTCTGTCTGCTTCCTCACCACCATGAGGCGAGTGGCCTTGCTCCCCCATACCCCCACCCCCAG
>NW_026000130.1:1176530-1179022 GCF_001458135.2 Marmota marmota marmota | reverse complement strand
CCCACCCCCATACTTCCACCCTCATGATGCACCGTCTCCCTGCAGACCCCAAAACAAGGGAGCCAGCTGACCAGGAGCTGAAAACACTGAAATCATGAACTAAAATCTTTTTTTCCTTTCAAGTTGATTATCTCAGGTATTGTCACAGTGATGGAAAAGTGATTAACACAAAGGCAAAATGCAACTGGAATTTTGGTAGATGGTTGAGTGCTGGTTACATGAAAGGCATTATTGATATAGGGAGCATCTCACGTAAAAACAAGGAGAGGGGCTGGAGCTCAGCACCACATAAAAATAAATAAATAAAATAAAGGCATTGTGTCCAACTACAACTAGAATAATATTGAAAAAAGAAAGGCTGAAGATGTGGCTCAGTGGTAAAGTACCCCTGGGTTCGATCCCCAGTACCAAAAAAAAAAAAAAAAAGGCAAGGGGCCTGTAGCAGATACTATTCGTTAGAGATCATCTAATACCTATTCTCTTTCTTACTAAGTAAGAATAATATATTTAGGACATCCACTTGCCCAGTGATAAAAACCATTCTTCCTAGAGCTTTTTTATGAAATATTTTTTTAAATTGTAGATGGACATGACACCTTTTTGGGGGGGAAGGAGGTATGCTGGGAATTTAACTCAGGGACACCTGATCACGGAGCCGTGTCCCCAGCCCTATTTTGTGTTTTATTTAGAGACAGGGTCTTGCTGAGTTGCTTAGTGCTTTGCTGTTGCTGAGGCTGGCTTTGAACTCACGATCCTCCTGCCTCAGCCTCCCGAACCACTGGGATTACAGGCATGCACCACTGAGCCTGGCTACAGTATTTTTAATTAATTAATTAATTAATTTAATGTGGTGCTAAGAGGCAAACCCAGTGCCTCACACGTGCAGGGCAAGTGCTCTACCACTGAGCCACCACCCCAGCCCATCTCCTAGGTTTTTTGCAGCCATGGGTAGACATACAACTAAGACCACACCAATGACATGGAGATGGGTTCCAGAAAGGGCTTTTGAACAAATTATTTTTGAAAGGAGAAAACTTAAACTAGCCAGTCCTTTGCTCTTTGCCCTTGCCCTTGCCTGGAATACGGAGAAGATGCTGGAGGTCGAGCAGCCAACTGTGACCAAGAGGGGATGAGCTGAGGATGATAGTCATGAGGAAAGACAGATGGAGCTTGGGAGGAGATGGAGGGACTTGGGCCTGGCATCAGGAAGCCACCGTACAAGCCCTGGGAGGCCCATCTGGACTTCTCTATGACAAGAATAAGGCCCAAAGTTAACAATTTGTAATACTAAATGAAGCTGTACGTGCTGTTCTTGCCCCTTCTCTGCAGGTTTGAAACTCAAAGAAAGGAAATAAAAATTATCCTCTAGAACTCAGGGGATCCCGAGAGTGTTATTATTTCCTGGTTTGAGAAGTAACTGTAGCTAGTGGGAGGGCCGTATTTGTCCATCTTCTGTGGCTAATAACACAACAGGCGGGGGAATTTGTAGAGAGGAAGCTTATCTTTGCTCACAGTTCTGGTCCAAGGCCAGGAGGCTGTATCTGGTGATGGCCTCCTAGTAGGCCGAGTCCCAAGGTGGTGCAGGCCATCACAAGACGAGGTCAACGTGTACAGGTATCCTCTGGTCTCTCTCTTCTCCTAAAGCCACCAGTATTCATGGGGGCTCCACCCTGATGCCCTTATCTAATCCTAATCACACACACACACACACACACACACACACACACCCCGCCGCAGTCTGGCTGGGCACACAATCACGAGCCACCACACAGCTTGTAGATTCAAACAGCAACTCTTTATTCCCGAACTCACACCAGCCGTCTACAATCACGTTCTGGGGAAATCCACGTTCTCTGCCCAAATCCACCTCCACTGAGAACTCAAGGGGAACTCAGGCAGCAGGATACACCCTATTCCCAGCAGGAACAATCTTAAACCGGGAACGCCCTAAACCCGATTATCCTAAACCGGGAACACCCTAATCCGCCCTGGTCCTTGAGCAAGGTCACCTACATTCAATGTCACTGCAACATGGGGTACACTGGCAAGGAAATTGTCATACCTACTTGGCTAATGGCTCCCAGCACCCCCCAAACTTTGAGAACCGTCTCTGGATCGAGTGTCCCCCCTCTTAACTACCTCACAGAGGGGATTAAACTACAATATGGGTTTTGGAGGAAACCAACCTTATCCAAACCCTCACCACAAAACAAACAATCAATCACACTAAAACCCCCAGCAGGGCGCTGAAGTATACCTGGTAGAGAAGCCACAGGATCAGATTCTTCATCCTAGGATCAATCTGGAAACACAACAACTTGGACCTGTCTGTGGCAGAGATCTAGGCATGAGTGACTGGGGATCAGGAGGGGGCACTGGAGGTGGGACATATTTGAGAAGAAGAGTGGACAAGTCTTGAGCTGGTGGCCAGTTGCTTTCCTCTAAAGTTTACCCCTGGGCTGACTAATTCAGTGCCCCACCCCCACCCCCCC
>NW_026000130.1:1148139-1176506 GCF_001458135.2 Marmota marmota marmota | reverse complement strand
TTCATATAGATATTTAAATTTAATTAATAATGATTACATTGAATTAAAAATTCAAGGCTAAAGTGGTAGCTCAGTGGTAGAATGCTTGCCTAGCATGCATGAGGCTCTGAGTTCAATCCTCAGCATTGCAAAAATAATAATTAGGGCTGGGGCTGTAGCTTAGGGGTAGAACGCTTGCCTAGCATGTGTGAGGCACTGGGTTCAATCCTCAGCACCACATAAAAATACACAAATAAAATAAAGGCATTCTGTCCATCTACAACTACAAAAAATTTAAAATAACAATAAAAAGGATAAATTAATACATAAATTAATTAAAAATTCAGCTAGGTGGGGTGGTGCATGCGTGTAATCCCAGCAACTCAGGAGGTTGAGGCAGGAGGATTGCAAGTTTGAGGTCAGGCTCAGCAACTCGTCAAAATCTTGTCTCAAAATACAAAATAAAAAGGGCTGGGGATGTAGCTCAGTAGTAGAGCACTCCTGGGTTCAATCTCCAGTACCAAAAATAAATGAATAAATATTTTAAGAAGAACCTAATTAAAGACTCAATGCCTCAGTCACATTAAACAAATTTCAAGCACTCAGTGATCATGCTCAGCATAGTAGCCTGTTTTCTGTTGCTATCTTGCTCATAATCTCTTTTCTTTACAAAGTGACCATCCTCAGGTATTTTGTTATAGAAATACAAAATGGACTAAGATAGTAGCAGTTACCAAACCTTAGTGTAAATACACTCTATAGCTCTGCAATTCCACTCACAGAAGTGAGTATTATGTAAGGACATGCTCAAGAATGTTCTTTGCTGCCAGATGTGGTAGCTCACACCTGTAATCCCAGCTATTGGGGAAGCTAAGGCAGGAAGATCACCTGAATTCAGGAGTTTAAGACCAGCCTAGAAAACTTCGTGAGACCCTGTCTTAAAATAAAAACAGTAAGAGGTGGGATGTAACCTACTGCCCATGGGTTCAATCCCTAGTACTAGAAAAAAAAAATCTTTGAGGATTTATGTATAATAACCTCAAACTGGAAAGAATCCAAATGTCCATCAATATCCTATGGGATTCCATTATGAGGAAGTTCAGAAACAACCAAAAGGAATCCATGCTGATGGAAGTCAGAAAAATCGTGACCATTAATCAGGTGGGTGCGGATTGGCAGTCCATTTTGTATTTCTATAACAAAATACCTGAGGATGGTCACTTTGTAAAGAAAAGAGATTATGAGCAAGAAAGCAATGGAAAACATTCCATAGCTTGATCTGGGTGGAAGTTTCACGACTATCAAAAATGTAAAAACTGATATTGAACTTGAGTTGGAAGAGGCGAGTCCAGTCTCAAAATGGAGGTAAAACCGCTGCCCAGTGGCCCCCAGCCGGATTCCGGCCATCACCATCGCCCCTGGGAGGAGGGCCACGGTCCAAAGGAACCAGAGCAATTGAGGAAGCTGTTGATTGGTGGTCTGAGCTTTGAAACTGCAGATGATAGTTTAAGGGAACATTTTGAGAAATGGGGCACACTCAAGATTGTGTGGTAATGAGAGACCCCCAAACAAAACGTTCCAGGGGCTTTGGTTTTGTGACTTACTCTTGTGTAGAAGAGGTGGATGCAGCAACGTGTGCTCGGCCACCCAAGGTTGATGGGCGTGTCATGGAACCAAAGAGAGCTGCTTCTAGAGAGGATCTGTAAAGCCCGGTGCCCATCTAACAGTGAAGAAAATGTTTGTTGGTGGTATTAAAGAAGATACAGAAGAATGTAATTTGAGAGATTAGTTTGAAAAGTATGGCAAGATTGAAACCATAGAAGTTATGGAAGACAGGTAGAGCGGGAAGAAGAGAGGATTTGCTTTTGTATCTTTTGATGATCATGATACAGTTGACAAAATTGTTGTTCAGAAATACCACACTATTAATGGGCCTAATTGTGAAGTGGAAAAGGCCCTTTCTAAACAAGAGATGCAGTCTGCTGGGTCACAAAGAGGTCACGGAGGTGGATCTGGCAACTTTATGGGTCGTGGAGGAAACTTGGGAGGTGGTGGAGGTAACTTTGGCCGTGGTGGAAACTTTGGAGAAAGAGGAGGCTATGGTGATGGAGGTGGTGGCAGCAGAGGTAGTTATGAAGGAGGCGACGGTGGATATAATGGATTTGGAGGTGATGGTGGCAACTATGGTGGTGGTCCTGGTTATAGTAGTAGAGGAGATTATGGTGGTGGTGGACCAGGATATGGAAACCAAGGTGGTGGTTATGGTGGTGGAGGAGGATATGATGGTTACAATGACGGAGGAAATTTTGGAGGTGGTAACTATGGTGGTGGGAACTATAATGATTTTGGAAATTACAGTGGACAATGGCAATCAAATTATGGACCCATGAAGGGGGGCAGTTTTGGTGGAAGAAGCTCTGGCAGTCCCTCTGGTGGTGGTTATGGATCTGGTGGTGGAAGTGGTGGATACGGTAGCAGAAGGTTTTAGAAACAGCAGAAAAGGGCGACAGTTCTTAGCAGGAGAGAGAGCGAGGGGTTGTCAGGAAAGCTGCAGGTTACTTTGAGGCAGTCGTCCCAAATGCATTAGAGGAACTGTAAAAATCTGCCACAGAAGGAACGATGATCCATAGTCAGAAAAGTTTACTGCAGCTTAAACAGGAAACCCTTCTTCTTCAGGACTGTCATAGCCACAGTTTGCAAAAAGTGCAGCTATTGATTAATGCAATGTAGTATCAATGAGATGTACATTCCTGAGGTCTTTTATCTGTTGTAGCTTTGTCTTTTTCATAACATTAGGTATATTGCCCTATAAACTGTGGTAGTGGTACCAGGAATAAAAAAAATTAAGGAATTTTTAACTTTAAAAAAAATGTAAAAACTTCCTGGAGTTAAACAGCAATCACCTTCTTAGAGAGGCCTGTCCTCACCCCTCTTTGGGAAGTACTTAACATCTTCCACTCTCCTGAAGCCTGACACTGACTTCTTTTTCTTCATGGTAATCATGACGACCTAACTGTCACCTAGCTTAGGCTCCCATAACACAAAACTATAGGCTGGGTGACAACAGATACTTATTTTCTTATAGTCCTGGAAGCTAGAAGTCCAAGATCAATGTTCTGGCTGATTTGGGGTTGAGTAAGGGCTCTTTTCTTGGCTTGCAGAAGGCCACCTTCTCGCGGTGTGGTCACATGACCTCCTCCTTGTGCACTTGGAGGTAGAGATAACTCTCTGATGTTTCTTCTTTATATTTTTTTCAGTGCTGGAGATGGCACCCAGGTCTTGTGCATGCTAAACATGCGCTCTACCACTGAGCCACGTCTCCAGCCCCCTGGCATTTCCTCTTATAAGGGGTTAATCCTGTCAGATCAGGACCTCACTTTACCTTAATGATTGCCTTTTGGTCCCCATCTCCAAATGTAGGCATGCTGGGAGTCAGAGCTTCAATAGGTAAATTTTGGAGGTCACAAACATTCACTCTGCATGCCTGTATTCCTGGAGGCTCAGGAAACTCAGGCAGGAGGATCCCAAGTTCAAAGCCAGCCTCAGCAACTTAGTGAGGCCCTAAGCACCTGTCTCAAAATAAAAAATAAAATTACTAAAGGACTGGGGGGTGTGACTCAGTGGTCGAACACCCCTGGGTTCAATCCCTCATACCAAAGAAAAAAAATTCACTCCACAACACCAACAGGGCGTGTGTTTGGTTATTGATATGTTTATCACCCATCTCCCCAATTAGAATCTAGTCACCCTGAGTACAAGAACTTCATTTGGGCCACTGTGGCATTTCCAGCACCAATCAGGAGCTTGGCATGGTGGAGAGCTCCAGCAATATTTGTTGAGTGAAAGGTGGATGATGGGAGGGGGGTGTGTGTGTAGTTTAGCAGACAAGTGTTACTAAGCCCAGCATCTGGAAAACAGGAATAGTGTTCCAGATCCTCAGGAGGCTGAGGCAACAGGATCTTGAGTTCAAACTCAGCCTCAGCAAAAAGCAAGGCCCTTAAGCAACTCAGTGAGACCCTGTCTCTAAATGAAATGCAAAATTGGGTGGGGATGTGGCTCAGTGGTTGAGGGCCCCTAAGTTCAATCCCAGTACCACCCCCAAAATGGGAATAGTGGTAAAAGTCATCATTTTTTAAAACTTAAACTAAATTTATTTTTAACTGATATTTAAAAACATAAAAGTGTACATGTTTATGGGGTACCCTGTGATGTTCTGGTACATGTATATATTTGCAGTGTTTTTTTTGTTGGTTTGTTTTGTGGTATTGGGGATGAACCCAGGATCTGACACATGCTAGGCCAGTGCTTTACCATTGAGTTACACCAGGCCATTGGGTAGTGTTTAAATTAGGATAAGCAAAATAAAATGCAAAATAGGGCTGCGGATGTGGCTCAGTGGTTGAGTGACCCTGAGTTCAATTCCCAGGACCCCCCTAAAATAATAATAATAATAAAAATAAATTAGGCTAAGCATATCTACATCCTTAAATATTTATCTTTTCTTTATGTCAAAGCATTCAAAATTCTTCTAGCTTTTTAATCATTTCTTAATCATTAGGGTACTTGGTATATCACCCAAAGTTTATGTCTTTAAATGACTTACATTGTGAAAGAGGAGATATTTTTTTAAAATATTTTTTTTTCAGTAGTAGATGAACACATAGTATCTTTATTTATTTACTTAATGTGGTACTGAGGATTGAACCTAGTGCCTTACACAGGTGAAACAGGTGCTTTACCACTGAGCTACAGCCCTAGCCTAAGAGGAGAGATTTTTTTTTTTAATTTAAATTGTTGGTGGATCTTAATTTTATTTACTTATATGTGGTGCTGATATCAAACCCAGTGCCTCACACATGTTAGGCAAGCACTCTACCACTGAGCCACAACCCCAGCCAAAGAGAAGGGATTTTTAATGTGCATTTGCTGTATGTTGTAGAGCTTGTACTACGTTGGGTCATTCCCTGCTTCTTTTAAGACAATTCTTAATTTCTCTCTCTGTGGCCAGTGTCTTCAATATGGGAGTGTGAAAGTTTAAGACTTGATTCTAGTCTAGGCTGCACCACTATTTTGCTCACGTCCTCGTGATTTCCTTTCCTCGCACGCACCCTGCCTTTCTCAACTGTAAAAGAAAGGGTTGCAAGTTAAACTAAGACCTTAGCGGCCCATTTACAGCTGGAAACTGGTGCGACTGGCTTAATCGTAGTTATTTTTTTTTTTAACATTTTTTTAGTTGTAGATGGACATAATATCTTTATTTTTATTGATTTACTTTTATGTGGTGCTGAGGATCGAACCCAGGACCTCACGCCTATGAGGCAAGCGCTCTACCACTGAGCTACAACCCCAGCCCACCGTAGTTCTTCCTTCTAGCACTAGGGGGCAATCTAAGCAGCTCGCTGGAACAGGCTCAGCGCTACAGTTGCTGCTCTTAGATGAAAGGATGGATGCCGAAAGGTCATGCTCTCTGCTTTGATTGCTGACTGCTCCCCCGACCTTAAGCTCAAGAAGCCTCGCTTGCTACCTATTCCACTAAAGAAAACAGGGCTGGATTGGCCAAGGAATCTTGCATCTAGAGGCTGGGGTTATGGCTCAAAGGTAGGGCGCTCGCCTGCCATGCGTGAGGCACCGGCTTTGATCCTCAGCACCACATAAAAATAAAATAAAGATATTGTGTCCACCTATAACTACAAAATAAATATCTTTTAAAAATCTTGCATCCATCGCTTTTGTATCTGTCGCGGGTAATGGATGTGGTTGGGGAGCCAGCCTGCAGCTAATAAATTGTCAAGGACAAAAGGACACCCAGAACCAGGGACAACTGAGGTAAAGACTTAGATTCTGTTCAGAAAGAAACAGTTCTCTGGTACTACCTTGCTACAATGTTTCACGGGCACAGTGTGAGGCTGGAAGGTCCTCGGAGGCTGCGCACAGAGGAGGAGCCACTCCCCGAAGGCTGAGCGACTCACACTGAAGTCCCAGCTTGGGCAAGTCACTTCCCTTCTACTGAGCTCTGTACCTGTGAAATGATGAGGGACCCATTCACAGCCACTCCAGTACCATGACAGGTAGCTCTGACCAGCTGCGGGAGCTTTCCCTCCAACTCCACGCACACGCCGCCTCGAAATTCTTTTCAACACTGACTGGTGGGAGTTGGTCCAGGAGGGGAAAGCTTTATGCTACCTCTGTGAACCTTAGACGATTTCTGGAATTCCTTCCAGTATGGTCATGGGGTTGTGACAGCAGAGACCCCTCTAAGGTTGACCAACTTCAGTGGCTTGGGATGGTTTGGCATCAGTATTTCTTTTCTTTCTTGTTTTCGCAGCTCTGGGGACTGAGCCTGGCACTGCCGTGCCCAGCGGGCATCAGTACTGCAGTATATTTGTACGTTGGAGAGAGATGGAGATGTTTTCTGCTTTACATGATTATAGTACTTGTCAAAGGTTGACAGGCCTGATGCTCTAGCCCAGTGGTTTAGCAAAAAGACTTTATTTTCATGGAAAGATTAGGAGTGAAGTACTGAAGTAATTAAGAGATACTTAACTTTGTCCTTGACCTTTAAAACTTCTCTTGGAATTTTCAGATACAGGCACAGAACATGGCTACATTTAGGCACATAGATTAAGTTTTTCAAAGTAAATGTGGAATGAACTCAGACTTTGTTCCTAGGTGATATATCCATCATATGACATACTCATCATCTATTTTAAGTTCACTGTAGGTGAACCTGGCCTGATTAACAGTATTATTGACCTAGTAGTCAGAAGACCTGGCTTTTAGTCCTGGCTTCACCCTTTACAAGCCAAGAGACTAAAACTCTCAGGGTCTTAGCTTCACCCCCACCATCTGTAAAATAGGGATAATTATACCAGCCCTTTTAATTCAGGTCACAAGGTCAAATGAGATCATGCCTCTGAAGGTACATTGCATGGGGCAATACATCATACAACTCCAGGGAAACATGATACAGATTTTTGTAGGGACCCTCTAGGAATATTTGTCATCTTAAACTCTGTCAACGAACTCAAAATTTCTGAATTCTGATGTATCACTGGAACAAATGTTAATTACAGCAACTTTCTGGAAGTCCATTTGGGTAATAAGAATCAAAAGCCTTAAAAATGTACATGTCATATTACACAGCATTAAAAGAGAACAAAATTATGGCATATGCAGGTAAATGGATGGAGTTGGAGAATATCATGCTAAGTGAAGTAAATTAATCCCAACAAACCAAAAGCTGAATGTTGTCCCTGATAAGTGGATACTGATCCATAATGGGGGAGGGGGCATGGGAAGATTAGATGAAATTTGAGTGGGCAAAGGGGAGAGAGGGGAGGGAAGGGGGATGGGGACAGGAAAGATGGTGGAATGAGATGGACATCATTACCCTAGGTACATGTATGACTGCACATGTGGTGCAACTCTACATCATGTACAACCAGAGAAATGAAAAGTTGTGCTGCATTTGTGTACAATGAATAAGAATGCAATCTGCTGTCATATATACTAAATTAGAATAAATAAATAAATAAATTTTTAAAAAACGTACATGTCTCCAGGTGTGGTGGCACATGCCTGTCATCCCAGTGGCTTGGAGGTTGAGGCAGGAAGATTGTGAGTTCAAAGCCAGCCTTAGCAAAAGCGGGGCGCTAAGCCACTCAGTGAGACCCTGTTTCTAAATAAAATACAAAATAGGGCTGGGGATGTGGCTTGGTGGTTGAATGCCCCTGGGTTCAATCCCTAGTACCAAAAAATAAAAATAAAAAATAAAAACCCAATAACAATGTACATTTCATATACCCACTAGAGCAGTTAAGATGTAAAAGGCAGATGATACCAAATGTTGAGAATTTGAAACAAACTTTCATGTTCTCTTTGCAGGAGCAATGATTTGTACAATCACTTTGGAAAACAGACAGTAGTCACCAAAGTTGATTATATGTATATATCCCATGACCCAAAGATCCCACTCCTAGGTATGTGCACAACTGAAATGTGTACATATGTCCACCAGAAGATACGAACTACAGAGTTCACTGCAGCATGCTCTTAATACCAAAAACTGGAAATTGAGAGCCAGATGCAGTGGCACATGCCTGTCATCCCAGCTACTGAGGCAGGAAGATCATAAATTCAAGGTCAGCCTCAGCAAATTTAGCAAGATCCTGCCTCAAAATAAAAAGTCTAAAGGGCTGGGGATGAAGTTCAGAGGTAAAGCACCCTTAGGTTGAATTCCTAGTACCAAAACCAACCAACCAAACAAACAAAAAAAATCCCAACAACCCTGAAAATTGCTTCAGATCTCATCAGCAGTAAAATAGATAAATTGGGAAATGTTCACATATTGAGATTCTGTTGTGCAATGAGAATGAAGGAATTCAAATTACTTGCTGCAGCTGGGTAAGGTGGTGTGTACATATAATCCCAGCTACTTGAGAGGCTGAGGCAAGAGGATCACAAGTATGAGGCCAGCCTCAGCAATTTAGCAAGGCCCTAAGCCACTTAGTTAGACCCTAAGCTAAGTGGTTAAGCACCCCTGGGTTCAATCCCCTGCACCAAAAAGGAAAAAAAGTTAACTTTTAGGGCTGGGGATGTGACTCAAGCGGTAGCGCCCTCGCCTGGCATGCGTGAGACCCGGGTTCGATCCTCAGCACCATATACAAACAAAGATGATGTGTCTGCCGAAAACTAAAAAAATAAATATTAAAAAAAAGTTGATGGGGGCTGAGGATTTAGCTCAGCTGGTAGCGTGCTTGCTTCACATGCACAAGGCCCTGGGTTCAATCCCTAGCACTGCCAAAAACCAAAAAAAACAAAACCAAAAAAAAGTTGACTTTTATGTAATAAAAAAATCTATGAAGCAATTGTGGAGGACAAGTAGTTTAGATTCAACCATGTGCCACTTTGTAATAGTATTGCTGTTCTTGTTTTTTAATACAGTTACTTGACTTTGTTTTGAATTTTCTCTTTGTTGTTGTTATGTTATTGGGAATTAAATCCAGGGTCTCAAATACATGAGGCAAATGCTCTACCTCTGAGGTCTATCCGAGCCCTTTTTATTTGATTATTTTTTTAATATTTATTTTTTAGTTGTAGTTGGACACAATACATTTATTTGTTTGTTTGTTTATTTTTATGTAGTGCTGAGGATCAAACCCAGGACCTCACACATGCTAGGCCACAACCCCAGCCCTTTATTTTTTTTATTTTGAGGCAGGGTTTCACCAAATTGCCCAGGGTGGCCTCAAACTTGGGATCCTCCTGCCTCAGCCTCCTGAGTTGCCGGAATTTCAAGTGTGTAACACCATGTCCAGCTTTGATTTTCTTTTAATTAGAATTTATGTGGTTTTCAGCAGCTTGAGAAGCTGAGGCAGAAGGATCATGAGTTCAAAGCTAGCCTCAGAAACTTAGCGAGGCCCAAAGCAACTCAGTGAGACCCTGTCTCTAATAAAATATAAAAAAGGGCTGGTGATGGTGCTCAGTGGTTAAGCACACCTGATTTCAATCCCTGGTACAAAAAAAAAAATAAGAAAAGAAAAGAATTTACATGGTTTATATTTTCCTATCCTTTTACCTTCCTTTGGTGTTTTTGTTTATTGTGATAAAATATACATGACCAAAAATTTACAACTTTAACCATTTTTAAGAGTACAATTCAGTGACATTAAGCATATTCACAATATTGGGTAACCATCATCTCTATCCATTTTCAGAACTTTTTTTTGTGTGTGTGTGATTCCCAAACAGGAACTCTGTACCCAATAAACAGTAACTCTTGACTTCTTCTTCTTCTATTCCCTCGTAATCACAGATTACACTGTCTCTTTGTGAACTTGCCTTAAAATAGACCTATATACAAGTAGAATCACATCATATTTGCTCTTTTGTGGCTGGCTTATTTCACTTAACATGATATTTTCCAGGTTTACTCAGGTTGTAGTGTATATGAGAATTTGTATCTTTTTCCGCCCTTTGGTATTACGGATTTAACCCAGGGGAACTTTACCACTAAGCCATCCCCAACCCTTTTTATTTTTTATTTTGAGGCAGGGGCTCACTAAGTTGCTTAGGACCTTGCTAAGTTGCTGGGGCTGGCCTTGAACTTGTGATCCTCCTGTCTCAGTCTCCCAAATCCATGGGATTACACAGGTGCACCACTGTGCCAGGCTGAGAATTTGTACCTTTCAAGACTGAATTAGATTCTCTTGTTCCTTACACATTCATTGTTGATGGACAATTGGGTTATTTACACCTTTTGGCTATTTTGAATAATGCTGATATGAATGTTGCTATATAAATCCCTTCTTTTGATTCTTTTGAAATACACCTAGAGTCATACATCTGGATCATACGGTAATCTTACTTTTAAATTTTTTTTTCAGTACTGGGAATTGAATCCAGGGACTCATGCTTCCTAGGCAAGTGATCTACTACTGAGTGACATCCCAGTTTTCTTTGGTTTTTAAGACAGGGTCTCCTTAAATTGTCCTGGTTGGTCTCCAACTTGTGATCCTCCTGCTTCAAACTCCCAAGTAACTGGGATTACAGGCGTGGGATGTTGTGCCTGGCTATGTTTAACTTTTTGAGGAACCGCCAAACTGATTTCCATAGCAGCTGCACCATTTTACATTCATACCAGCAAGGCACAAGATTCAATTTCTCTGCATCCTTGCCAACACTTGTTATTTTGTTTCTTTGATCATGGCCCTTCTAGTGGGTGTGAAGTAATGTCTCATTGTGATTTTGATTTCCAATTTCCTGACAGCTAATGACTTAGTGAATTGTTTCACTTGCTTGAGCTTTGTTATCACCTCTTTGTATAAAATATTTCACATACCAACAGATATAAAAGATAATATAGGCTGAGCGCTGTGGCACACACCTGTAATCCCAGTGGCTCAGGAGGCTGAGGCAGGAAGATTTTGAGTTCAAGGCCAGCCTCAGAAATGGCAAGGCCCTAAGCAACTCAGTGAGACCCTGTCTCTAAATAAAATACAAAATAGGGCTGGGGATGTGGCTCAATGGTTGAGTATCCTTGAGTTAAATACCCCCCACAAAAAATATAATATAATAAATATTATATTAACCACACAGGTTAAAAACTAAAACATCAAGGAACTGGAGTTATATGTAGCTCAATGGAAGAGTGCTTTTCTGACATGTGTGAGACCCTATGTTGGTTCCCCAGAACTATAAAAAACAATTTTAAAAAAATCATGGAGCCAGGGTTTGGGATGTGGCTCAGTGATAGAGTGTTTGCCTAGCATGCATGAGGCCCTGTATTTGATCCCTAGCACAGGGAAAAAAAAAATCATGAAGCTAGGGGTGGTAGCATGTAGCCCAAGCTGAGGCAGAGGATAGATTGAGCCCAGCAATTCAAGGCCAGCCTGGGCAACATAGCAAGATTCTGTCTCAAAAAAAAAAAGAAAAGAAAAGAAGATAAATAGTCAAGCATGGCGGTGTAGGCCTATAATCCCAGCAACTTGGGAGGCTGAGGCAGGAGGATTGCAAGTTTAAGGCCAGCCTCAGTAATTTAATGAGGCCCTAAGTAGCTCAGTGAGACTGTCTGAAAATTAGAAAGTAAAAAGGGCTGGCTCAGGGGTAAGGGCCCCTGGGTTCAATCTCCAGTCCCTAAGTAAATAAATAAATTAATGAACATCCCTCCAGAATCCCTGTGGGCCTTTCCAATCAGATCTCCTCCTGTCCAAAGTAAATACTATTCCCAGCTTGATTTTATTCCCATAATAAAAAATGTTTATAATTTGATTACATCTATATGTATGTCCTAACAAGAAGTGGTATTGTTTTGGATGTTTGTACAGCTTGTTTAAATGAAATCCTACATTGTGTGTTCTTTACACTTTATTTAGCATTTATGAATCAACCAAGTTTTCACATTCCTGGCTCTCTGCTACTTCATAGTGACTGTCCCATATCTGTCCACTCTCTTGTGAATGATCATTTATTCTCCAAGTTTTAGCCATTGAAAACAATACTCCTCTGAACATTTTTGTTTCTGCCTCCTTATGTGCATGAGCAAGAATATTTGTAAGTATACAAATGTAAGAATGGGAATGAGAAGTTGTTGGTGTGTGCATCAACAGCTTTAGCAGATGCAGGTTGAGTAATGAATACATTATCCAAAATGCTAAAAAAAAAAATTAAAAGTGTTTGGCCAGGTGTGGTGGCACACGCCTGTCATCCCAGCGGCTCAGGAGGCTGAGGCAGGAGGATCGTGAGTTCAAAGCCAGCCTCAGCAAAAGTGAGGCACTAAGCAACTCAATGAGACCCTCTCTATACATAAAGTGCAAAATAGGGCTGGGGATGTGGCTCAGGAGCTGAGTGCCCCTGAGTTTAATCCCCAGCATCCCCTCTCACCCCCCAAAAATACTTGGCCCCAGAAGCATTTTAGAACAATATTCCCAGTGATACGAGAATTCTCACGGCCCATCCTCATCAATACTTGCTATAAAGTAATGTTTTCCAATGTTACTGTGCACTGGATCTTATTGTGATTTTAATGTGCTCTTTCATGTTTTTTGGTACCTGCAAGGGCATTTTTATATTACACTGAGTTACAGTCCCAGTCCTTTTTCTTTTGAGACAAGGTCTTGCTAAGGCACTGAGGGTCTCACCAAGTTTGCTCAAACTGGCCTTGAACTTGCAATCCTCCTGCCTCAGTCTCTTGAATTGCAGTAATTACCAGCATGTGTCACTATGCCATCCTTCTTCCTTGTTTCCGAGTGAGTTTCTTCATGCATTTATTGCCCATTCAGGTTTGCCCAGTCACATTTTACCTGCTTTTCTATTGGGTTGCTTATGTTTATACCATTTATTGATACATGCTCTTTACGTATTCCCAATATCGATCTTTGTTAATGACATGTTGCAAAAATCTTCCAGTGACTTATGTTTCTCCTTTTTAATGATGCCTTTTGTTTAACTGAATTTTTAAAAAAAATATTTTTAGTTGTAGATGGACACAGTACCGTTATTTTATTTATTTTTTATGTGGTGTTGAGACTTGAACCCAGTGCCTCACATGTGCCAGGCAAGTGCTCTACCATTGAGCCATAACCCCAGCCCTTAACTGAAGATTTAAAATTTTATTTCTCTCTTTTCCTTCATGATATGACTTCATTGAGAAATCTTTAGGGAGCCCAGCTACTCAGGAGGCTAATGCAGGAGGACTGCAAGTTCAATGCCAGTCTGGGAAAATTAGTGAGACCCTTTCTCAAAGTTGAAATAGAATTCAGGCATAGTGGCACATGCCTGTAATCCCAGTGGCTCAGGAGGCTGAGAGAGGAGAATTGTGAGTTCAAAGCCAGCCTTAGTAACTGTGAGCTGCTAAGCAACTCAGTGAGACCCTGTCTCTAAGTAAAATACAAAATAGGGCTGGGGATGTGGCTTAATGGTCAATCCCTTACATGCTGAGTTCAATCCCTGGTACGCCCCTCCCCCCCACAAAAAATGTCATGCATGGTAGCATACATGTGTAATCCCAGCTACCAGGGAGGCTAAGGCAGGAGGACTGCAATTTTGAGACCAGCCTGAAAAACTTAGCAGGACTGCCTTGAAATCAAAAATAAAAAGGGCTGGAGATGTATAGCTCAGTGATAGAGTATTTCCCAGTATTTGTGGGGCCCCTTGTTCAATACCTCTTGATACCACAAAAATAATTGAAAAAAAAAAAGGAGGAAGATGGGTTGGGGTTGTAGCTCAGTGGTAGAGCGCTTGCCTCGCACATGTGAGGCACTGGGTTTGATTCTCTGCACCATGTAAAAAATAAATGTATAAAATAATGGTATTGTGTCCATGTACAACTAAAAATGGAAAAAGAGAGAGAGAGAGAAAAAAAAAATTTACCAGGGCTGGGGGTGTAGCTCATGTGCTTAACATGTTTCAGGCCCTGGGTTCAATTCTCAGACCCACACACACAACCCTAAAAAACAAAAACTACTCTAACACTAAAGTCAAAACAGTATTTGCTCCTATTTCCTTCCTTGCTTTGAAGTTTTGCCTTTCAAGTTGAGGACTTCAATCTTCTTGGCATTGATTTTGTGTCTATTTTGTGATGCTGGACCCCCCTTCCCCCTGCTTTTTTCTACTTGAATAAAAAGTTGTCACTTTCTTAGATGCTCAATAATCGATGACAATTAGTTAGTGCCATTCCCCTACTTAAAACCCTCCAGTGGCTCTCAGTCCATGAGGTGAAGCCCCATCTCTTTGCTTTGGTGTATTCAATATTGCAGGAACCGGCCCAAGCCCCCCTCACCTGTCACCAGTCTTCTTCAGCCACAGGGAGCCTCAGTTCTCTGGGGCTGGGCTCTCTCTTGCCTGGAGCCTTTGCTGGTTTTATTTTCACTTCTCGGCATTCCGCCTTCTCACTAGTAACAGGTTGAACCGTGGACCTCTACCAGATAGGCCCACCTAGAACCTGCAGTGATCTCATTTCACAAAAAAGGTGTTTGCATATGTAATTAGGTTAAGGATTTCAGAATGAGTTCCTCCTGGGTTCTTACCTGGGTGGACTCCAAATCCAATGTCGAGTGTCCTCATGATAGAAGGAAGAGGAAAAGACACAAAGAGAAGGAGACAGCTGGGTGCAGATGGGAGCAGAGGCTGAAGTGATGGAGTCCAAAGCTAAGGAACCCCAGCAGCCCCCAGGGGGACAGCCCCCAGAGACTGGGACAGTGAAGGAAGGATCCTGCCTAGAGTCTTTGGAGTGAATAGGGCCCAGGTGACACCAGGGTTTAGATTCTCCAGCCTTCAGGCTGTAAGAGAATACAACTCTATGGTTTTAGTTAGTTAGTTTGGTTCTGAGGATTAAACTCAGGGGTGCTTAACCACTGAGCCCCATCCCCAGCCCTTTTGAATATTTTATTTAGAGACAGGGTCTCACTGAGTTGCTTAGGGCCTCACCAAGTTGCTGAGGCTGGCTTTGAACTTGTGATCCTCTTGCCTCAGCCTCCTGAGCTGCCGGCATTACAGCCACTGTGCCCAGCTGTTTTAACCCCCAGGCTTAAACAACCCTGGGAAAGTACTACAGGCAGGAAAGTGGAGAAGGGAGCCGGCAGAGGCAGAGCGGTGGACAGGGAGGCCAGACTGCAAGACTAGAGAAGACCAGGGGGTGTGGGATGAATCACGTTCAAAGCCTCAGCCTGCAGCAGGCAGCCCTCTTTCTGACAGGCCTGGGAGGACAGACAGTGGCCATGAAGCGGGTATAAGTGACAGAGCCAAACCAGAAGGATCTTTGGTTCCCAATGTCCTCAATGGAACGAATGAAGCTACTTCAGACACCTCTAGATACCTCATCCATGGTGGGAAGAGGGAGGAGGAAGTCCTAGGAGGCCCCAGGAGCACAAAGGGGGTGGCAGGCACATGGCTTTCCCCCAAGGGTTGCAGACTAACCTCACAGAGAAGGGCTCACTAAAGCATAGCTGCAGGCAAGGTCAAGGGGCAATGGTGCCGTGGTGCAGAGTGGCTGCCAGCAGGCTAGAGGACAATTCCGGGACAGGGCAGTGGGAGGGCTCTGGTGTCTTTAGATTTCTTTGATCTCTGAGCCACTTTGGCAGGGACAGAGCCTTGAGCACCAACAGGGTCATGTCTGTTTAAACAAAATTAAACACTGGAGGTAAATCATTAACTGGCGGAAGAAACAAACAGGACTTTAGGGCATATCTCCAGCACCGGGACTGGGTAGCCCCAGGGATGTGAAGAAGGCTTGCTTGTCAGAAGTGCCTGCCACTCAAGGCTCCCCTCGGCTAGTTTGCAAGGGTTTGCACATTCTATAATTAAGTCTGGGCACCAGGTTCTGCGGGGACAGGTATATAAAGACAATCAGAATCTATCCTCAGCTCAGCGGTGGGGAAATCAGAGCCCACAGACATCATAGGCACCCATGTGCCAATCACCCAGCCCACCGTGACCTGTCCATCATCTCATGTGATCCCCGTGCTCACCCACTAGGACAACTGCACTTCATAGGTTCCTTGCTCAGAGAGGAACAGCAACTTGTCCTAGTCACACAGCTTGTCAGTGGTGGAGGACAATAAGCAGGAGATAGCTTTAGCAACAAGAGGAGACTGATAGAGTTTAAGGGTGTGTTTGGGAATATATGGGCAGTAAACACAGCTGGGCCTTCTAAATGACAGGGGCAGCAAAGCAATTGGAAGGCAAGGCAACAAATGTCTGACTCTTTCCAGGACCACCTAGTCTCCCAATCCTGCTTCTTTATTGAACATTTATTTTTATTCTCCCTTCTACTTGGGGGCAGGGAAGGGGGTAAGAATAAGGGTTCTGGCATCAAATCTAGTGCCAGTCCTGGCTTCACCATTTATTACCTCTGTGACCTCAGGCAAGCCCACTTTCCCTCCACTTCCTCACCTGTAAAATGAGGATACTACAGTCCCCAGGTAGAAATCAAAGGGGAAAGCATGTACAAAGCCCTTGGCACAGTGCCTGGCACATAATAAATGCTCAATAAACACCAGTCGTCGTTATCATTCCACATGTTGGGCAACAGCCTCCCCAGCCCTCCCCAGCTGAGCACCACCCATCAACTTACTAGGACCACAATTCTGACCTCTCTAACCAGAGAACCCAACTTTAGCAAGGGAAAGAGCTGGGTCTTTTCATTTGAACACAGTCTTAGGTGTATTGTATGTTGATTAGATGAAAGAAAAGTGAAAACGAGAAGCTGAGCAAACTAGTTAAAAGATTTATTTTATAGAAACTTCAACTGCAGGGTCTGTGATCAGAAAACTGGTTTGCCAATCTTTCTAGATCTTTCCATCATGAGCCCTTAGGAGATGGGAGAGGGTGGTCAGTCTAGGGATAGCAAGATGAAGCGGGGAAAGGGGAGGGTGGGTTTGAGGCGGATGCTGGCCTCGTATAGATTGTGGAAGGTGCAGAAGAGGCAGATTGGGTGGTTTGGGGCCCAATCAAGGAAAAGCTTTGAATGCCAGGGTTTGGTTTTGTGCCAAAAATCAAGAGTCATTCATTCATTTAGCAAATATTTCTTGTATGCCAACTGTATCGGATTTTTTTGTCAGAGATTACCTATCTAAGCAAAAGGCCTTGTCCTCAAGGAGTGAAATGGTCTAGTAGGAGGGAAGAGCACAGGAACAGAGGAGTGATTGCACAGCCTGATGAGGGAGAACAGGAGGGGAGGCATGTGTCCACCCAGGGTGGGAATCCAGAGAATATGTTTGAGGAGGCGACTACAGAATCTGTTTTTGCTTTCATGGGTTTTGCCTGCCTCTAGTATTCATGTCCCCTTTCCTAAGGGGAAACAGTCAACCAGTCTCAGTCCATACTGAGGGTGACCCAAGTCCCCTGTGTCAGTCCCTATCTCCAGAGAAAGGCAGAGGAAACAGGTCTAGTTAATCAGTATATTCCAGGGCTGAGGCTGGGGCTCAATGGTAGTGCACTTGCCTGGCATATGTGAGGCACTGGGTTCGATTCTCAGCACCTCATATGAATAAATAAAATATTTATGTTGTTAAAACTAATATATTTAAAAAAAAATCAGTATATTCCATCCCTCTGGCCATGGTGATTGGCTCTTTGAGGTGTATATCAACCAGGTGCGGCCAATGAGAGTCAATTCATGACTTGGGTGGGGTGGGGGGAGCTGTCTTTTCCCAGGGTGTGTTGGCAGGGTTGGGTGATAGGAGCCTAGAAGAGAGGAGACCCGTATCAAACCGGGGGGTGGGGGGTTGACATTCCAAAGAAAAGCAGAACCTCGAGCCCAAGAGAAGTGGCACCTAATAACATCCTTTGAGCCCTGGACTTAGCTGTGTCTGAACCCAAGATTAACCCTGCACCTTATACTTTTATAGAACCATTAACCACCTCCCACCCCACCCCCCGCCTTTTGGTGCTGGGATTGAACTCAGGGGTACTAGACCACTGACCCACATCCCAATATATATATAAATAAAATAGTTATAGATGGACACAATACCTTTATTTATTTATTTTTGTGTGGTGCTGAGGATGAAACCCAGTGACTCATGCGTGCTAGGTGAGCACTTTATCATTGAGCCACAACCCCAGCCCCCGCATCCCTATTTTAAAATTTTATTTAGAGACAGGGTCTCAAGACTATACTTTCAGGGATCATTTCTATAGTTCGTTACTAGAGACAGGGTCTCACTGAGTTGCTTAGTGCCTCCCTGTTGCTGAGGTTGGCTTTGAACGTGCTATCCTCCTGCCTCAGCTTCCAGAGCGGCTGGGATGACAGGCATGCGCCACCGGCCCTGCCTAACTTGGGTTTCTGTCACCATAAGTGAAAGCCTTTCAATATGTTCCCGCTCTTTCCCATCCCAAACTTCCAATTTTTCTTTTCCTTTTTTCCAAAAAATTTGGATAATTTTCTTCTTAAACACACACATGTGCACACACACACATAAATGTTTTTGTTTTCTTAAAAAAAGGGACCCTTCATAAGATTCCCTTACCTCACGGCCCAGCCCTTCTCCACTTGAGCTATCCATCATCTTGAATCCCAATGTTTACATGTAATACTAAAAGTTTTATTTTTTCATTTTAGTTGCTTTTAGGTTTTTTTAAATACCTTTATTTTATTTTTATGTGGTGCTGAGGATTGAACCCAGGGCCTCGCAAGTGCTAGACAAGCGCTCTACTACTGAGCCACAACCCCAGCCCCAAGGTGCTTTTAGTTTTTTTAGAGTATCATAAAGAATAAAATCTTTTGGGATCTCAATTTTTCTATTTAGTAGTTTATTGCTAATACTTCTATCATTATGAGGCATTGAAGTTCATCTCTTTTATTTTGGTACTGGTGATTGAACTCAGGGGCACTTAACCACTGAGCCACCTCCCTAGCCCTATTTCGTATTTTATTTAGAGATAGGGTCTCACTGAGTTGTTTAGGGCCTCCCTTTTGCTGAGTCTGGCTTTGAACTAGCAATCCTCCCCCCTCAGATTCCGAGTCGCTGGGATTACAGGCGTGGGCCACTATGCCCTGCATGAGGTTCATCTCTTTTAATTCTTGTGTAATATTTTATTAAATAGATATCCAAGAGTTCATCCATTTCATTCTTCTGTTTATGGGCATTAGGCTATCCCCAAGTTTTTGCTCTTGTGAATAATTCTTCTCTTCACATTTAGTATATGCCATATTGGAGTATTCATTGTAGTTTCTAATTTTTATTTTGGATGGTGAAATCATGGTTGTTTCTTATATTGTTAAGACTAATGAACTAACTAAATAAAAGCAGATCTTACATGGACTAATGATGTGAGTGTGCCATGACTAATCTAATTTTATACACTAGAGGTTCAAAGAGAAAAATACACTGGGAAAATTCTATACATGTTGTGATGTGTAATGTGCTGGAACTCCTGCTGTATCAGTCTATAAAGCAGATTTATATACTCTTGCACATATAGGTCTGCTTTATTTTTTTATTTTTTTTTAAATAATATTTATTTTTTAGCATTTGGCAGACACAACATCTTTGTATGTGGTGCTGAGGATCGAACCCGGGCCCCACGCATGCCAAGCGAGCACGCTACCACTTGAGCCACATCCCCAGCCCCAAGGTCTGCTTTATTTTTAACCGCTGCTGAGTGTTTCATTAATGGATGTATCATAATTTAAAGTTTAAAAAATGTTATCTTGGAAAATCTCACACATATACAAAGCAGTGAATGGTAGAATGTACTTTCATGAACCTAACACTCAGTTTCAATAATAAGCAACATCTGCCCAATCTTGCTTCGTCTTTCCTCCATCTGTTCTCCCTTCCCCCATTGCATTATTTTGAAGCAAATTTAGGCTCTCACCTCATCCATCCCATACCTTATTCTCTCTTGGTGGATGCAGATTGTTTGTACTCTGGTTTCTATGAACAATGCTACAATGAACATTCCTGTAAATAAATCTTTGCAGACAGTTGTAAAATAAGTTTACATGAGTGGGCTTGCTTGATCCAAAGGATTAAAATCTGATCGATTTTGTCAGATTGTCCTTCAAAGGAGATGTCCTATTTCCTATTCTGCATCATCAATTCTTTGCCCCCCCCCTTTTATTTTGGTACTAAGGATTGAAGCAGAGGCACTTTTACCACTGAAACACATCCCCAGCCCTTTCTCCTATTTTATTTTAAGACAAGGTCTTGCTGAGTTGCTTAGGGCCTCATTAAGTTGCTGAGGCTGGCTTTGAACTTACGATCCTCCTGCCTCAGCCTCCTGAGCTGCTAAGATTACAGGTGTGCACCACTGCACCTGCCCGTCTTCTTGGGCTTCTTTCGAACATCTTTCTCATTGTTTCAGTTCAAGTTGCTGTTTTTGATTTTTCTCTTTTTCTTTCTATCTTAGATGGAAAGAGACAAGATGCCCAGAGGAAGGGGAAAGGTAAGAGCAAGAAGGAAGGCTACTTATCTGGCCATTCCTGGAGGGGGGTTGTCATCAATTCCTGGGGATCTGGTGTCTGGGGCTCACAAGAGCCTCAAGAAGACCTGGGCCAGAAGACCTAGGAGCCTAGAAGAACTGGGCAAGAGAAAGTGGGGCTGTTTTAAGTCAGTGCTCCAAACACAAACCAGTTAAGCTTATTTGTGGGTTATCTCTCTTCCGTGTCATGGCTGGACTCAGTGTTTAACTGTTGCTAGATACCATTTGAGTATAGAAGAGAAGGCACAGGAGGCTGGGTACCTCCATGGTGTGTGTGTGTGTGTGTATTTTTTTTTAATTTAACTCTTATTTATTTGTTTTTATGTGGTGTTGAGGATGGAACCCAGAGGGCCTCAACTGTGCTAGGCAAGTGTTCTACCACTGAGCTATAACCCCAGCCCCCCATGGTATATAATCTTATGGGTCTATTAGCTCATTGCATCTTCTAGAAGGTTTTCTCATCTGTCAAACAAATGACAGCAACAAAAATAAAATTATGTGATGTTTAAAGTGTCTTTCAGCAATAAAATATGAGGCCTACCTGAATTCCATGTTACATTTGGAGATTACAGTTTTGTTGTCTTCTATATAGTTATTTCTTATAAGTGTCCTCAAATTGAAATAAGAAACTTTATGTATTTATTCATTCACTTAATAATACATCTAGCACTTCTTTATTTTAGGTATTTTGCTTTAGAATTCTTTGTCCTTTTGTTTCACAAAAGATTTTTTAATACTAGAGATCTTGAAATGAAACTGAGTCTATTACTTTTAGCAAATTTTAGGTGTGTGTGTGTGTGTTTTGGCAGGGGGTACAGGTGTTTGAATTCAGGGGCACTTGACCACTGAGCCCCATCCCCAGCCCTATTTTGAATTTTATTTAGAAACAGGGTCTCACTGAGTTGCTTAGTGCCTCCCCATTGCTGAGGCTGGCTTTGAGCTCACAATCCTCCCGCCTCAGCCTCCCGAGCTGCTAGGATGACAGGCGAGCGCCACTCCGTTCAGGAAAATTCAAGTTACTTACTTAGTGTAAGTCAACCTCAGAGTTTCTTTGGTTTTATGGTGTGTGTATGTGTGTGTGTGGGTGGTTTGTTCTATGCTGCTGCAGCTGTCATTAAACTAGGCAGATTTTTTTTTTTTTAATAGAGAGAGTGAGAGAGAGAGAGATTTTTTTAAAAATATTTATTTTTTAGTTTTCGGGGGACACAACATCTTTGTTTGTATGTGGTGCTGAGGATCCAACCAGGGCCGCACGCACGCCAGGCGAGCGCGCTACCGCTTGAGCCACGTTCCCAGCCCAAACTAGGCAGATTTAATGCTATATTTATGAGTAATCTTTTGTTCCAGGATGGATTCAGGTGCTCAATGGACGCAGCCAGTGCTCTTGCTTCTTGTTTGTCTCAGCTTAGCTTGTCTCTGCTGGTCTTTTCATCCACAGCAGCTTTTTCTATGTGATTGAGGAAAAGAGCCGGCAAACAGCTTAAACTTACATAATCCTTGCAGTTCTAAATCTCAAAGCAGAAGACAGATCTTCCTACTAGGTTGCAGTGGATGGAATTTCAGGGAAGACTTTGATTGGCCCTGCTTTGGTTATATGCTCATCTCTAAACCAATCATTAGAGCTAGGGGAATGGAACACTCTGATTGGTTATTCTGGGTCACATGCTCAACTAAGTTGGAATGTTGAGCTCTGTGATTGACAGCCCTGCAGGGAGGGGTGGTTACCCATAAGAACAGATGCTGAGTAAATAATTCCCGTTCATTACCACATGCCTTCAAACTGATGTTTTCCAGGCTCTGTTAATGGAGTGTACATTTCTACATTATCACCCAAACTCTCTTCTCTCTTATTAACTCACTTCTGTTCTAAGCCATCCTGTCCAGTAGAGTTGCACAAAGCAAGTAATTGGCCTTTATTTCTTCCTAGTGTTTTCTCCCAATCCTTTTTTCTTATCTTCAAATAGAAGTATAATCAGTGTAAAAGCAACCTGACTTATCTCTTTTCAAAGGTTTAATGACCCCTCATCCATCATTGGTCTTTCTTGGTCAAATAGGCTTGGGATTACAAATCTATTTCAATTAAATATTGCATTCTAGAGACATGGGCCTCTTGAGAAGGGTTCTGCCCACAGATACAACTGTCTCCTATATATACACTACAGTATTTATACTTCTGGGATCTTGTAGCTTTTTGTTCCTCTACCTTGGCAGCTTAGAAGAGACAGATATTGTAACTACTTGTTGCAATCCATATTTATTGTTAGTTTTCTCTTCTGCCTCTTGGCCAAAATTGGTCTGTAGGTATGTTTATATGTTTTTTTTTTTTTTTTAATTTTAATATTTATTTATTTATTTTTTTTAGTTATCGGCGGACACAACATCTTTGTTTGTATGTGGTGCTGAGGATCGAACCCGGGCCGCACGCATGCCAGGCGAGCGCACTACCGCTTGAGCCACATCCCCAGCCCATGTTTATATGTTTATTTAGCTCCCACACTAACACATATCTCTAAAAACTATTGCACACACCGAAGAACCAGTAGATGCTGCAAATAAACCTGGAGTTTTGCTTCTTTTGAACAAATCAGAATACCTGTGAATCTTGGGCCCACATTACCCATAGCAACCATATGCTGAAATAGCCCTTTAGATCAGCCAAATGTTCCCCAGGCCACACTCCCAAAGGTGTTCCCAGTTGAAGCCCCAGTGCCATTTACCACCTCATTTGCAGGTTATTTTTGCTTACACCTGGCCCACCTCACTCACTCACATTCTCTGCCTGGCCCCTGGAGCATTGTTTGAGGAGTGTGTGACTCCTGGTTGGGTGGCCATTGCAAATCAGGGACAGGTTGAAGCAAGGTTTAAACCACTGATGAGTGGGGCCTCGATTGGCCTTCTGCCTTAAGGCTCAAAGTAGACATGGATTGATGGTGTACTTCAAAGGCGGAACAGAAACTTCTAAGGGTTTTGAAAGAACTGCTGCTACTTGTCTGTATAACAACTATTGTACCTTTCAAGAGAATTATATGATGTTTAAATACAATAAATGAAAGTTTCCAGAAATAGATTTAAACACTGTGGAAGAATTCTAGCATGTCTTAAATATGAATCACCTTAAAGAAGCAAGATGAGATTCAAAGTCTTTAAATTATTTTGTAAAATAGTTAATGTCTACTTACATTTCACTGAAATCTTTTATTGACTTCTTTGTCTGTCTCATATAGTAATAAATGTTTGCAGAAGGCAGGAAAAAGAAAAGGAAGGAAACTACTTGAATACAGGCACTGACTGATCTCTTTTTAGATTGACTTCTTACCTTATAATTTTTTGGTACTGGGGATTGAGCCTGAGGATACTTTACCACTGAGCTACATTCCCATCCCATTTTACATTTTTTATTTTGAGACAGGGTCTCACTAAGTTGTGGAGGCTGGCCTTTAACTGGTGATCCTCCTGCCTTAGCCTCCCAAGTCTCTGGAATTATAGGCATGAGCTACCATGTGTGGTTTAATTTCTATCTTTAAATATTTAGAAGTTACAAAAATAGTACAGGAGGAACTGTGTGCCCAATTCCTAGCTTCCTGCAAAAGTGATATCTTCCATAACTACAGGTCAATTCCTTTTCATCTTCTGATGGCATGTCTTTCCATGGTACAAAATATTGTTATTCTGTAAAGTCTATTGAATGAATGTGTTTGCATATAGAAAACAAGTGTTATCATATGTTGATTTAGCACATTAGTTTATTTATTTTCTTATTTTTGAGTAGGTAATATATATGCATAGTGCCGAATTCAATCAGTATAAAGGATATTTACGGAAAAGCAGATCTCCCTCTCTTTCCTGCCTTCCAGTCACCCAGGTACCTCTTCAGAGACAGTCATTTATTTATTTCTTATGTCTCCTTCCATATGTAATATCTGTAAAACTTCTTATGTCTAGTCTATTTTCTCCCTGCCCACACCTGCCCTTCCATTATAGCCTACCATCTGCACATTTTTTTGCACTTAGCTATATATATTGGAGATCATTCCATAAAAGTTCATAGAGTTTTCAATTTTTTAAAAAATATTTATTTTTTAGTTGTAGTTGGACACAATACCTTTATTTTATTTATTTATTTTTATGTGATGCTGAGGATTGAACCCAGGGCTTCGCACATGCTAGGCGAGTGTTCTACCGCCGAGCCACAACTCCAGCCTGGGTTTTCAATTTTTTAAAAAATAAAATATTAAATGGATGCACCATAATTTATTTAACTAAACCCCTATTGATGGGCAACTAGGTTGTTTTTTTTAATTTTTATTATTAAAAACATTCCTGCAGTGAATATCCATGTCTTGTTTTTATTTAGCACAGATATAGTCTATTTAGGTACTAATGCATATATTTATGGATTTGAAATGCCTGAACTTCCATATTTGGTCATACAAATGGGACCTTTTTGTCCTATAGGCATAGGAGGCTGAGTACCTCCATGGTGTTTATGTAAAGCAGATTGCATGGTGTATGTGTAAAACACGAAGCAGTTTTAAATAGTCAGGGTAGACCTTGGTGAGGGTGTGAGATTGACCTAAGATAGGGATGCTATATCACTAAGCCATATCCTCAGCCCCTTTTATTTTTTATTTTGATACAGGATGGTGATAAGTTGCAGAGTCTGGCCTTGAACTTGTGATCCTCCTGCTTCAGCCACCCGAATTGCTAGGATTATAGGCATGTGCCACCATGCTCAGCCACAAATAGAACTTCGATGGTAGAAAATTTCCTAAAGCTTTGTGTGGTGTTTGCCCTGAGTTTGTGAGATTTACCAAAGATCTAGCAACTTTAACTGATGCTAATGCACCTGTTCTCAGTTATTTTCATCTGAGCTGTGGTCTGATAAGTACAGAAAGGAATATGTTAAGACCAGGATGATTTACTAGGGATGTGCCACACAAGATAATGAATGTCCATCACTTCTTTTCCTGTCATTTGATCAATTCTTTCCTATCATTTGATCAATTTGCTGATCCCATTCTTCCCTCTAACTGACGGGTCTTATCTCTTATTTATTTGAAGTTATTTTTTATTTCCCTTTACTGTCTGCTAGATTCTGGCGAAACTTCATTGCTGGTTAAAAACCTCAATTTCTAAACAGCTACATGCTGCTGAGAGATGAATCATTGTTACCTCTGTGTTGCTGGCCTGTGTCTCATTAACCATCTTTAAGCCGAGTTTTAAAAAATCAGAATTAGTTTCTTTTCTGACTCCCATCTGGATTTTTATCCAGTTTTTGAGGAAGTACTGCTGTTCTTCTCCACATTCAGAATTTATTTTGGTCCCATGAAGCACAGTACTCCTAAGCAGCTGTTAATAAGCTGCTCCAAATGTCTGCAAAATGGGAGGGATACATGATGATGAGCTTATCACTCATTCATTTAGTCATTAATTCATGCAACAAATATTTGTTGAGTGCCTACTCTGGGCCAGGCAGTTTTGGCCTCTCAGTGAACAAGAGACAAAGGTCCCTGCCATCATAGTTTCATTCTCTGGCATGTGTATATGTGGGAGTAGAGACAAAAATAAGTAAGCAAATTATTTAGTATGTTAGAAGGTGATAAATGCCATAGGAATGGTAAGAGGCTAAGGGAGTTTGTGAGTGGGGGGTAGGGCACACATAGCAGTTTTAATTAGTCAGGTTAGACTTTGGTGAGGGTATAAGATTTGATCTAAGACAAGAAAGTAAAAAACAGAGGGCTTCCTTATATAGTATCCTGTATGTATGTGTGCACATGCATGAAAATACAACTGAGGACCATTTTTGTTTTTTAACCCAATTCAGGGTCTCATGCACTATTAGCAAGTGCTCTACCATTAGATGGGGTTATATTGTGTTGCCCAGGATGATCTTCTCAAACTCCTGGGCTCAAGTGATCTGTACACCCTAGACTCCAAAGTAGTTGGAAACATAAGTGCATGCCAACGCACCCAGCTAAAGGCGTAATTATGTTTATAGGTGTACTGTGATAGATACAATTTGCATAGCAAAAAAATTCACCCTTTGAAAGTGTACAACTTCCTGGTTCTTGGATATTTACAAAGTGTACAATCATCACCATTATCTAATTCCAGAATATTTTCATTACCCCCCCAAAATAACCTATTAGCCTTCACTACCCATTCCTACTCCCTGCCCACTCCCCACTATTCTACTTTCTGTCTCTATATGTTCTGTGCATTCCACATAAATGGAAGCATACCATATGTTTCACTCAGTTTATTTTCAAGGTTCATCCAGGAATGTAGCATATATCAGTATTTCATTTTTGTTTATACATTCATCAGTTGGTGATGACCTTGAAATTTAAAAAAATTTTTTTTAGTTGTAGATGGACATAATACCTTTTATTTTTATGTGGCGCTGAGGATCAAACCCAATGCCTCACCATCTTGAATTTTAAATATTATAAAGGGTCATCTGTGATTGCCCTTGCCCTTAAAGACTAGATGGTGCCATGAGGTTTAGGATGGGGACAATCAGAACTGAGGGTGCTCAGAAGTCAGCATCAGAAGTCTGGTTTCAGAGAAGCCAAGAAGCCGCTGTTCACAGAGCCTACTTTCCCAGGTGCCTCTCTCCTGAGCTGAGAGGCTCTGGGTGATCCAAATGTGGTAACAGATTTGTGGATATCTTCTCAAGTGTATTTTCTAGTTTACATTATTATTATTATTATTTTTTTAGTTGTTGATAGACTTTTATTTCATTTATATGTGGTGCTGAGAATCAAACCTAGTGCCTCACACATGTCAGGCAGGTACGCTACTGCTGAGCCACAGACCCATCCCCTCCAGTTCACATTTTGAAGTATTTTTTCTACTTTTAAAATGTAACCTTGGTAAGTTGTTTACTCAAGAGAATTCCCAATGAGTTTTCTTTTGGTCTTTTCAATATTTTGGGTGTGGTATCAAGTAGAAGCAGATCATCTTAACCAAATATTTGCAAATATCTGAACAAACCATTCTAGTCAGGTGAGAAGACAGATGGACAGTTGTAGATGGACATAATACGGGGGAATTTAACGTGTGTCTTTTTGAAGGAGGGTTTCGATTCTAATTGATTAGATGAGGAAAGAAAAGGCTTGCTCAAAGAGGAGTAGGGAGTTAAAAAGTTTTTCTTGGTGAATGGGAACCCCCGGCCCTTGAGCACGAGTGGTTGGTATGTTAATCTGGCAGCCATCAATCTGCAGTAAAGGTGTTGGACTCTTTCACCCTTCAGCACAGGATGAGCCTCAAGGTTTCAGAACTTCTTTTGAGGGAGGTGCATCAATTACGTCTTTGGGGCTGTAGAAAGATGAACTCCAGGAGAATCCAAATGACTTCCTCAGAGTTTGTTCCACCTGCCCTTACTCATCTGGTGCAAAGGAACTGTCTGAGCTACACAGACACATCCTGGCACAGCAGAGGCAAGCAGCCCCTGACCGCCGAGGCCTTTCCCGTTTGATCACCGAGGTGGGGGTGGGGATATAGCGCCGGGTGGTGGCGTCCAGCTCTGCTAGAACTCGGGCTTAGGTTCAGGGGACCGGGGAAGGACGAGGCCTTCCACGCCTGAATGGCTCTAACTCCTGCATTAGACCAGGACACGCTGGGCCCGCAGGCAAAACGTGCATAGTCCAGGAGCAGGTTGCGGTCCCGGTTCCCGCCGAACCGTAGCAACCGCCAGGAGAAATGTCGGCCGCTGAAGGGACAGCGCGGTGGAGGCGGAGCGCGGGTGAGGGGGCGGAGCGCCGATGAAGGGGCGGGGTAGAGGCGGCCGGCGGGGGCGGAGTGAGGACGAGGGGGGCGGAGCAAGACTGAGAGACGGGGCGGAGCGAGGGTGATGAGGCGGGGCAAGACGGCTGGAGGGGGCGGAGCGAGGACGATGGGGTGGAGCGAGGATGAGGGGAGGATCGCAGACTGAGGCCGGGGCGGGGCGTGCTCAGCCTCAG
>NW_026000130.1:1146051-1148114 GCF_001458135.2 Marmota marmota marmota | reverse complement strand
CGCCCGGGCGGGCGGGACGCGGCCTCCGGGGCACTGCAGCGGGGTCCAGCGCACGTGGGGGCCCGACCTCCGCAGGGTCCGGGGTGGGGGAGGGAGCCGCTGGGCATGGCACCCACTCTCGGGCGGCCCCCGGAGCCCATTGGGTACTTCTGTCTGCCTCAGGTGGAAGTCTCGGGAACTACCTGTTGAATGCCAACTTTGGAAAGACAAGTGTTGAGGAGCTGGGTGGCTTGTTACAGGTCGTAGGCTGTGCTTTCCAGCCAATGCATGCGCCTTTTGGGAACGCCCAGGTTTGTCTGAGGGGCTGACAACATCAGGGTCTTCCCTTGCTACCTGCCGCCAGCCTCACCTGAGTGCTGACCCCTTCCAGCGGGGCTCTGGACAAGCAGGCAGGAAACCTGGCGGAGGAGTGGGGATCGGGGGTGCCCAGCAGTGGTGGTGGAAGGCAGCCGTCGCTGAGTGCTTCAGATTACACTGAATCGGAGGGAGACCGCCTGCCCGTCCCTCGGCCAAGGACTAACGTGGAGGCTTGCAAATCGCGAGCCAGGGTCGCTTTCTGACAGGGCCTCCACCTTACTGCAAATGAAAGAGGTTTGCGTTCCAAAGGAAGCTAGCTAGGGGGAGCGTTAAACTGTGCTCACGGTTTGAAGGAGGGACTCTTCCCTGAAGTCTCTGCGGGTGGTTAGCGGGATAGATTTCCCGCTTCCTTGGACATGATTTTATCAACTTGTTAGTAGAGGGCCAGCGCACTTATGGCTGTTAATAGGCGCGCCTCTGGTGGGGGTGATTTGAAATGGTTGGCATGTCTTTGAGCCTTTTGGGGTGATGGGATCGCTGCAGGGCCTAAGCTTTGGGCCTTTAGTCTTTGGTGAGTTATAAAGAGAAGGGGGCTGTGCGGACTGACTGTATAGCTGCCTAGAGTGTAGATTGCTTCTTCCTTTCTCTTCTCTGGTGCGGATCAGAGCCCAGCCCGCATAGGACTGCAAGCATGCAGCTTGACTCCTTAGAGGTGTGTCCTTTACAAAGAGGGAGGATGGACCAATGCTGTGATTAATCAGATTGCCTTACAGGGCTCTTGACTTGTCTTCAACTTCTATCTGATAAATAGAAGGCAAAACGCGTTGATTGAGTTCTGTGACTACAGACAGTTTTTAAAAACTGTTGAACTTTTTTCTTTATAATATTATTATTACCATCTCTTAACGTAAAAGCTTTAGGGAGCATGCTTTGCAGACGATTCCTAAACATTTCTATTGCAGCCTTCAAGAATAGTTGAACTTAAATCTTGTTCCTTGTGACTTCTTGCCTCTCTTTAAGGCTTTCACTGTGTCCTGATGGCTTTGGAAATTGTTTGATTTACAGCTTTCCAAAGGCGGGGGTGGTGGGTAGGGGGGTTAACGTGGTTCTTCACTTTTTGAGGAGACTTTTGAAGTTTGTGATTTTTACCTCCAGCGTTTTAACTTATACTCTTTATTCACAGCAGTTTGGCTAGCTATCCATTAAGAGTAGTGCTATGCTTTGGAGATAATCTTGGGTTCACCATTTAATACAAAATTAGCAGTTTAAACACACCATTTGTAACTATTTTATCCTCGTGAGTAGAGAGATAATGTGTAAATTTGGCAGAAGGAATTTATTCTCTTTTGAAACTTTTCGAAGTGCTTATCTAATTCTTTGTAGTCCATTAGCTTAGCCAAAAAAAGAAAAAAGAAAAATTAAGTCAACAATTGCTAAGAAAAAATGACATAAATGGCATTTAATAAGTTCACCTGTTAAGCAAACACTAATAGGTGTCCTTAATTCCCTTATAAGTGCAATAATATTGGTGGGCTTATCTGAGCTATCTGAACAGCCATTCCTTGGTGAATCCGATTTCTTTAATAACTTTATTGTGGTGGCCAACTTGTTGAACTGGTGTCCCTAGATGGAGTGCAGTGTGGCTTTTAGGGCTATGTGTGTACAAAGGCTGGTATGCTTTTATTCTTCGAATACTATGCAGTTGAAGAAATTGTTGTGATCCCTGTCTACTGGCTGTGAATTTTTTTTTTTTTTTTTTTTTTTTT
>NW_026000130.1:1127206-1145029 GCF_001458135.2 Marmota marmota marmota | reverse complement strand
ATCTGTATGGGTTCCTTGATCTTTCTTTTTTGGCCAGATAAACAACTTTGCTTTGTTAGGATTTTGTTATTAATTCAAGTCTAATGTTTAACGATCTACTACAGGAGTTCTTAACCCAAGGGTCATAGATATCCAGAGATGTCCTGTGAACCTTTGAATTTATTCACACATTCTTGTGAATGGGCACTTTTGTTTTCCTAAGCAGACATGCAAACTTCTTGGATGGTTCTGAAGTGCTACCCTCCTCCCAAGAGGAAAAGAGAAGGTCTGATCTACTACTTGTCATGGACTGGAATAGTCCAGTACTAAGAATTTGAGTGAGGTGATGTGGGGCTTAGGCTGGCAAGAGAAGGAGGGAAGAAGGCTGTGTATTTCTAGGCCTCCCCGGAGCATATTAATTTGATAGACATTTACCAGAGCCCTGTTCTGCATTGATACTATCTTCTGGTGTTCACAGTCTCTTGTGGTGTTCACAGTCATGTGCATGGATAAATGATAATCCTTCCTGA
This sequence comes from Marmota marmota marmota, assembly GCF_001458135.2. NCBI lineage: Eukaryota > Metazoa > Chordata > Mammalia > Rodentia > Sciuridae > Marmota > Marmota marmota. Next base: position 1,144,520 of record NW_026000130.1, on the reverse strand, counting down.
CGGGGTTTTCCCAGTCAGGAAAAAAAAAATGAAAAAAATAGTCAAATAATTTTTTTAAATTTAGATGAAGTGCAAAAAGATGATCTGAATGCAGGATTTGGGAGGATAGTATGAATGTATTCCTTTCCACAGTTCATTGAAAAATTAAGTGATGTGTCTGTTGGCATTGAAATGCTTTAAGAGCAGCTCCTCACACCTTCCCTTGTGGACCTAAACTCTGAGGGAGTAGTTCCATTTGTTTTTATTCACCCCGGATCCATCCCTGAGACTCCCATACCTGCTACTTACTCATCAGACACTTGATATTTGTTTAATGAATGATGGATTTAGAGTGGACGTCAGGTAGACACTGAGTGTCATGGGGTTTGATTAATTAATGAGAACAACTTTGTCTGGCTTGGCTGATTAACTTCAGGGTTATTTTTCCTTTTTGGTTATTTCCACAAGTTTGCTTGGTTAGAAGGAAAGGATATCTCTCTCTGGTTCCAGAAGACCCACTGGTATTATAAAATTGGGTTATATGGAGAGATCTGTGTGGGGTATGCACATTCCAGGGCAGGATACCTAGCAGCATAAAAGTCTCAAGTTAACCTTTTCCAGGTAAAACACTACAGACACTGTGGATAAAAAGATGTTTGAATCACTTGTGTCCCCGGGAGTAATTATAAAGGTTTGGTATTCAGAAAATCATCATTAATCTGAATATATGCTAAGTGAAAGATTTTGCTTATGACGGTTTCCCTAGTTTGAAGAATGTGGATTTATAATTTATAGTTCAAGGCAAAGGTGATATTTAAATTAATCTTCATGATCAAAAAGAACCAGTTGTAGTCCTTTAATATGTTAGATAATAAGACCAAACTCCATAGAGGTAAAGCACCTTACTTAGGGCCACATGGAACAACCCAGGGTTAATATTCAGGTCCCCCAACTTCAGGCTTTGTTCTCCCTGGCTGCATCTGAGCAGAGGGTACTGGGGAAGAGCAGATGCAGAAGCATGCCTTATGATCAGGTAGATTGTTGAGGAAAGGCAGGCACTCTTCAATTGTACATTGAGTTTAAGTGGTTGCTTTTCCTCTCTAATTAATTTAAATTGAATCTGTCAGTCTTTATCAGAACTTTTAAAAATAGCTGCTAATTAAGCTGGTACACACTTGTAGTCCCAACTACTGAGGAGGTTGAGGCAGGAGGCTCTCAAGCTCAGCCTGGGCAATATAATAAGAGCCTGTCTCAAAAGAAAAAAGCTACTAATGATTAAGTACTTACTTACCATGTGCCAGGCCCTGGGTAGTGCTCTGCTCTCATTTAACAGATAAGGTATGGGCTGGGGATGTGGCTCAAGCGGTAGCGCGCTCGCCTGGCATGCGTGCGGCCCGGGTTCGATCCTCAGCACCACATACAAACAAAGATGTGTGTCCGCCGATAACTAAGAAATAAATATTAAAAAAAAAAAAAAAAAAAAATAAACAGATAAGGTAGGTGACATTTACCAGGTTTTCAGATGAGTAAACTGAGTGGAGAGGTAAAGTCACTTGTCAGAGACATTGAGCATGTCAGTAAGTAGAGCTGAGATTCAAACTCTGGTCCTAAGACATTTCTGTTTTCACAAGACTGCTTCACTTGTCACTTCTTGTGATGAGGTTATCAAACCGATGGTGGAATTTAAAGTTGAGCTTAAACCGTGAATCAAGAAGTGGGTCTATATCATCAACTGGGAAAACTCCCTACCCTCACAGAAATTTATTTCCTTCCTTCCTTCCTTTCCAGCTTGCTTTCTTCTTTTTGTAATTACAGAAGGATCATTCCAACTTGTTTTTTCCACTAAGAGCCAGGCTGCCAAGTTTGGAAAGAAGGACCAGTGACTTGAAGTATACAATTGTCACTTGATGGCACTTCCGTTGTTTTTGGCTATTGGAAAGCTGGAACGGCTGAAGTATTCTGGCATTTAAAGGGATTTCTGGTGTGAGACACACCTCCTTCCTGTGGCTGACTTTTCAGAGCCATTCGGAGTCTGCATGGCTTTCTCCAAAGAGGTCATGTACTATGTTCATTGCCTTTCTTACTTTGCATAGGCTGCACATTCCCTAATTGTTGATTAAAAGGCTTTAAGAGCCCAAAACTGTGCATCGCCCTGCTCCTTCTTTTGGCAGACATTTAGTGGTGCCCTCTGTCCACCAGACCCCGAAAGGGGTGAAGCAGGGAACCGGATGAGTAAGATTCAGAACCTGCCTGCAGGCAGCTGAGGGTAGGTAGCTAGACCCCAAGCTGTTACTTGCCCTGGGACTGAGGCTACTGAGAAATCCCTGGAATAGGAAACTTGGTCCTGGTACTGAGTTTGGGCCTGGGCAACCCATTGTATGTCACAACACAGTATGTGGATTTGAACAGTTTGGCCTTTCCCCCACTCCTTTCTACTTACCTTTGAGGTTAAGGCTGATAACCCGTTGTGGAGACGTGCCTTTGTACCTGTCAAACAGAATAGGCGGAAGGTAAAGAGTGGAGTCTCTTTGTTCTATTTGTAGCCTGAATGAGATGTTTTAAAATCTGACTTTTAGCAGCTCTGTTGACTCATGATAGTGTGAAAAGAATAAGGTCAGTTGGGCCCATTGTGGTTCAGAGAAGAGCATTTTATTTTTATTACTCTTAAGATGTGTACTCTAAAGACTTAATATTAATCCTCCTCCTCTTCCCAGCAGCTAGTGTGATTATGATTGTTTGGATGTGAGAGTTGATTTGGTGGGGGGAAAAAAACTTTGATGACTCTTGGAAGTTTGATGTGAAAATGTATGTTGAAGACTTGTGGCCTCCTGGGGCAGAAGCTGCTGCATTTTTTAAGCTAAAAAAGTAAAAGTAAGGATGGCTTAGCCTAAGTGTATGTAAAATTCCATCCAACACTAAGAATTTGATTAAAACTTGATTTCTCTTTGAACTTGAGTTAATTTTAGTATGCTAACTTGTCAGCAGACAATCACCAAATTCCTACTGTGGATACATTCTTGAGACGAAAAGTTGCTTTTGTATATCCACGATATATAGCTGTGACTTGCAGATGTTATTTCTCTGATTTCTCCAGTACAAATGTGGGCTGCCTAATTAATTTCAGTTTATGAAAGAAACTGAGATTGAGCATCTAAGAAAGCTTCTTGAGGCCACAGAGCTGGGATTTCAACTTGGGTCCCCTAAAACCAAAGTTCACTGCCCCACTTGACTCAGGACCCACATGAATTTTAGTGAGATTTAGGCAAAAATGTTAGAATAAATTGAATTTTTATTACCTATAGTCATGGCCCAGACTTTATCTTAAAAAAAATAATCTGTAACTAACTTTAAAAAAAAGTACAAGTAATACAGGTTTATTACAGAATACTTGGAAAATACAGAAATATATGAAAAAAATTCCTACTATCTATGCCTAACTCTGTTAACCTTTTTAATACCTTTGTGTTTTGGAAGCTCTTTAATTTTTTCCCCCATGAGCTTATAGGGATCTTAAAAAAAGCTGGGAAAACATGTAGTGCCTATAACCCTTTGTCTATCTTGAGTATTTCCTGTTAATAAATGTTCTGAAACATTTTTAGTGACTGTGTAATATGTTCTTATTTTCTGTTATTAGAAGTAGTGTTATGAGGAACAACCTTTCTTTTTTTTTTTCTTTATTTTCCTTTTTCTGTGCTGGGACTGGAACCCAGGTTCTCCCACATGCCAGGAAAGCACTCTACTGAGCTATATCTCCTGCTGCTTTCTGTATCCCTTGATTATTATCATGGGATTTTTAGAATTAGGGTCATAAATATAAACATCTAAAAATATTTTTAGTTGTAGGTGGATGCAATACCTTTATATTTTTATGTGGTGCTGAGGATCGAACCCAGGGCCTCCCATATGCTAGGCAAGTGCTCTACCACTCAGCCCCAGCCCCAGTCCAGTATAAACATTTTTAAGATTCTTGCTACTTACAGTCAGATTGCTCTGTAGAAAGGTCGTTCTAGATGAGCATACCTGTCTCTCAGCGTACCCCATTCACAATGGATAGTGTGTCTTTCTTAAAAAAAAAAAATCTAAATAACAGCAGAAAAATAACAAAGTCATAAAGTGAAAGCCTATATATTCCTGCTTTTTAGTAAATAGTGGAATCCTGGCTTTTTTATTTTAATAACAGGGATTGAACCCAAGGATGCTTAACCACTGGGCCACATCCCCAAACCGTTTTTAAGTTTTGAGATGGGATTTTGCTAAATTGCTGATGCTGGCTTCAGAATCTCGATCCTCCTGCCTCAGCCTCCTGAGCCCCTGGGGATTTCAGGCATGTGCCACTGAGCCCAGCACTAATCCTGTGTTTTTTTTTTTTTTTTTTTTTTTTCTCATGAGATCTGAGTTATGGCTAGTTCTATGTAGGTACCTTGCATATCCAGCTACCTCCCTGTAGGTGTCTCTGAGCACATTTCAGGAGCAGCAGGTTGCCCCTGTGCTCTGGGCAGGGGTGTGGTAGCTGTCTAGGCAGATGGCATTGCTTGGAGGCCTAGAGGAGACATTGTGGCCCAGACCATTGTGCAGTCTGTAGACCGGTGGCAGCAGATTGTTGCCCAGGAGGGTGCTACTGCCTTTGCTGTTCTCTGCCCTGCCTCTTTCCTATAAGGCTTATGAACACCCTGGGTTGGGAAAGGCCAAATGAATCCGGACTTGAATTCAAAGTGACACTGTCAGTTCTTGGTGGGTATAGATACAAATAGAGCCAAGCGCCAGACTCTGAGGGGTACATCTAATGGGCAAGCCTGTGGGCTAAAAATAGCTTCTAGGTATTTTGTTCCATTCCCGTTAAATATCTAGAAATTCTACATGCAAATTAACATGTTGAAAAATTAAGAAGATCTGGCAGCATTAGGTCCCCATTCCCATGTGGTAACAGCCTGCTGTAGTCGAGTAGCTGCACCCTACTTCAGATGGGGCGTGAGCCCTCCAGGTTGTGAGTCCCTATACCGTCACCCAGCTTACTTCATAATTAAATTCACCAGTGCCTGATTCCTGTAGGCATTTAAGTTTGCCATCCTTGCTATTTCTGAAAGTTCCAATGTTGAACTCCTTCAGGTTGTACTTTGCATGACTCCTTTCACTCCTTTCTCTCCTTCATGTCAGATGTCCATGGGGGGGGGGGCCCAGGGGTCTCAAGTTATTCTGCTGGTTAAGGTTGTATTGGCCCTGATGTGATCAAAGTGCTCTTTTTACATTGGTGTGGGTGCTTTTATTTTCTCTTGGAATTCTTGAAGGCTGAAGTCTCATGTCCTGCGCCTTCATTAGGATCTTTGTCCCTTTCTTTTTGTTCCATGCTTTTAATTAGGAGAGTTACTCTTTGAGATGAAGGGCACCTTGAAAATGGCACAATTTTGCTCTCACAGTGAGGTAACTGTGGGCAGGTGCCTCCTGCCATTGGTCACAAGAGAAATTGGCATTAAAACTCAGGTCTTAGGGATTCTGATGTATTCTTTCTAGAGCAGCATTTCGCTTTATGGTTGTGTTCTAGAAAATCTTCCATGAACCTGGTGCTTTAGTCCCTGATGTACTTTTAGTTGTATCATCTTGGTTTGTCTTCTTACCTGGGAGTACATTCTGCCCAGAAAGAAAGCTGTCTGCCATTTAGGTGGTCCTGGTTGCCAAGCCTTGTCCTATACTTGACACCAAATGCTTTTCTTTGTACCTGATTGTGTATTTTTCCTTAAATGCATTTGACATTGTGAATTCAGCTCCTTTATGTGATTTTTGTAATATAACAGTGTACCTGAAGATGTGGCATCTTTTCTGAAAGTGCCTCGGTCTTGGAGTAGGTAGTGAGCTGACGGCTAATGGCACATAAAGAATGTTGCAAGCTGACTTGCAAACTATTTCAAAATTTAAATCAAGTTAGCTTGTGGCTGAGTCGAAGGGGAATGGTGATGTTCTCATGATGATACTTGGCTTGTTCTACCTCTTGCTGACCTTACTTCTTCATGCCTGCTGTTGCCCAAGCCTTTTGCCTTCTCTCTTCCCATCACCTCTTCTTTCCCACCAGATTCCTCTTTCTGAATTAACCTCTGATCATACCAGTCCCTTGATCAGAATCTTTTGTGACGTCTTGTTGTTTACTACTGAGCTAAGAGGCTGGCTGGCTCTTCAGTCTTTTTCATTGTTGCCTCTGGGACTTGGGCCTGTGTATTCCTGCCCTTGTTCCCTGAATGGGTCCCAGTTTTTCCTCCCTCTATGCTTTCCATTTTGATTGCCCTTCTTCGGAAATATATTACTGCACCCCAACATTCCTGAATGCCATTTTTGCTTTCTCTTACCCTCTTCCAGTTTTCCCACGTGCAGCCAAATTTCTAGCCATTCCCATCAAGCATTTTCTTGTTCCACCAGCATGTTCCTCTGAACCAGAGCACTCCATCTTTCTATTGCCTTACATGTAAAAATTCTCAGATATTTAAGTGCTTTTAGAGCATTATGCTTCAGGATAGCATAGCAAGGGGGATGTTAGTGTGTCCAGAAAAAGACTGGGCTTTTTGAGGAAGAACTTTCTATGATTGTAGCAACTATTCACAAGCAGTTTTCAGACATGGGTGTGTCCTAGGGCTATTCCAAAGAGTCAGGATGGACCAGACTCTCAAAATAACTTCACCTTGCCTGTGCTCTTTTGGAAGTCTGGAGAAGAGAGGTCGGGTGAGGAAATGATACCCACTAACTCCTTCCAGCCTGCTGTGTGACTGCCTGGATATGTTCTGAGAGTGCTGGAGAAGGTGACATCACAGCCTGACTGTAGACTTTAGGGATGTGTTTTATTTAAGTATGTATAACATTTGGTGTCACTTTCCTTTAAGGTTTTCTTCTCCCTTTGGAAGCTCTGGCATGGGTCTTGATCTTGTGTTTAAGTGCTAAGTGGGAAGCAGAAGTTTAAAGTACTACAGTAGTATTTCTAAAGAGTTCAGCAGGCTATGCATGAAAGAATTTTAGATTTCAAATTAGTGACATTTGATTTTCTGCTCTGCTGGGCCAACAGTAAGCATTTAGGAAATTATTAAATTATTGCTTAGTTGTACATGTTGGCATTGAGGTTTTTACTTTTCGGTTACTGTTGTTGTTTTTTTGTGGGACAGTGTCAATTGCATGGGCATGGGGACCTCCAGGAATATTCCAGAGTCTATCTGTGATGTATTGTGTTTTACTTGTGCTAGAGGGTTTTTATGACTGCCTTTTCATGGCGTGTTCACTCTGGAAATGTTCCAGTGGCCATCAATAAATGTCACCCTCATTCTAAGCCAAATGAATAGGTAATATGTAGTTTTGAAGTTTTGATGTTATTAGGTTTAAATCTCTAGGACACATATAAACTAGCTTGTGGCATTAAATGTGCCATGTGGGTGATTTCGAGTTCCAGTGGCAATGGTAATTTTTGCATTTCCTGACTCTTGTGTTTAAATTTGCAGTCTCAACATTGCATCACCATAGGTTTTCACATTTAATGAATATTTATGTTTAACTGAGTTCTATACGAATGCGGTGGTTTCTGACTTGATTATAGCTTGCGTGTGCTGTGGCCAGGAGTGCCCTACAGACAACAGAGTTGGCACACGTCTCAGCATGCCAAGCCCCAGCGGATGTGGTTAGGGACCACGGTGACTGGTGCCTTGGTTGTCATGCCAACCTTGTTTTTGGAAGGGGGTGGGGGCTGTGAAACAACCATGAGATGGGACAGAATAGTTTTGAATATTCCAAGTTGAATTATTCCCTAGAAGTGCCCCTGCAAGAAAGATATTGTAGAAAAGCCTAGAATTCTTATTGCATACTGGATAGCATTAATTGCTTTTCTTAATGATTAATTTTCTTTGGCGAGCCTGTTTTAATTGTCCTTTTGCAAGCCTGTGGAACTTATTTGGTGGGCTTTTTGTGTGTGTCTTTCCTACATACTGTAAAGAGGGAATCTTGGCTCTTAACATTACAAACCCTGCCAACATCCCTTGCCCTCTGGTAACTCTGACCTAGTGATGTCTGATTGGAGAAGGGAGAAGGAATAGACCAGGAGGAAGAGTGGATGGGGGATTTTTTCCTGTCTCCTTATTTTCATTTCCTTCTTTTTTTCCCATCTTCCAAGAATAGGATAGTCTTTCCTTGTTTTCCTATTCTTGTATATCAGCAAAGACCATGATCATGGGTGCCATCATCTGTAAGTGGGATCTTGGGCTGCCCTGCTTTCAAACTTTGGCGAGTAGAGTTGAGATGAGGAGAGGAGGGCCGTGTGCTTAGCATCCCACCTCAGTGCCCTTTGCAATGTTGTCTTGCATGATTATTCTGCAGTGCTTGGTATTCTGCAGTGAACTGTCAGAAGGGGAATTGATCAGGCCTAGTAAGCCAGATGGGATCCCAGAAGGTAGAGTGGGATGGACTTGGAGGTGCCATCCATTGTGCTATGTCACTTCTTTATAAAAGGAGACCTGAGCCACTGAAGGCTCACACTGACCAGGTTCAATAGCTTATATAGTCTGGTAGAGGGCTTGTCCTCAAACCTCATCACAAAAAAACCAAAGGAAAAGTTTCTGTTTCAGAAGAGGGAGGCTAATCGCAAATGTAATTTTCACTTGTTGACTGGGAGTCAACTTTGATATTCTCTACTAGAATGTAACCTCCTTTAGGGCAGGGTTCATGTCTTAATCTGTTAACACTTCCCCACTTCAGACCAAAGGGCCTATTTGTGCAAAGTATGAAAAGCTGTCCTTTCCTCAGGATACTGACTTCTATTTGTGGCTGTAGACTGAGAGCAGAGGTGAATAGCACTCCCTAGTGTTGTGGAGTGTGGGAGATGGTGCCGTGCCGTAAGGTTCTCCTCCTTCTCCCTGTTGATCCATGAGGCCCCTGTCTATAAATGGTTCCTTTTTCTCCAGTGCTTCCCCTGCAGCAGTCTGGTTTACTGCTTCTCATTTCTGAGGTCCCTTCCTAGAAAATCAGGGAGCCATAGAATTATGTGTAAAGTTAGGAAATAGAGATACCAAGGGGATGTCAGGAATTGAGTATGTGGTTCTCGGCATCTGCTTTGGCTGGCTGCTTGTCTACTTGGTGCTAGCTCTCTTCTCTCTCTCTCTCTCTCTTTTTTTTTTTTTTATTATTTTTTAGTTGTTGATGGACCTTTATTTTATTTATTTGTTTGCGGTGGTGAGAATCGAACCCAGTGCCTCACACATGCTAGGCAAGTGCTTCACCACTGAGGCACAACCCCAGCCACAACCTCTCTTCTTTGAAGGTCGGTTGACTGGAGTATGGAGTTCTCAAACTTTTGGTAACTTATAGTTTAATGGGTGATCCTTTTGTGGGGCTGAAATAGCCCCATTATTTTTTGGGAAAAAATACAAATATATTCCTAATCACCAATTCTCTCTTTTTTTGGTGCGGGGCCCAGAGATTAAAGTCAGGGGCGCTTGACCACTGAGCCCCATCCCAGCCCTATTTTGTATTTTTTTGAGAGACAGGGTCTCACTGAGTTGCTTAGGGCCTCGCTGTTGCTGAGGCCGGCTTTGAACTCGAGATCTTCCTACCTCTTGAGCCGCTGGGATTATAGGTGTGCACCACCGCGCTTGGCCCTAGTCACCAACTTTCAAGTTAACTTTTGAACTATAACCTGATTTGGGTACAAATTCTCTTTAGTTCTTATAACTACACCTTTTAAAAGCCAGCTGGATTTGGGAGGACACTTTCTTGTGTCATGAAGCTTTGGCATGGCTAATTAGGAGCGGTAGTTTTCAATTTTACATTGCAGATACACAGTGTTTGCCAGGTTCCTTAAAGCATGTTGTAAGCACTGAAGAGAGAAGTCCTTCTGGGTTTCCTTTGATGATGGGAGAGGCAGCAGAGTGGAGTCAGACTGACACTGCCAGTTACCTGCTGTGGAAACGCGGCTTTGCCTCTGGATCTCAGATTCTTCATCTGTACCATGGAGATAAACCCTTCCTAGACTTGCTGCAGAGATTACACGAGTTACTCAGCATGCAATTGGTGTTTAGTCAGGATGGGATGAAGAAAAAGAACATACATAATTTCGTGATGTTCCCCACATATACCTAACATTTAAGTTGTGGTTTCCAGATGATTGAAAAGTTTTATTCTGAAGTGGTAGCTTTTCCAGGTTACCACTCTTTGAGAGTGATAATACCATGGGAATCTTTTTTTAAAAAAACATGTTCAATGCCATCTTGCTTGTAGCTGTATTCCTTCTGCCCTGGTGAGGGATCCATGGGCTCCTCAGAGAGAGGCCCAGGCTGTTTGTTCCTCCCTGACTCCCAGTCCCCTCTTTCTTCTCTGTGTCCTGGGAGTGGTGCTTTGCTGAAACTTACCTGCTCATCCCTCCTGTCTGCAGTTAGATCACCGCCAAGCCTCAAGCTTTGTCACTTGGGCACGTGCACACACACACAGACACATGCACATGGCTCAGCTGGATGGCAATTATGAGTCTCATGTGCTTCTAGGCTTGCCGTCTGTTGTTGCTGAACCACATGGCCTGTGTTTGGGTAAGACTGCTCTGACGGAAAGCAGGGTGGTTGATTGCGCCTCTGGATCTGGCCAGGGTATGTGGAATGCTGTGATACACTAAGGCCACGCTCTGGGGGCCTAATTATGTGGCAAGCACAAATGACTTCAGCGCTTAGTTTAATCCAGTATGCAATTTTGCCAAAGCAAATACTTTATTAATCTTACCCCCCACCCCCCGCCACCAAATTAGACACATTGACTTTTTCTAAAAATGGGAATGATTGGAGTGCATTGTGGGTCTTTCCCCTCCCCCCCCATCCCCCTTCCACCAAGGCTGGGCTGTGCATTCCTCTCCTTGAATGGAGAAGGTGATTTCCATCGCTGTCTACCTCCTTCTCTCACATTCCTGAAACCGGGTGATGGAAATAGATGCTCTTTCTGTGAAGGTGTGTGTATACTTTTCTCCATGGGGCTCTGCATCTTCCTCCTTCAGCACAAAAGAGCATTTGCTGTCCTGATGGATCTTTCCTGGCTGGGAATTCATCTTGGTTTCCTTGGGATTCCAATTCAGAATGTGTGCAAAGAAAACTTTTTTGGGGTGACTTCTGTTAGTGACCTTGAGTGTATCTGGGAAGCTCAGCCATAATTTCTTGTATGGCTTTTGAGCGAGGTCAGTAGGACTTCCTACCCCATGCCCTGCGTCTCTCCTCAGAGTGTGTTGGGGCAAAGGGCAACTCACAGGGTAGAACAAATCTGGGATTAGAAAGTGAGTTTATTCTTATCTAAACTAGAAAAAAAAAAAAGGCCTCCAAATAAGCAAGCAACCTAACTGCACCTCAGAAAACATTTCTTGGTTAACCTCTTCCTTCCTCTTCTTCATGTGGCCTCTGCCTTTAAGTCTAAGTTGACTTGTTGGGATTTATCGGCTTTGAAGTTCTAAGGTGCTATTTTAGTATTTTTCTTTCACATTGCAGGTTTTGAGGCTGATTTAACTAGATTCTGGAGAGAGCTTACTTTACAGCATTCTTAAGAGCTCGGACAATCTTGAAAGAGTTAAACTCTAATTAGCTCATTCCTAAGGTATTTAATGCCCTTATTAAAACTCAACTGCTTGTTCACTTTTTTCTTTAGTGAATCAGATTTCTCGAGGAGCTGAGCCTTCGCTCCTCAGATCACAGGCTCACATGTTGAAGCTGGCAGTGCTAGAGGCGAGTTCCTATCTGTGTGACAGCATTTTTAATTTAACAGGACCGCCTTTGATGTTCCCAAATATTTATAGGCAGCTTTAGATCATTTCAGTGTGTGCTTTCTTTTTCTTTTCTCTCTCTCTCTTTTTAAAACTGGAGCAAAAGTTCTTCCTCATGCAACAGCCTTCCTTTTATCCTGTTAGTTTATTTTTGTTTCCTTTGCAGCTTTGGCGAAGGCTCTTTGGCTGCATTCACACACACATGAAGTCGACCCTTCGTTTTGCCTCCTTGGTAAAGGCCACCTCTCTCCATCATCCTGCCTGCCTGAAATTGCTTAAGGGGCTTCTGTTCATCCCTTCGCTTTCTTCTATTCATCCCTTGACTTTTTAGAGTCCAAGTTCTCTTCAGATTTGGCTCAGGAATCTACTTTCTGACTGATCCGAAAGCTTTCAGACCAGTGTAGAGACCTGGGCAGTGTGTGTGGAAGTGACTCTTTATAGATGGCCAGGCAGTGTTGTGGTATTCTGTCCTTGCTTCTGTTGTCCGGGCCTCTGCAAGTTATGACTTACGATGTAGCTTCAGCAGATTCTGTCGTAACTGGGGCAGGACATCCAGATGGACAGAACTCTCTCTCGATCATTATAGGCTTGCCCTGTTTGGCTCTGCCGGACTTCTTGGCCAAAGGAAATAGAAGATCAAAGACTTTAGTCTCAGGGATGGGAAAAACAGAGCTGCAATGTAGATTTATTAAACCAATAAGAAAAAGAAGGAAACTTTTTCCCAATCAAAACAAATGATAGAACAGAGGATAGTGATTTCTCTAGCCTGGGCTCTGAGTAAATATTCTGCTTGTGAAACAGTCTAAGTTATTGAACTGCTGTTACTTACCTGGCCCTGGCAGGCAGGAGCCCAGAACATTTCATGACAATACCCCCAACCCCCCATTATTGCTTGCTTTGCCTTCTACTACTTGGAAGCCTTGCAGGGCTGAAGGTCACATAGGTGGTTGATGAAATATTTGAATGAATGAATACTGTGTGTTAGACACTGTCCTTGGAACTTTATACTGTTTGTCTCACTAGATCCTTGGGAGGATTAAGAGTGATAAGAATCCCCCCATCCCCCCACCCCTGTTTTGGTACATGAGGACACCAAAGTGCAGCCAGTAATTGGAGAATACTGTGTGTACATCCTCACCATAAGTAGTGTGAGGAAGGTAATCCAGTGGTGGTCTGCTAATCTCTCACAGCTAGAAGCCCTCTTGAGGCTAAAATCTTCTGTGTGTTATATTCTGAGAGTTCAGAACTGACTAGGCTCTTGCCATGCAAGGTGCGCAGGGTGGAGAGCACAGCCCTGGTACCAGACAGGCCTATATTTGCCATCTTTGCCACTGCCAGCTGTGTGACCTTGGCCAGAAATTCACCCAAACTTGGTGAATTTCTCTTTCCTCATCTGTAGCATGGGTCACATCGCTTGTACCTCCAAAGCATTTTTTAAGATGAAGTGACATAATATATGTAAGATATACATTAAACGTGTAATGTATGTTAGTATCAGTGGCTGTTGCTATTACCAAATTATCATCATCAAGGAGTTCATAGTCCTGTGGGAAGACAGGTAAATTGTTCGTTAGAAGACAGCTTGGCAGCTACAGCGGAGAGAAGTGCTGATGCTTAGTGGGAACCCAGGACAGGGCCAGTGGCTGGGAGTTTTATATACTTTGTTTTAGTGGATATGTACTGAATGCTTGCTTATTTTGTGCCAGGTGGAGTTACTGAATCACACTGATTCCCCCTCCTCCCCGAATTTTCCATTTTCCTTCTTGGGGGAATTTAAGCTAAAATGTTAATTGCCACCTGGAGAAAGATTTCCTGGAGTCATTTTCACATAAAATCGCAAGGTGCCAAATAGCACAGCTATACTCCATTTAACAATTTATCTTGTATGGCCTTGTGCTATCCTTCAACTATTATTTTAATCTTATCTAATTTCCCCTAATTTTTCTGGTCTCTTTCACATGAGAACTTTATGGTCCTTGAGAATGTACTATCAACTTGCCAAAGGAGCAGGTGGTGACCGTTTTGTTCCCCACAGTGCCCAGATGGTGTCCGTGCCTTCTCATGGTCTAGTTCTGTGAGGATTTGTTGATAAGATTTTGCTTTGATTTGTTTTTCCAACCCAGCACCATATTCAGACTTAATTACTGGCAATGTAGCTTTTTTCTCTGCAGAGTTGCATTGTTTCAGTCATTGGCTATACTGAAACATGAATCACATTCTCTATACCCCCCGAATCACATTCTGTATACCCCCGTAGCTTTGCAAGCAGTGGGGTTGGTTGTGTAGTAGAATTTTTCTCTTTGCTCATAGTACATAATCTAGAGTACTTGTACTTGTTGAGTTGATTGATAACTTATTTAATCTAGAACAAAAGACACAATTGAAAGGCAATTGTTGTCTTTGTATACTTAAGAACCCAAGTAAAACTGGGAGTGGTTGCAGGAGGCTGAGGCAGGAGGATCGCAAGTTCAAAGCCAGCCTCAGCAACTTAGTGAGGCCCTAAGCAACTTAGAGAGATCCTGTTTCAAAAAATAAAAAGGGCTGGGGATGTAGCCCAGTGGTAAAGTTCAATCCTGGGTTCAATCCCCAGTACTAAAAAACCAAACCAAACCAAACAAACAAACAAACAAAAAACAAACAACAACAAAAAACCAGTGGTGATGATGGGGAGAACCCAAATAAGCCTTTCTCTAAAACAGATTTAAGATCATTTCTAGCTATGTCATTTCTCTTGGGTTTTCAGTGGGAAGTTTTTCTCTAAATATGCAGGTGATTTGATGCTAAGATGATGCTCTTACTGCTTTTGGACTGTGAAAATAGTGTTTTCATTTAATTTGGCTCCTTTTGGAGGGACCACAGGGGTCAACTACTTACATTCAACTTCAGGTTTTTTTTTTCTTATTTTCTTTCTTTTAGTCCAGAGGTAGTTTACCCCACTGAACTACATTCTCATTCCTTTTTTTTTTTTTTATTTTTTAGTTTCAGACAAGGTCTTAATAAGTTGCTGAGGCTGACTTTGAACTTATGATCCTCCTGCCTTACCTTCCCCAGTTACTGGGATTACAGGTGTGTGCCCCCACACCTGATTCCATGCTTTCTTTTATTTTTTAGGGGGAAGTACCAAGGATTGAACTCAGGGGCTCTAAACCACTGAACCACATCCCCAGCACCTTGCTATTGCTGAGGCTGTCTTTGAACTTGTGATCCTCCGGTCTCAGCCTCCCCATCTGCTGGGATTACATGCTGGCGTGCACCACTGTGCCTGGTCCATGCTTTTTAAAAATGGCATGTTTGATTTCACATTAGAAGTAGCTTCTGATCAGCTAAAAAAACTGATTGGAAGATTGTTCAGAAGAATGCAAAAATGACAAGGCAGCATGGCTGCAGTTTGTCTCTGTCTCATTTTATTGAGAATGAAGTGAGTGAAGCCCAGCTTTCCTCTCTAAGGATCCTAAACAGCCCTCTATATTTTCTTACCTTCTCCTGGGCATCCTTTTGTCCTTGGTGCACATTGTATGCTGGCCATGCTGTGGATAAGAGTTATGTCTAGGAAATGTTTAAAGCAGTGTTGGGTAGCATGCAAATCTCTTTTGAAGGGAATGTGTGGGAGTCACTAATTAGCAAAGTTTAGAAGAAAGAAAGAAGTCCAAGAGGGCTGAATTAGTACAACTGGGCCTGTATGTGGTGAAGTTTACATTTCTAGTGATTTCAGGGAGCATCAGTTTGGCCCGGGTCATGTGGAGCATGTCTCTATCCTTCCCCTTTGGCTGTCAAAACTGGGAGCAGAAGCAGAGTCCTTTCTGTCTTGGCTCTCCCTGGGCTTAGCTGGATATGTGATCCATTGAATGAAATTTTTTTTTTTTTTGTTAAAGGAAGGAAAGCCTGCATTGATAATAAAGCAACAGGACCTGTGCTTTCAATTTAGGTTTTTAAAATTGGTGATTAGTTTTATCTGCATGTGTTGAGGGGGGAGCCACGATGAAGCTTCTGACCTAGTGGAGACCATTGGTACCCAGGTGGGGGCCTAGTGTCTTAGGTGAGTTTTTAGATATGCTTGTGTGAAGAAGCTTTTTTGATTTTTTGAATTTCTTTCCAAAGTTTTGAAGCCCTTTCTGGTCTTATCTCTTTGTTGCTGTCTGCAGGAAACTTGCTTTCTGGAAATGGGCAGCAACTTGAAACTAACAGCTTTTAAGCCTGGGCCTTTCCTGGGGCTTTCATGTGGGCTTGTTTACCAACCCTACTGTGGACTCTTCCCTTTAGACCAGGGTGATTTCACAGAAAATCATTGAACTAACACCTGCCCTTGCAGGTATAGAATGTTATGCAAATGAGGTCTGTGTGCTTATGATCCTAGAAATGTAGTTACTCCAAAAGAAGGAAGCACCTTCATTTAGCCCTACTACTTACATAGTGAATTGAGCCACATCCCTAATCTTTTTTATTTTTTTAGTTTGAGACAGAGTCTTGCTAAGTTGCCCAGGCTGGCTTTGAACTTGTGATCCTCCTTTTTTAGCCTCCTAAGCAGCTGGGTTCACAGGCAAATGTCATTGCACCCAACTAAAATATGATTTGTGTCAGGAAGTGTCAGTTTGTCTATTAGACTTTGGATCTGAAAAATAGTAAGAAAAAAAAAAAGAAATACCTTAATACTTTCTTCTTCTTATGGTTGTAAGCAGTCCTGGCCTCTTCCTTACGGACTGCCTTGTTACTGCATTTTGGGGTAGGAAGGTGAGGAAATCTTCAATAGGTTTCAGATATTGCAAGGTGTATCTGACCTTGCTTTGCTTATCTGAGTTCCAGCCCTAATGACCTCTTTTTCCTGAAGAGGGTTGATAGATGTGGGGCTTGATATTTTCTGAATATTGCTCACAGAATCATTGCCAGCCTTCTCTTGAGATTGTTAGGGGTGGCCTTTATGGGCCAGTGGTAAAGATAGGATGTGTCCCTGAGATGGTCCAGTACAGCATGCATGGGCTAAGTGCCACATGCTTGGGGCCAAGAGAGAGTATCTAGATCTTAAGAAAGATTGGTGCTTGGATTGGCCCCTGCTGGCCCCTGTGGTGGGGAAGGCAGTTTTTGCTGAGCCCCATACTGGATTGGCATCTAATGGGGGTTTTTCCTTGCTTGTATAGTTTGGGGTGTTGCCTGGTATAGAACATGCTTTTGGCAGATTCAGGAGGCAAGTGAGGCCTGGCTGGAGTCAGGAGACCTGATCTGCCTCCTGGTCTACTGCTTAGGGACTCGAGGGCAGCCAGCTGTCCTGGGCCTCATTCCCCACGACTGTAAACTGAGTGCAACTGAGTGCGGGGGATTGGATACAATTATTGGAAGGAGAAGAAGAGATCTGCAACTGGCTCTCAGAAAGGTGTTCGGTGGGAACAGAAGTAGGGAGAGAGGCAACCTAACTGGGGAATCAGGGAGGGAAAAGAACTTCAAAGTGTGAGGGAGAGATGGATGCCTTTGAATGCCAGGGAAAGGTGTTGACTTTAACCATTGAGACCAGTGGGGACATCTATGTCATTGCTGGATTCCCCCCGCCCCCCTTTTTTCTTTTCTTTCTTTCTTTCTTTTTTTTTTTTTTTTTTTTTT
>NW_026000130.1:1101207-1127181 GCF_001458135.2 Marmota marmota marmota | reverse complement strand
TTTTTTTTTTTTTTTTTTTTTTTTTTTTTTTTTTTTTTTTTTTTGAGACAGGGTCTCGCTGTGTTGCCTTTGTTGCCCAGGCTGGCCTTGAACTCAATCCTCCTGCCTCAGCCTCTGGAGTAGCTGTACTACCACACCTGGTTAGGTTTTTGATGACAAAACCTCCTTCCTGCCCCATGTTTTCCAGCAGTTTGCAGTTGCAACAGTCCCTTTGCAGTGGCCAGGGGGCTGTTCCCCAGTAGTCACTCCTTTCATGAGAACTGCCTGGAATGTTAAGGGAGTAAGTGATGTTCTAGTGACAACCTTGAATTCACTTTATTAAAGATAAATAAATCACATGCCAACTTTGGTCTTTAACTGTTATTAGTTACAAATTGCTCTCCACCCATACACTCAACCATTCATGACACCTTAGGGGAAAATTGCTGTTGTGGCATTTGACCTTGGCTAACACTTTTTTTCTGAGGGCATTTTTTAATGTATCATGAGTGTGTAGAAACTTCTGGGGAGCAATTTATCAGCTGCCTTTCAAGTTCTGCCTATCACCCTTCCATTTGTGTTCTGTCTATTGACTGTCCTGGGCTTCAGCAGGAAGGTTGTGATTGTTCCCTATCCTGAGCTAGGTCCCCTAGGATTAGGCAATAGGGCGATAGGCTGGTTTGGACATTTTTCTGGTTATTGACAGGCCTTACTGTGGCTTCTCCCAGATGAATGAGGAATATATTTTTCTAAATCTAGCCAGTGAGCCAAATGAGCCACACTGGGATAAACTCTGTTTGTTTACAAATTATGTAAGAGAAGGGCCTGGCCATTAAATTCTTCTGAGCCAGAATTCCTACCCCTCTTCAAAGTTGTAATCAAACTAAACAAACACTTTCCACAGGAACTAACTCCCGCCTGAGAAACAGGAGCAGATGCTCCTGGGAGGCCTTCAGCAACTTTGGAATGTTTAAAGTAGAAATATGTAACCAAGGTGAAGTTGTTCCAGAAGCATTGCTTGCTCTAGCCAGAACTAAAGCACGTGTCAGCTTTTTTATTTAGGGCAAGAGGTGCAGAATGAACTGGGCCAGTCCAGGCAGAATTTTCTTGAGATGTTTAATTTTGGGTTTCTCTCTGCCTCTCTTTTTCTCTTAGTATCAGTTCCTTGTGACATTTATTTATTAATTAATTAATAAATAAATAAATTAATTAATTAATTTTAGCCTGGTCCTTATCTTTTCTCTTTAGCTATGCTGGATTACATCTGGGGATCAAGGAGGCCTCCTCTTAACCCAAGCCCTTGATTATTGCTTCTTTGCCCCTAGGAAAGATGTCAGCTGCAGCACAGACACTCCAGGGGAGGGAGGCTGGGGCTCATCTTGCCTTTGTTGTTGTCCCAGTAAGACCATTCCTAAGTTAATTTTTGGGATAGACAAAGACCCTCTAGGCTCAGGGACATAGTCTTCTATCTCTTCTTCTTTTGTTTTTTTACTGGGTGACTTATTTAGGTTTTGTAGTGGTAAATTTGGGGGACTTTAGGCATACCTGTATTAAAATAGATGTATACTTTCTAAAGCCACATGCAGACTTATCTGGAGTATGCCCTAGATGAGCATTTCTCATTTTCTCAAGAACACCAGTCTTGCAGAATGTTCCATTGTGACCTAATTTTGAGAAATGCTGTTTACCATCATTCCGTCTTGAAGAAATATTCTGCATGGTAGTGAATTAATGGCTTTAATAAATCTTACTGAAAAGATTTTATTCTGTTTGTTCTGGCATTTCTCAAATATACTTGACCACAAAACTCCTTTCTCCAAGGACCCAAAGTACTGGGGGAGATTCTGCAATAGGTACTTGGTATTAGGTTGGTTTAGGATCTGTCCTTGTTCAGTTGGATTATGAATAAGGTAGGCCAAGACTGGTCACTTCCAACTTAAGGACCCTGAGATATAGCCATCACCACGCAGAATGGCCTGGACATTTTTTTTTTTTTTTCTCTTTCAGCTGAGCAAATTTGTGTCTTCTATATAACTGAGTGATGCGGTATAGTTCGGTAGTATGAAAGAATCAAGAAATAGCACCTCTCCTTGAGGAATTTAATTTTTACTGGGTTGAGAAGAGTCATAAAAGATTGAAACAGTTATACTGTCCAGTGGTGTATGGAATAATCCCAAAGTGAATACAACCCCAGCTCTAAGCGACCTGTCCTGTGGCATTTTGGAGGTGGGTGGGCAGCAGGAAACGGGGAAAGTCTTTATTGTGACTTGATTTCATGAGCTGTTTTCCAGTTGGATGAAATGCCTGGAAAGCCTCCCGGAAGGAGATGTTCTCTTGATAATCTGCTGGCCTCCCTCTTCTGGGTTTCCATCCTGGATCAGGAGTAGCTATGCTCCCCAATGATTTTTAGCCTGTACATTTGGCTGCCTGGTTTTGAGAGCCTGCAGCCATGGAGGAGTTGGATGGACATGCCTTTTCCATGTTTGTCTACTGTGATTAATGCATGAAAGATGAATGTAGTTGCCTGCAGGAAGAGTAAGTTTCATGAGCTGGATTGAAATATTCCACCTTTAAGGTGCTAAGAGGAAACTCAGATCAGGAGTTCAAGTTCTTCTCTATGTGTTGTATTTTGTACAGTGTTGACTTGGGGTTTAAAAATAAATAAATATAAAACTGGGGTTGACCTACCTGGTGATATTGTCAGCAACAGTCTGAGCATCTTCGCCTTAATGACTTGATGAGGCCCCAAGCCCTGCTCTCTTGCACCTGGGCTCAGC
This sequence comes from Marmota marmota marmota, assembly GCF_001458135.2. Classification (NCBI taxonomy): domain Eukaryota; kingdom Metazoa; phylum Chordata; class Mammalia; order Rodentia; family Sciuridae; genus Marmota; species Marmota marmota. Next base: position 1,124,425 of record NW_026000130.1, on the reverse strand, counting down.
TTCTTTTCAGTGTGTCCCCACTGCCTTCCTCCTACCTCCATCGAGGAGGCATTCTCTTTTTTGCAGAGTGCTAACTGTCAGAAAGTCCTTACGTCAAACCATACTTCTGCTTCTTGGTTTCAATGCTGTCTCTTCTAGTATATAAGTGGGTTAGGGCTACCAAACCAATTATCATAGACTAAGTGCTTAAACAAGAATTTATTTTCTCACAGTTCTGGAGGTTAGCAGTCCAGGATCAAGGTGATAGCAGGATTGATGTCTTCTGAGCCCTCTTGCCTTGGCTTATAAAATGATGGGTGGTTGTCCTGTGTTTTCACATGGTTTTCCCTTGTGACTTGTCCAGATTTCCTCTTATAAAGGCAAGAGTCATATTGGATCTGGACCTGTTTTAACCTGATTACCTCTTTAAAGATCCCATCCCAAATAGTCACATTCTGAGGTACTAGGGTTTAGGATTTAAACCCATCAATTTTTGAGACATAACTCAGCCCATAACATAGAGCCACTGAGACTTGAGGACCTTTCAGATTTTTGAAGGTCGTGATCCTTATCATCAAAACCAATAAAATTGTGCTTTTCTTGCTGAGCAACCCCAGTTCTTTCCGTCATTCTTCATAGAAGGTGGTTTGATTAAAAAAAAAAAAATTTCTTTTTTAGTTGTAGATGAACACAATACCTTTATTTATTTATATATGGTGCTGAGAATTGAACCCAGTGCCTCACACATGCAAGGCAGGCTCTCTACCACTGAGCCAAAACCCCAGCCCCAGGAGATGGTTTTGACATTTCTCATCATATTGAGTCTGAACTTGGTTCAGTTTAGGAAGGACAAAGTGGGATACTTTGAACTGAAGGACAAAGTGAGATACTTTGAACTGCTTTGGTATTTCAGATAGAATTCATTCTAATGTTTTTCCCCAGGAAGAATTTTGATGATTTCTGAAAAAAATTAAAAAGCTGAAAATAGGCCTGCAAAGTTTCAACTATTCAGTTTGAACTGAATGTGTCTGACCATTGACACATGTGCGTGTATAAACACTCTCATGAGTTCAGTGCTATAAGTCTTCTTTTGATTCAGGCATTTGTATTCAGAATTAAGAATGCTAGATTTATTTACCACTCTTCTTCCTTCCTCATGTTTCTTCAGTTTTAGGAAATTTAGTGGGTATAGTTATTCCAAAATAACAAATGATTGTGGAGGAGATTTTTTTTTCCTTATACCAAGTTGTAGTGTAAATAGATTTAAAATTATAAGAGATCCTCTTCATTTTTGGAAATTGTTTGTTTTATTGCCCATTTTCTCCACTAGAAATTGTCAAAAAGGCTCTGATTTGTTCTTTGTATTTTCAGAACTCATCAGGATGGAGTTCAGAAAAGGTATGTTGAATGACTGAATGAGTCCTCTTAATCACCTTGTGCTCATTTAATTGGGAGTGTCCTGATGTGTCTTAGAGTCCTAAATGTGGTATAATTGGCAATTCTGGTTGCTTTTCCCTTTTTAAATTTTTTCCGTGCTGAGGATTGAACCCTTATGCATGCTGGGTAAGCGCTCTACATCGAGCTACATCCCCAGCCCTTACTTTCCCTTTTGCTGTGGAACTGTGGAGCTTCCCATGAAGAGCCCCTTCGTGCTGTTCATTCTTCTGCTAACTTGTGGTTTGTAAATCCTGATTGATAGTTTTGACAGCCTTTCTCTCTTTCCTGTAGTCTCTTTAGATCGAGTGTGATACTCTTGGAGTTCTTTCTTTGAAGACGCTTGACTACACCACCCAGGATTTCCAAATTGTAGCCCTTCGATCCCCAGAGCCCTGGCCCCACACAGCTGTTAGGCCCCCTCTGTTTTGGAGGCCCGACAACATTAAAAACACCAACTATTTATAGCATACTTTTCAGTGTCAGTAAATTATAGGCTGCCCTTGCCAGTGGGATGGGGCAAACACTCATCTGCCTGCAGCTCTGTGATTGCCTAGCAGCCAGGTGGCAGGAGCTCAGCCTCACCTGAGCGCTTCTGGGGCCTCACATGTACTTGTATAGGATGCTAAGGCTGCTGGGATGCCATAGAGTTTCTGGTTAACCCAACATGAGTGGTTAGGGATGGGGCTGAGTGGGGTGGGGGTGGGGAGACACTGATGTATGTGTGCTCTTAAGAGAAGCCCATGCTGATTGCACTGCTCACTCGTGGGTGGCTGTGTTTTTAGCAATCTGCACACAGAAGTTTAAGACTTAACTCACTGGTGTACTGGGGAGTATTGTGTGTGCTGTTCATTTAGTCTTCACTGGAAGGGTTCACCAAATTTAAACTAGATAATTATAAGAACATTGATTCTAAATTTATGTAAGATATAGTCTGTAGGGTGACAGATTTTAAGAGTACGAAAAAGCTTTTAAAAAGGCCCAATAGGGCATTGCTGGAAAGGGCTCAGCTTCTAGAACACTGCTGAAGCCATATTCTCCCTTGGCTGCCATGCCAAGTTGGACTTTGGGGGCTGATTTTGTGTGGCTGCTTTTGAGCTCTGCAGTTCTTTGCATGGATCAGGGAGGGCTGGGGCTGCGCATAAGGCCTGTTCTCTTAGCTGGAGTTTCCACTGAAGTGCTAACTGCTGGATTCTTTGACCCTGCAGCCTATGAGGGTATTTATAACTAGCTGTTTGCGTGCTTAGAGGAACTGAGTCCCTGCTTTTCTGTAATGGTTTCAGAGCCATGTCCTCAGTATGGCCTGAAAGGGCAGGCCTGGGGAAGTATGGGGACTCCTGTCTACTCCCCATGACCTTGTTCTCTTATTTTCTGGCATGCTGGGTCAGGCCAGTGGCCCTTTCAGGGTTAATTTCTCTGCTTTGGAAGCAGCTGGCCAGTTTACACTCCTCCCTGAGCTGTACAAAAATACTTCCTTTGAAGTGTTAGGAGAAGCGGTGAAGGGTAAAACCTGGTGAAGAGTAAAATCTGGAGTGGGGCTAGAATGCACTTCTCTTCCAGGGAGTTTGCTGTGAGACGAAGCCCCCAGCCTTCATTATAACCTCCCAGGCTGGGGGGATCTTCTCAAAGAGCTTTCAGCTTTGAGCCCCATTGGAGCTGGCTCTGTGTGTGTGTGTGTGTGTGTGTGTGTGTGTATTGGGGGGAGCACTCGTGTGTGTGTGTGTGTGTGTGTGTGTGTGTGTGTGTGTGAAGTCTCCATGAAAGGAGTGTTTCTCAACAAGAGAGTTAGAATGCAGCCACCCCTTTGTAGGTGACAGGAATCCCTTTGAAGGCACTTTGCCCTGGGGCTGTTCCAAGGGGGGGGTCCTATCCTGGAGTATATGTGAAGTTCTAGAGAGGCCAGCCCTCTTCTTGCTCTCTACTAGGGTAGAAAAGCTGCCACTGATCCATCTCATCTCAGTTTCAGGACAAAGCTCAGAAGTCCAGATGAGCACTGGGTTCAGTATTGGTGACTAATCTCACCTCTGGGTTCCTGTTCAGTAAAGTGGAGCTGGCAGCCCCTGCCACAAAGGTATTTTAAGGATCCATGGAAATACAGAGTTGGGGGCACCTTGAGAAAGTGCAAGATACTTCTCTAATGTAGGCTCTGCTGTTGAGCAGAAATGGCATTTAGGATAAAGGGGCCAAAGAGAAGAATGCCAGAGCAGAAATGAGACAGAACAAAGCTTGAATGTCTTCTTAATCCTTGAGTATTTGCAGCCGAGGAGGGGTTGGAGCGAGATGGGAGGAGAGGCAGCTGTTCTATTCTAGAGAAGAATGCCAACCTGTTTCTTCCCACAGATGGGGCCACACAAGTTCTTTCTGAACTGGAGTGTGCAATCCCTTCTTCCTTGGAGATGCCCTCATATAGATTTCTTACATATTATTACACTAGCTCTCTTAGACAAGGATGAGGGCCACAGATACAAAAATAATACCATGTGGCTAACATTTATTGCTGCGTTTTGCCCGGCATTGTGTTAAGCACCCAATATGAATGATCTCATCTGTGTCTCCCCAGAGCCCTATGCTGTTAACTGTTCTTGTCTCCACTTTATAAATATGGAAACCAAGGTCAGAAGAAGTGAAATGACTTCTTTCAGGTTCTATTATGTACCAGTGTGGAAATACAGACCCAGTCAAGCAGACTTTACACCCTTTACTCTTAATAGATAGAAGTTATAGTAAGTGATGGAGAGTGAAGTTTAATTCTGTGCCTCAAACGTGGTCAGAAGCTGTTTATAGGGAGATGAGTGGAACATTGAACTCTGTTCATTCAGGCAGTTTTGACCCATGTTAGGTTCATTGGTTGACTCTTATTGATCAGTTATAGTTGAATAAACAAATGCCTTTTGCCTCGTAGTTTCTGAAAGGTAACTGTTCTAACGACCAATTTTCTATGTTGTCTTTATAACACAAATGCTGTTTCTCTTTCCTTGAAAAGGAAGGGAAGATGATTGCCTGGCTTTTTAACTGAGGCTTTCTTAACAGTTGAAGATCTTGGTGTTGGGGATAGACAGGTTGCTATACATTCAGGATCCTTCGTTACAGGATTTGCTCTTTCCTCAGCCTAGAATCAGAGTTGACAGTTCCTTCAAGGGGCTTGAGATCCTGTTCTGGATCCTCCTCAGCTCACAGCAGGAAACTGAGCCCTGAGAAGCTGAGTGATCCCCTTCTCCACCCCCAAGTCATGCTTGGGGCCAAACTGAGGGCCAGCCTGGCAGGTTCCCAGATCACTGGCCACAGGCCTCTTCTTTTCACCTGAATTTCAAACAGGAGGGAAGATGAAAGGGATAGAAATGACAAGTCAGAGGAGTAGGAGGGCTCTCATTTGCAAACAGTTTCTTTTGATCTTCACCCCTTTGTTAAAAAAAAAAAAAAGCCACACATACAAAACCACAACTGAGCACATGGTTCCCTCTAGTTCACTGAGGGGCAGCATTTCTCTTTTAAGAAGGAAGCCCCAACCCCCAGTGGTCTGTTTCACTTAGGGCCCCACACCCGTTCTCCCCTTCTGCTACTTGGCTGCCAGATGTCATGCTCCTCTTCACAAATCTTTCCAAGCTTTTTACTGCTTATAGGATGGAACCTAAACCCTGCCTTACCTTAATATTCTAAAGCCCTTGGCATTTTACTCCCAGTCTGTCTTTGCAATTGGGTAGCCATAGAAAAGTTAGCTCCAGTCAAATGTCTCTTCCAAATGCGCTTTGGCCTTTATTTGCCTCTTTGCGCACATTCTGCCCATCTTTCAAAGCTGCTGCCTTCAGGAAGGGCTCTCACAACTGCAGCATCCACTTGTCTCTGCTGCTTCTGAACTAAACACCCTCATCTGGCCACTCATTTGGCACTTAATATATTCTTTTGTGGTGTTTAATTTATAGGTGTGTCTGTCTTCCCAGCTGGAAGGGTAAGCTCACTGAGGTCCATGGTGTGCCTTCTCAACTAGCTGCTTTGTAGTCACCTGCAGCATTCCATGGGCCCAGGTGCAAGGATCTGGGACTGAAATGCCATAATTTTTCTATTAATAAGAATGAAAAACCCGCTTGGTGTGGTGGCACCCGCCTGTCATCCCAGCGGCTAGGGAGGTTGAGGCAGGAGGATTGCAAGTTCAAAGCCATCCTCAGCAAAAGCGAGGCACTGAGCAGCTCAGTGAGGCCCTGTCTCTAAATCTCTAAATAAAATACAAAATAGGGCTAGGTTGTAGCTCAGTGGTCAAGTGCCCCTGAGTTCAATCTCCTATCAAAAAAAAAAAAAAAAAAGAATGAAAAACCCGCTAAATGAATTTCTGAATAAAAGGGATCTGTACAGTGTCAGAACCAGTACTTTAAATCAGAATTATTGAATAAATCAAGGAATTTAGTTTTTTTTTTTTTTTTAAGAAAGAGTGGGGGGGAGAGAGAGAGAGAGAGAGAGAGAGAGAATTTTTTTTTAATATTTATTTTTTAGTTCTCGGCGGACACAACATCTTTGTATGTGGTGCTGAGGATCGAACCCCGGGCCGCACGCATGCCAGGCAAGCGCGCTACCGCTTGAGCCACATCCCCAGCCCGGAATTTAGTTTTTTTGGTATGTGTGACTTGCCTGGCATATGATCTATAATAGGATTTTTGTCATAGAGTCCTTCAAGGTGAAAGCTAATAAATACATGCTATTTTAAATTTGCTGTTGATGTTTAGCACCCTACTTACCTTTTTAAAAAATATCTATTTTTTAGTTGTAGTTGGACACAATACCTTTATTTTTATTTATTTATTTTCATGTTGTGCTGAGGATGGAACCCAGGGCCTTGCACACGTGCTAGGTGAGTGCTCTACCACTGAGACACAACTCCAGCCCTCCCTAGTTGCCTTTTTACTTTTAGACTTTCACATCAGTGTTCTTAAAACTTCTCCCCCAACTCATTTCTTGATTCTACTCATAGTTATGTTTTTCTCTTAAAAATATTTCTAGGGGCTGGGGTTGTGGCTCAGCAGTAGAGTACTTGCCTAGCACTCGGGAGGCCCTGGGTTCGATCCTTAGCACCACATACAACTAAAAAAATAAATATTAAAAAAAAATTTCTAATCATTTTAGCTTTTATGAGAAGATATTTCGTTTTCTCGACTGTTTTCTGTAGTTTATAGTTGAGCTCTTGATTCTGAGGGGATCAGATATGTTGAAGCCTTCCCTGGAATTTTAAATTTGTCCTCCTAAAGGTGCACCTTTTTGTAGGGGAAGGATTTGTTTTCCCTTCTCCATCTCTTCCCAGTCCTTTGTCCGCCTTCTAGCCTTGTGTGTATGAAATTCTGGCCTTGAACACCTAGCTGCCCTGGCCCATGTCCCTTTCCCAGTTAACTTTTTTGTGCCCCATCTGTATGTGGCATATTCAGCTTCAGCTGTGTGTGGAATAGTTTTGCATCCTTTTTCCTTTTGGCACTTTTACCCTTTCCCAAGTGTAAAGCAGAAGAAGTGCTAATGACACAAGGTTAACATTGATAACTGTCCATTTCTAAAGTGCAGAAATAGGCTTGGAGAGGCTAGGTGACTTACCCAAGGCCACAGCCAGAAATGAGCAAAATTGGCCTTGTGAAGTAGCTCAGGGATGTGCCATGTCCCATGATGGCCCAGTGTGGTGGTATTGGAAGTCTAGTCATTTGTCAAGTACCTGTATGTACCTCTTAAAGGAAAGGAGTTGTCCAAAGGAAGCAACCGGAAGCACTTACTCCAGCTGTTGTCTATAAATTGATTTCTGGGCTGTTGTGGCTCAGGGGCAGAGCGCTTACTTTGCACATGTGAGACACTGGGTTCTATCCTCAGCACCACATAAAAATAAACAAACAAACTAAGTCGATTTCTACAAGTAATGGTTATTTTTTTCTGTTACTGGGGATTGAACCCAGGACCTTACACATACTAGGCCAGGCAAGTAAGTGATTTATCTCTGAGCTACATCTCCAGGCCTTTTTATTTTTAATTTTGATACAGGGCCTCATTAAGTTAGTTGCCCAGGCTCTTTGAACTTGGATATCCTCCTTCCTCAGTCTTTGAGCTGCTGGGATTACCGGCATGTGCCACCAAGTCCCGCAAGTAATGGATTTTGAGAGCTGGTTCTGGTATTTCCTCCCAGTTCTTGTGTATTCCTGGGTATTTTCCCAGAGAGTTGGACTCTGTGTCCCAGCAGTGGTAAAGAGCCCCTAAGGGGTGACACTAATGCCTCTCTGCCCCTGCAAAGACTGTCAGGAGAAGCGGGGTTTGTGGGCTACCGTTTTGGTAGCTCCGGTGACCATCCTGGAGACACAGTAGGAAAGTCAGATGTGATCTTCCCTTATCTTCATCCTGTGGCAAACTGCGTTTTTCTTCTGAAATTAAAAATCCGTGAGGAATAAAAATAGCAAAGCGTTAGAGGTTAACTCTTTTTTCAAGCTCTTATTATAGAAAATGTTATATATGCCCCACTAGACAAAAATGGTGCAGTGCACAGTGTCCTGGCCATGTACACATCACCATCCTCCCTTCAGTAGCCCTGGATGCCTGGCTCCACTTGTCTCATCTGTACTCCCAAAGCAAAGGCAACCCTGTATCATTTTTTTTTCCTGTAAATAAAAGATAAATATCCTTAAAACAAACAAACAAATGGAATCACAAGGCTAGCTCCACAAGAAGTAAATGTTAAATTAGTGAGGTCTTGGGAGGGACAAGCATCCACTCCACCCCTGCACTCCTTAAGACACTGTGTGGCATCTGTGTGTCTGCAGTGGAAATGGGGTTTGGGGGCCTCCGGTGGAGCCGGATCTGGTGGGGACCCAGCCGCCCTGCAAGAGAGAGGCTCGGGCTCTGCGCTGGCGCTGAGATGGTGATCTCTGATCCGCGTGGGCGCCGCGATGGTATCGGGTTTGCCCCCGGGCGGGAACCCAAAGATCAAAGGCACCGCGCACTGGGGTGCTTCAAAGCCGCCAGAACAGCCCGGATTGATGCCCAGAATGAGAGCGCTCTGCTGATGTAATCGTAGCCTGTGAGACAGGTTCTTTCTTTCTTTCTTTTTTTTTTTTTTAAACAAAGACACCCCTTGTTTGTTTAAGGAGGTGAAGCGTGTGGCATGGAGGGCAGGCGGCATCGGGAGGTCTCCTGGCCCAGGTGGGTCTATGGTGGGGCAAGAATGATGCAAGTAGCCAATTTTTAGGTAGTCTTGCAAATTTTCTCCATGAAAGAGAACCAGTTTCTGTTAAGAGTAGTTAATCCCCCACCCCCTTCTTGGGTAGTCAGGTTTGTTCCCAAGTGACATTCCTGAGATTTTGAAAGCTGAATCCCCAGCGAAGGAGACTCGCTAGGAATACAACTGGTGAACCAGGTGGGAAGTCAGGTCCAAAAGGAGGCAGGCAGTCTGTGGGCTGCCTTTGGTCAGCCTGCCCCTGGCTAGATCCAGGAAGGAAGCGCATCTCTTCCCTTCCCCAGAATTGTAAGAGATTTCAAGAGGCTGGCAGGCAGAGCCATGTGGTGGGGGACAGGGACTCCCAGCAATATGTCTGAATGCCAGGATCTCCATCACCCTCCATTCTCTATTAAAATCACAGAAATATGACTGATTTTGGGGGTGTACCCAGATTATATTGGTGCCCCTGCCTTTAGCAGTTGTTTAATACACAAATCAGTGAAACCCAGTAACACATGAGTAAACTCATATCCATGTTGTTTCCTTGTTTAGTAAGTCTTACAATTAGCCAGACTGACAAGGTAGCCCTCCAGATTGAGCCAGTTCACTGGGTGTTATTTCTTCCCCAAATGTACCCCATATCAGAATTCAGGATCAGTAGGGTCTAAGGCATTCCTCAATTTAAATCATGGTGACTGAATTCATCTTGGCATCTTACAGGTGTCCCAACCAAACCCAACACCTGTCAAGCCAGATTTCTCTTCCCAAACCTGTTTCTTTTCTGTTATTCAAGCTATGAAGCTGATATCATTCCAGACTATGCTGGCTTTCTCCATGCATGTGGAGGGAAAGAATGGAACTTTTTCTTTTCCTCCCTTCCTTTTCTTTTCTATTATAAATTAGGTTTCCCCCATCTTCTACAAAAGCACATGCTTTGTGTTTTATTATAAAAAATTTCAGACACATAGGAACAGGGAAAAAAATTTACAGTGAACACCCATATATATCCACCACTTATATTCAGTCTATCACTAACATTTTACCTAATTTAGTTTATCACATAGTTGTCTGTCTACACATGGTTTTAGTATTTGAAGCCACACTCAGCACATTGTAGGTACTTAGATGCTTTAATGAATGTGAGACTGTTTTTGAGGGCCTCTTTAATTATGTTTCTGTACCTTTAGATCAACTCTCTCCCCTCCCACCCTGACTCAAGTTGAGATCTTGCTTCTATATTCAGACACTCAAGAGAGAACCCAGGAGGTGGCAGAGACTGTGGACCACTTGGGGTACAGTTTGCTGTGAAGACCTTGTTATGCTTAAGTGATTTGCCATCCTGTCCTGAAGCAGAGCCCATTGTCTTTCCTTCATTGCATCCTCCCTCCCTTTGCCTTCTAGTGGTGTGGCCTTGTGGCTGCCATGAGCATGGGCACTTTTTTTTCCCAGAGACTATAGGTTTTTGTACATGGGTAGGGGAGGAAAGTGATGTGGTTATTATAGAGTATGTGATTAGCTATGGAGTGGAACTTTTGGTAGGTTTTAAGTAAATTGGTTTGGAAAAAATCTCTAAACAGCATTTTTTTTTTTTAAAGTAAATAGAATGAATCAGGTTTCTTGAAATATCAATGTGCACCTGTACTTTGGGGCTACGGGGGTTCCACTGAAGTTGGTAAAATCTGCTCATCTTAAATGTTAACCCTTTTATAGAAAGGCTTTAGCTCTCACTTGTAAACCTGTTAGAAGGATCCTGGAAGCCTAAAATGCTTGGACTTACTTTAAGTAAAATGAGCAAGTTTTGCAAAGTTATGATGGACCACACACACTTGGTTGCATTGTGGCTTCTTATGAGTGTAAATGTGTGCAATGTGCATGTAAAGTCTTAAAGAGGAAGCAGCATTCACCTTTTTTACCATCATGAGCAGGAGATGGACAGGGTCTATAAGCTTAACTGATTCTTCAAAGAATGGCTAAGCTCTTCCTTTCTTAGAGGTAGCATATTTTAGTTCCAACCTATAGTTTCCCTGCTTAGAGGGCTTAAACTCAGATATGGTCTAGGGTGTGTGTGTGTGTGTGTGTGTGTGTGTATGTGTATTTAGAACAATGATCAGACTTCGCAGTGGTCTCCCATGATCTCTAGGGTGCAAGAAGTCTGTGACATGAGTCGAATAGTGGACCCGCTGACTGTGCCTGTTGTGCTTGTGTTAAACCTGTAACTGTAGAAGGCAGCTACATAGTTTTTTTAAAATATTTTTTTAGTTGTAGATGGACACAGTACCTTTGTTTTTATTTATTTATTTTTATGTGGTGCTGAGGACGGAACCCAGTGCCTCACATAGGTGAGCTGAGCTCTATCACTGAACCCCAGCCCCAGCTCAGCTATATAGCTTTTTAATATTGAAACTAAGATCACCGTCTCCAGCTTGATTCCTTTAAAGAACATTTTTTTCCTGTATATTTCAGAGTTGTGATCAGTGATAATTGGAAGCTGATTGATATATTCCTACCTTCTATTTGGTCTGTTTTTAATTCTTACCCAGTTCTTTTATTTTGGAGTTTTTAAGCCCATAGAGCAGTTGAATGAATATTCAGTTTATGGCAAAAGAATTGCTCAGTTAATTTTCTTTTTTTAATTTTTTTTTGGTTATGGTTGGACCCAATACCTTTATTTTATTTTATTTTTATTTTATTTTATTTTTTTGAGAGAGAGAGAGAGAGAGAGAGAGAATTTTAATATTTATTTTTTAGTTTTCGGTGAACACAACATCTTTGTTTGTATGTGGTGCTGAGGATCGAACCCGGGCCGCACGCATGCCAGGCGAGCGCGCTACCGCTTGAGCCACATCCCCAGCCCCAAATACCTTTATTTTATTTATGTATTTATTTTTATGTGATGCTGAGGATCGAACCCAGCGCCTCGCAGGTGCCAGGTGAGCGCTTTACCCGAGTGCTTTACTGCTGAGCCACAACCCCAGACCAGTTTGTATTCTTTTTTTATACATACTCTGGGTTGTTTTTCTTTCTTTTTCTTTTAACCTCCTTTTCTGATTCATTTTTTAAAAATCTCTATTTTTTTCTAGGTCATTGGAAAGTTGCCAACATCATGACATTTAATTTAACCCCTCAATACCTCAACACACATCTGTTGAGACTAAGGACATGCTCCTAACCACTATGTCATCATCACACCAATGACTTGACATGTTTAAAGATCTCCGTCTCAGATTCTGGGGTGGGCAGGGTATTGGAGATTGAACCCCAGGGGCCCTTTATCACAGAGCTACATCCCTAGCCCTTTTTATTTTTAATTTTGTGACAGGGTCTTGCTAAATTGCTCAGGCTGGCCTCGAACTTGTGATCTTCCTGCCTCAGCCTCTTGAACTTCTGGGGTTACAGGTGTGTGCCGCTGTGCCTGGCTCAGAAATGTCTTTTATTGTTGGCCTTTTAAAAATCCAGGATTTGTTTAAACCTCTCATGTAATTTAACTTTTTCTTTTTCTCTTTTTTTAAACACACTGGGGATCAAACCCAGGGTTTCACATACTCAAAGTAATTTTTAAAGTAATTTTTAAAGTATTTAGCATACATGCATAAAGCAAAATACAAGGAAAAATTTCCTACTATCTTGACAAACCAAACCAATTTCACTTTTCCGTCTCCTACATTCTTTAAAAACAAAGCTTCAAATAGACTTTTTAAGTTCATTTTTATAACCAAGATAATTGGAGGTATCTTGGAATAAAAGAAAAAAATAAGACTGATCAAAACTGTTGTGCTATTTTACCACAAAAGCAGAAATTGTGGTTGAAAATTCTTTCTGAGAGATTTGGAGAATACCAGGAAGCCAGTGGCCTTGGAATAATGTTTGAATCAAGAGGGAAAAAAAAAAAATCAGGTCTTCCATTTGTTTATTCAAAAGCTGACTTCTGATGATGTAAGAGAATCTGTAGGATTCCCTTTTCCCTGTCTTAGACCATCCAGGTTTCTCTGTCTCTGTAGTGTTGACACTTGGGATGGGCTGATTTTTTTTTTTTTTTTTTTAAGTTGTAGATGGACACAGCACCTTTATTTTTATGATTTTATGTTTGTGTGGTACTGAGGATCTAACCTAGCGCTTCACACGTACTAGGCAAGCACTGTACCACTGAGCTACCAACCCCAGCCCTGGGATGGTTTTTTTTTTTTTTTTGTTAGTTTGGGGGCCTATCCTGTACATTATAGAATGTTTAGCAGCATCCCAGGTCTACCCACCAGAGGCCCAGATATGATGACTACCAGTGTCTTCAGATATTGCTGAATGTCCTCTGGTTGGGTCGGGGGTGGGCAGTAGTCAACCCTCAGTTAAGAACCATTGCTCTAGAAATTCTTTAAGGTTAATTGTTGAGTTGCTATTAACTATGCTGCTGATAAGTTTCTTTGGAGGAACATTTCCTATTATAATGAAAGTTCTTTTTAAGCCCTGTCCCAATTTGAGAACCCAGAAATTTATAGATGTCACTCACCAAGGGATCAGAATTAGTTGGCAGATGACAACCGAGTATGTGCCTTTTCATGATTTTTACACTTTATCTGAAGCCTTGTTATCTGATACTTTTGGTTATCTGAAGGTGGTTGGGTAATTGAAAAAGGTCAGTTAAGTTGAAGCAGGGAATGATTTTAAAAGAGTGATAGTTTAAAATTAAGTTATAAGGGATTGGGGTATAGCTAAATGGTAGAGCACATACTTAGCATGCTTTAAGCCTTGAGTTCAATCTCCAGTACCAAAAATAAATAAGTCTAAGACTGGTAAGTTTACATACAGTCCTAGGCCTTTACAAAGGGGACAATCAGTATGGGCTTCTTACATCATGGTTGAAGCTAACAACCATTACTTCTCATTTACATTTCTGGGTTTTTAAGTAGCTGAGCAAGACAAAAACACTTGTAAAGCTATTGAGAACCTTCTATAATTTCACTTATTTTTCCTTTGTGTCTTCAAATTTACACTTAGTTCTCAGCACTTATTTAAAAATTATCTACTCCCATTAGCTGGGTGCGGTGACAAATGCCTGTAATTCCAGCAACTTGGGAGGCTGAGTCAGGAGGATTGCAAGTTCAAGGCCAGCCTCAGCAACTAAGTAAGGCCCTAAGCAATGTAGTAAGACCCCATCTCAAAATAAAAAAGGCTGGGGATATGGCTCAGTGGTAAGTACCTCTTATTTCAATCCCCAGTCCAAAAAAAAAAAAAAAAGCCAACATTTAATTTTGTTTTTAAAAAAAAAAAAATTGACATAGTTTTCATAGAATAAAGCTCTGGTTTTTACATTGATATTTAATTTAGTTAGATAATTACAGGACACAAGTTGGCCTAAAAGATAGCTCAGCTGGTGGGAATAGTGGTATGTGGGGCTATTAGAAGTTTCTTGGCTAGGAGTCTTCAGTGGTGCAGATGCTATTAACAGTTAAGCAGGTCTGTTAATAGCCCCCCCACCCACTATGTTCTTGAAGTGCATGAAAAGTAGAGGTGTCTTTTCTAATGTTGAGCCTTCTTAGGGGCCAGGAATTTGGGTTCAAGCTCCAATTCTTCCCTTCTACTGTGGATTTGAGGCAAGCCCTTCAATGGCCCCATGCCCCAGGTTGCTCATCTGTCAAATGGAAATGATAGTAATGCTTGTCTTAGCTACAGAACAGGTTATCCCACAGGTTACATGCAGGCCATGTAACAGGAAATGCCTTTGTAAAGGACAGGGGGAAACTGAGTTGTTGTTAATGAGCCAGCTATTACTTAGCCTGAGAATGAGTTTGCTCTTCCGAGGGTATGTTGGCTGCTACTGCTTCTTTGACCACAGAACACTTGAACAGCAAGAGATTTTGGTCAGAAGAGGAAATGCAGGAGGCTTTGCTCAGTGCAGATTCATACCCACTGCTGAGGAAATGGCTTTGGGTTTCTACTGTGTTGATGGTGAAGGCATGTCGTAGGACTGGGTCTTCGTCATCAGTCTTGCTTGAATGGAGCTCACTGGCTTCTCAGTGATGAACCCTGAGCGCAGACAGTGGTGTGAGAGCACAGGGGGTGAGTACCAGAGGTTGGACTGGAGTGTAAGCAGCAGCCAGCTTCTCCTCACAGAGCCTTTACCCTTGCTTTGGTGTGCATACAAAGTGAGTGATATTGTGAAGACTGAATTACCCAGGAAGAAAAAGAAGTGATCATTTCAGTATAATATTTTAGAGTCTTCTGGAAAGAAAGAAGCTTTATCCCCGCCTCCCCCCCCTTCCCATCAACCCTAGGATGCTACTTTCTTTCTTTCAGTGAGTCATCAAGAAGTTGACCAGAGTTGAGCTGTTTGAGGTTAGATCAATCTGGCAATGATGTTCATACCGTGAAGGACTTTTCGTTGGGGTGCCTTATGGATTGAAACAGCCTGCATAAAGCAGAGCTATTTCTTTTGCCCTTTGTAACCTTCCTCCCCTGGCCCCCAAAGAAGCTACTATCTCCCAGCCTTGGTCCACTAGGTAAATGTGTTTCTTTGTGAGTACTTGTGTTACCTAAGAACCCTGAAATTGTGTATCATTTAACATGAGGGGGAACCCTAGGATTATTGTCCCAAAGCTGTTACCAGTAAGGCATAAGTTTTGCTGTTAGGCTAGCAGTGCTGTTTTCAGATGGGATTTGACAAAAGGCAAAATAATGAAAGGTTCCTAAGCTCCTAGGGAATACCATCCACTACCCATACCCATCTATGCATTTGTCCGACCATCCATCCAACAATGCTAGGTACCATATAAAGCACGAGGGATACTTCAGTGGAAAAGATACCTGTCCTCATGGAGCCAGCAAAGTACTGGGGAAACTTAAGTTCCAGCACATTTCTATTCTGGAATCAGAGACTCCTCCTGTCCAGTTTGTGCTAGATTTGTAAAGATAATTTGTGATTGAGGAATAGCCAAGCTTTGGTCAAACAGCAAAATGCAGGTAAGGCTGGTATGGTCAGAAAAGGTAGAAGGTGTGATGGGCTCAGTGACACCTGAGAGAACTTTGGTAAGGATAATGCAGGTCACTGGCCAGGTATGCATCAACTTGGGTCAAAAGCCTTGGAATAGACAAGAGTGGTATGTGGCACCAGTAGCTACCCTCCTCCAACAAGGAGGGCCCATTCAGCCACTCATGAGGCTGTTGCTGAGTGCCACTGGCAATGATGAAAGCACAGAATCAGGGAGGTTTGTGTGGGGCAATGGGTGGTGGGAGAGTTTAGGATTATCTTAGTGGGGTGGAGGCCTATCCTCTGTCCTGGTCTTGGTTTCCTCACCTGTGAAATGAGGCCTATATGTCAAAAGGTCTTTCCAGATTCAAATTAAAAAAAAATAATAAATTTTGACATTGTTGAGTAAGAATGTAACTTGTTGCCTCTTTGATCTTTGCCGTGATTCGCATGAATGGAGGGGAACAGACTTTCCTGGTCCCCATTACCTTTGGAGTGAGTGCAGAATGTCCATTTTTCTGATGACTGGATCCCTATTGACATGCACAGAATCTTAGTGTAAGAGTGTAGTAACCACATGGTGACACTGGGTCCACGTGTAAGCGCCCTTACAACCTATCATGAGGCTGTTCATCTTGCCCTAAGAGAAATTGCTGCCCTCCCCTGCTCTCCAGCTGAGAGGCAATACTGAGCAGAGAAGTGGGCCTCTGCAGCTGGAACCCCAAAAGCCTGGGCTGAAGTGACCTTTACAGCCTTGACTTGGGTGTCATTGGCTGTGGTTGACTCCCCTGTAAGAGCCGTCACAGAGGAAAGTCATCAGATATCTGTTTGCTCTGTAGCCTTCTTCACCACTAGCAAGTCCTTAGGACATATCTTCCCTCAGATCCTGTCTGTTCTCTCTTCCTTTCCCCATGCCCTCTTCTCCTTTGGTCTACTTTAATGGAGAACAAAACTACTTATTATATGGAAAAATAGATTGCCAACGTTTATTAGGATGGAGTGTTATAAGGGAGTCTGTGTGTTTTACATCTAACAGTGGCCATAGCTTCAAAAGTATATCATTTGACATTCTAGAACATACACTTTCCTCTCAAAGCAAAGCTGCATACCCCAATTCCAGCACAATCTTCCCTTTCTTCTTAATTTCTCTAGAAACTTTTGGAATCTACTTAGAAGAACTAAGGAACTGCACATTGTATTTGTTTCAAACCTAATCAAGTCAAGTTTGAGCAGCATAGTGATTCAAAGATGTTTTAAATATTGTTTAGATTTTTTTTTTTTTTTTAAATAAAGCACTTTCCCAAACCTGAATAAAGGAGTCTGTGTTCCCGATGAGCCACAGGCTCATTGAGTTAAGTTGAGCCTGCTGCTGCTTATCATAACTATTAAGGAGTTAACGTTACCTCTGCCATGTTTGAACATTAACCAAAGGGCTTCCTCTGCCATATCTGTTATCAGCAATTCTTTGGAATACTTTCTGGCAGTCGAGCTTTGTTCTTTCTCCACAGAGATGCTAGGACAGAATGAGAATAGACATTAGGCCACAACAAAGGGAGATTCTTGATTATGTCCAAAGAAACACTGACTTTGTGGTTACATTGAGTTTGCTTTCGCAAGATTTTGTATCCTGTCAACCATGACCCTATTCCAGGAGTTATCTGAATCTGGGGGAGAAAGCTGTAGTGATTATTTCATTATGTAAGTAAAAGGAACCTATTTTCCTATTTGGGATGCTCATTTGAGTTGCTTCATGGAAACTGAGTGATAGTGGGGTGCAATTAAATGTAGTTGAGAGCTTTCTGCTTAAGGACTTGGGGTACTAATGCTCCCCAGGCTACTCACATGTATGGGAATGATTAAGGAAGGTACCGCTGTAGTGCAGATGTGTTCATTTGGTTATTAACAAAAGGCTGGATGACCCAGAAACTTAAACCCTGAGAAGAACAAAAGTACTTTCAACTTTACAAATGGGAAGATCTTGGAGGCTCTTGAATAGCTCCTCTGGAGTGCTTTCTTTGCCACCTAGTTGCTTTGGAGCAGGGGCGCCTAATAGCTTCCTAGCCTAGAGGGCCCCATAAAATTTTAGCCTGTTTCTATATAGAGTGCTTTGGAGTGGCCATTTCTCTTTGCTTCTCATTTACTCTCAAATTCCCCTTGGAAAAAGAGCTGATGAGGTGCATTGAGACTTGGCATCAAAAGCCATTCATTGGTAGTCATTGCTTAGCTCTCCTGTATTCTTGGTCTTAATTTTTTTTAAAAAATCATTTTGAAGAATTGCTGCCATCATGCAAGAAGATGTTAAAATCTGAGCAGTGAGAAAGTATACAAAATAAGAAGGGGAAGCCCTCCTATCCTTCTCTTCCTCCTGTAGATTCGATTGTGACCAGCTAGGTGTCTGGTTTTTCTTTACTGTGTATTTATCTTTACATGGTTTTGCGTAAGTGGGATTATCCTGTACATCAATTACTAGACTTGCTGGCCCAGGGCCTCCCTGAATCTAGGGCACTCTAGGTGCACTACAGCAAAACTTTGTGTTGGCTCATGATGTTTATGCTATGAGACAGGACATGCTCCCAGGCACTTGAGCAGCAATTACCTTAAGTCTCTGGGGTTTCTCCTCCTCTTCCTCTTTTTTTTTTTTGGTGGTGCTGGGAATCAAACCCAGGGCCTTGCATATGGTAGGCAAGCACTCAACCACTGAGCAGCATCCTCAACCCTCTCTTCTCTTTAAGTTTCAGACGTTATTCCACTTTCTGGATATGCCTGTTACAATTCTTTATTCTTCCTGCCTTGTTCTCCTAATAGGGCTCTTCTAGAATGAAATTTCTGCGAAATTCAATTTCTTCTAGAGCAATGCACGCAGACCCCTTTGTAGGAGACTTTTAAGCCTGCTTATGTGCCTGCCATTTGTCCCTAGGGTACCCCTATGAGTGCTCTAATCACATGATTAGCTC
Source organism: Marmota marmota marmota (assembly GCF_001458135.2). Lineage (NCBI taxonomy): Eukaryota > Metazoa > Chordata > Mammalia > Rodentia > Sciuridae > Marmota > Marmota marmota. Next base: position 1,105,932 of record NW_026000130.1, on the reverse strand, counting down.
TGGCTCTGCTGAGCAGGTCTTGGTGTCCCAAGGATAAAGCCTTGTTGTTTTTAGGTTTCCAGTGATCCACCCCAACCTAAAATTGCTCTGTCTTTGCTTTTGGGGTGCTCTGCACATGTCCTTGGTTCATTTCTTTATTCAAGTTATTTTCCTGAAGCATATTCACCAGGCTCCACTTCTTGCAGTCAAGACTGTTGTCTGTACACTTGAGGCCTGGCCTTTCTGCTGTTGGAGTGCTCTGCAGGTAAAACGCCCATACCAGTATCACCAGAACCAATCTGGCCAGCAACCTGGGCTCAGTATCCCACCTCATCCCATCTCCTCTAAGAATGGTAGGAGTCCTGCCTCCAGTGGCTGCAGATCATGATTTGCTACATTTCTTTCACTATGGTTTATAATAGAATCCGTGTTCCTAATTTTGATCATAGGGTCACCTCGCCAGCAGCAGGGTGATCAGCAACAGAGTGTTCTTCTAGTATCTCTAAATATGCTCCTCACCTGAGTACCCAACTGTCCCACTAACCCCGGGGATAAGAGAGGGGAGGAGATGATGCCTTCATCTCAAGAAGCACTGCCTGTACTTTTGCTCTTCCACCATCACTGGACTCACCCCAGTAGTCTTTCCTAGTGCTCTCTGTGGTGCGAGGGAGCTCCAAGGTGCAGAGTGGTTGCACGGTCAGGGTACTTCGCTGCACTCTTTGTTCTCATAAACATGGGTTTCTCTTCATCAGACTGTTACTCCCTCCCAAGTACCATCATTTTCATTGATCTTGAGACATTTCTTAGGCGTCTCCATTCCACATTGTGTTCCCATGCTCCTGCAAATGTCTTTCAGCCCGAGGCCCCTGATCAGGGAGACCAGCCTCCTCTCTGCGCTCCTGCTGCTCTCTCATCATCCTCTTGCTCAGAGTCCTGACCTGACTCAGCCACCACCTAGACCCAGGGGTCCTTCTAGCCTAGGTGTTGTGGATGTCATGGCCACCCAACATGCCATACCTATGTAGTCTCAATACTGTGGCCAGGTGCTGTCCCCTGCCCAAGAGTACTTCAGCAGCCTGCCCTGGAAAAGCATGGAACTCAACACCTGAGAATGTAGGCCCTGCTTCTTGGTTCTGGGAAGGTTGCCCTGAGCAGCTGCTTGATCATGAGTGGGTGACTTCTGATCATAGTACATTTATACTTTCTCTTCTACCACCCCAGCCCATTTAGGCTCTGCCATCCCATGGAGTTGGAATGAACTAATTAACTATAAGAATAGTGATTTTTTTTGTTGTTGATAGACCTTTATTTTATTTATTTATATGCCGTGCTGAGTATTGAACCCAGTGCCTCAGACATGTCAGGCATGTGCGCTACTGCTGAGCCCCAGCTCTAGCCCCGATTTTTTTTTAAAGGGGTGATTTTTGTATTTTCCTTGACTTTTGTAGAATTTTGCTAATAAAAGCAGCCTCTTGAATGCCTCTGAAAGTAGAGCTGAAATACTGGGGAGAGCTGGGTCTTCTACACTATGTGGGAGTCAGGAGCCTAAGGATGTTCCTGCTGGGGAGAAGTCAGCTGGTGGTTATAAATAGACCCCAGAGGGGAGGGGCTGGGGCTGGGGCTCAGTGGTAGAGCGCTCTCCTCCCATGTGTGAGGCACTGGGTTCCATCCTTAGCACCACATAAAAATAAATAAAATACTTAAAAAAAAATCAAAACATGAAAAAAATCCCTGAAAAGTCAAATATAAACAATTTATTATAAATAAATAAATAGACCCCAGCCACAGAATAGAAGGACTCGAGGGGCCATCCCAAAGCCACCGTTCATAGCCTGACATAGCACCTTGTTCATTAGAGCTGCTATAACCATGTTTAAGATTCTTCTTAAATTATGAAGATGAGTCTCTTAGACTGTAGGTTGCATGCTCTGGCCAGTGCTGTTAATACAAACAGACTAGAGGCCGTAAATTTGAAGATGACCATAATTGGTTAATGAACAAAACAATTTTATCAAAAGGGAGGAAAAAACAACCCATGCCAGATTGGTTTGTCTGAGATTTGCCTCTGTAGGTATCCCAGAGGTCCTTGTGGAAGCTGGCATGGGTGTGGGGGGATGGATGAGCAGGTCAGTCTAAGCTGGGGAGTGGCCGGTGTGTGCAGCACAAACCATGTTTGGGCATGTGGCGGCTCTTAAAATGCTATTCATCCATCAACACACTGACCCCTTTTTAAAGTTTCATTGTTCTATTGTTTTGACTATAAAAGTGGCATTTGTTACAAAACCAGTTTCTGTGATCTAGAACAGCACTCTCAAACTTTTGTGTACATCAGAATCATCTGGCCCCACCTCTTTGAGCTGTTTCTGTAGCTCTGGGTGGGGCTTGAGAATTTGCATTTCTAACAAGTTCCAAAATGCTACTGCTGCTGCTGCTACTGCTAATCTGACAACCACCCTTTGAAGGTACAAAGAAATGAACACCATCTTTAATCTTATCATTTGGAGAGAATGGTTGTTACCATTTTAGGGTTTAATGAATGTATGAATACTTATATGGACATATTCTTAAAAGAGGTGATAGTTCTGGGTGATAATATTACATATAAGCATCATCCTTTTATTTTCATATCTACAGGAAAGTTACAAAAATATAAAGAGGGCTCCCATATACCTTGCACCTGGTCTTCTTAAATAACTTACACTGTTGTAGAACATTTGTTATAACAAAGAAATCAACATTGTTAACTGAACTCTGTGCTGTTGTCACTTTTAGTGAAAATTCATGTATTTTCATAAGATTCAAGTAGAACTTCAGAATGACAGAAACCATGTCACTCTTCCCGTCCCACTTCCTATATATCCCAGGGTATTTTTCTCCTTTATGTACATGAATAATTACATGTATACCCTTCTTATTTTGGGATATGCTTTTTTCATTTAAATATGTCTTAAAACATTTTCTACATTAGTGTATCTAGATCTGCCCCATTGTTTTTTAAAAAATTTTTTTCCTTGGTTGGACACAATATCTTCTTTTTATTTATTTTTATGTGGTGCTGAGGATAGAACCCAGTGCCTCACACATGCAAGGCAAGTGTTCTGCCACTGAGCCACAACCACATTGTTAAAGGACAGCACACACTGTTTTTTTTTGAACCCTTTTAAAAGTTATCTTATCTGTTTCCAGATTTTAAATCTAGCAGATTAAAGGTGAGGTCTGGCACACCTCCCTTTTATCTTACATTGGAGGTTAGAGATTACTTGCCTGCTTTTATGGAGTGCTTAGCATGTTCCAGGCACTGCCAGGTACTTAGCATATATTATCTAATTCAGTAATCGGAACAATCTTATGAAACAGGTATCATTATATTCCTGTTAACAGATGAGGAAACTGAGGGTCAGGAAGGTTAAGTGAGCAAAACCCTTTGACAGCGTTCTAGCTGAAGCTGTCTGGGGCATTTTGGGCGCTGTGAGCCATTCAGCTTAGTGTGCACATTGCTTGCTTGTTCAGCCTTCCCGTGTGCTTCACCTGGTATGATTCACAGTATGAACAGGAGGGACATCTTTCAGGAACTCACAGTCTAGTGGAGACAGAAATATATAAATGATTATAACTCTAGAGGTTGCAAGTTATAAGAGGTCACAAGGTGGGTTTTTGATGTCTTACAAAGTCACTGATGGAGGAGATGTATGTGCCTGGAACTGGGACAGGGAGGCTGGAAGTAGAGATGCTTCCTGACTTAAAATAAGGTTACATCCCAATAAACCCTTAGTAAGTAGAAAACATTATGAGCTGAAAATGCATTGAATACACCTAACCTATGGAATATTCTAGCTGAGTAATACAGCACACTGTAGAGTCTCAGTTCTTTCCCTGGTGATCTCATCATAGTGGACTGCAAGCTGTGGTTGACTGCCATGTCTAGCGCCACTGGAGGGGATCACTAAACCAGGAAAAGATCAAAATTCAATGCATGTTTTCTATTAAATATTATTTTCACACCATGGTAAAATGGAACAATTTTCTGTTGAACCATTTTAATCAGGGACTTCTGATCAAATTCTGATTGTTACTTTTTTAGTGGAGTGACTCTGGGCAGGGCACTTAACCTCTCTGAGTTTTTGTTTTGAGTATCTTAAAATATACTTTCTAGGGTTGTTGCAAAGCTTAAATATTAAGAACTAACTATTATTCTGCTTCATAAATACATTTCATTTCTCAAGACTAGATCCAGAAGCCTCCCTGAACTTCTCATGTCCCACTTTGGTTCCGTAGCATACTCCTGGTGGGCCTACATACACCACACTCTCCACTCGCATCTCCCTTATATTCTGTGTACGTTGCCTCTCTCTTGTCCAACTACAGTTTCTTGGAGTTCAGAATCTGTGCCTTTCATTTTTGTATCCCCTGCAGTTTAATGGGACACATTAAATATCAGTTGCAGAACCAGATGCCATAGCAAGGGCTCACATCCTGCATCTCAGGTTGTGCTTACACATTATAGTTTTTGCAAATGATTTTACCTCTCCCAACTGCCTGATTTTTAAAGGCTTTTAAGGGGCCTTTGACACCCAACCTTGATTTTTTAACATAGAATATAGAACATAGAAGGATTATTGAACATTTTGTTCAACAGGATTTTTAATGAATTATATCTTGACACATGAGTAGTCTTTGTTATGTATTGACGTAATCCTTAGCTCTTTCACTGGGAGGAAAGATTTATGTCTGTCTCTTACACATCTC
>NW_026000130.1:1099300-1101185 GCF_001458135.2 Marmota marmota marmota | reverse complement strand
CCCCCCTTAGAAAAGTGGAACAAAACCTCAGCAGGCCTGTGTTTTGTTAGCCAGGGCAGTTCTTACTAGACTGCCACAGGTTAGATGAAATGTTCAATTTTTCTTTCTTGCTCACACTTGTAGGAAAGAGCATTCCCACAAGGATTCTGGGCCAACCACATTGGGATAATACCCTCAAGAAGTTTTGGTTGATCATGAGTGAGTTAAGGGAAAGACTTCTTGGAGAAGTCTCTAAGTTTGTCCTTGGAGGATTGGTGGCTAAATATGTTCCATGTCAGCCTGAACTGTCTTAATGGTAACCTTGAAGAGAAGTATGATGATGTTATTTTTCTTCCTCTTGGAAAATCGGCTGAACTGGTATAGTATGTGACGATCCACTCTTCCCAGATTCAAACAGCAGGGTTCTCGTTTTTAGAGGGCTGTAATGAAAAGCCACACTAGGCCTTCAATTTTTTTTTCCCCCTTAAAGGAGATTGCTCCCCTTTAAGAGAACTAACTATTCAGAAAACTTAATCACAGGTTCTTCTTCCATTCAGACTTAATCTGGTCATTCAGAGGCCCTTGCCCCTCCCCTTCAGAGGTGCCGGCGCCTGACCCAGGCCACAGAGGTCTTCCTCTTGGGCCTTCAGAAGGCTCAGAGGGCAGGAGTGGTGCCCCATTCTTTGGGGAGGGGGTTGGGTTGGGTCTTGTAAAGTTAATCTCTGGTTGTGAACTGTAACCAGCAAGGATTCACTCTATTTCAGCCAGAGCTTCAATGGTTTCAACCAAAATTTTTTTGATTAAAAATAACCAAAAGACCAAATGCAATGGAACTTTATTTCACTGAGTTTGTTCATTTTATGGACCGTTGATCCTTTTCAGGCACTTGAGTCACCCTGATGAGCCCCTTCCCCCTTTTCTGTCTTTAGTTGTGTAACATGTTTAGTGAGAAAGTAGAGGGCTTAGGAAATCTTTTTTCATGTGATAAGCACCCATGTTGCCCCTTACATTTCTATTTTCCTCTGATGTTAAAGCAGCAAGAATAGAGTAGGGTTCGTAGTGATCTTTTTGCTGCAGAAAGGGTTAGCGCAAGGTGGCGGTGGTGGTGGTGGTGGTGGTGGTGGTGGTGGTTGCTAAGGAAGAAAACCTGGAGTCCCTTTTGTGTTGCCTGGGTCCACCTGCTTATTCATTAGCTATGTGGCACTGAGCTCTCTGGAATAGTTTAAATGTATCTTTATTGTTGGAATTCAGAGGAACTCTTTGGTCTTTATTGTTTTTCATCTTTGAAATTTAATTTTGAACTCACTGTAATTGTCAATGCTAAAATTCTGTATAGGCAACTTCTAACCTCACCAAACTTGTAGAATGAAATTATTTTATTCTACTTTAAAAAATTCTATATTTACTCTTTTCCACTTGACGGATGACAATCATTGATAGTGTTGACTGGTTGAATGAGCTATTTAAATGCTATTTTTGTTTTTAATCCAGGACATTTTGTATCTGCAAAATGCAGTGAAGATCCATTGATTAAAAACAGGTGGTGTTTTTTCAACTTCTGAGTTTCTAAGTTGAAAGAAATCTCTCAGACCATTTTAGCTTTGCTCTTCCAATGGGTGGATCTTTGAGGGCATTTCAAGCCTGTGTCTTTGTGTATATATACCTGTAGCCCTGTGAATGAATCTCTTGGCTGTTGCAAGAAATGGTTTTGAACAAACCTTCCCTTCTTTGAGGGTCTGGGTACTTTTTTAGCTGGGCTTGTCAACAGAGCTATGTGGTACAGACAGAGAGCTGTGGTACATATGTGGTACAGACAGATGTGCCCACCTGCCTGGTGGCCTAACTTCTGTGAAAATCCCTGAAAATTAAGGGGTGGATTGTGCTTTTTTTTTTTTTTTTTTTTTTT
>NW_026000130.1:997797-1099279 GCF_001458135.2 Marmota marmota marmota | reverse complement strand
TTTTTTTTTTTTTTTTTTTTTTTTTTGGAAGAGGAAGAAGACCCAGAACTTTGGAGTATGTCAAGTCATTTAGTAACAACCAGAAATTGAGCAGTGGAGTCCGAGCTATTAGCCCCTTTCTTTCTCATTCCTACATGGGACTGGGAGTTGGAAGACCTGGGCTCTCCACAAGCCAGATGACTTTGAGCAAGTCTCTTAACATCCCAAGGTCTTTGTAGTGTGAGGGAACGAGACTTGATTGTCCTGTGTCTCCCCTGAGTTCTCTGTGGTTCCTAGGGCTGGTGGGACAAGTGGGGCTAAGGAACTATTTGAAGTATCCCCTTAGGCCTGCGGACTCTGTTGACTCTGTGCCTTCTACCTTGAAAAATGAGGGCAGCTTTTCCTCAAATTCAGCGGTGCCCTCAGATTCCCCTATTTAGATTTTGTGAAGCAGTTGTAGGTCCTCTCTTGGGAAAGGGGCAATTTAGACTAAAGATTTAGAGATTTTTCTAGTAAGAAATGATCATATTTGTACTGAGGCAGTCCTTAAAGCTGATAATTTCCCTTTTGTCCCTAATGGCTACTCTTTCCCTAGCTATGAGCTTTATCTATCCATCTCAGATTTGCTGAAAGATTTGATGAGTGCTTAAAAGGCATAGTCAAGAAAAGCTATTTTCTGTATTTCTTTATCTTCCTACTTTCTTCCTTATTGAACAGCACAAAACTACCAGGTTTTATGTTCCACTGGGCAGCTGCTGCGGGTCTGATGTTTTTCTCTCCCCTTCTCCTCCTTCTGTCCACGCACACCCCCACCCCCGCCCCCTCATTCTTGCTCCACTCTGAAGGGAGCTGTACCTTTGTGGTTCTTCTGCAGCTGCTGGACTTTGATGGGGACATGCTTGCTGCCTCTACACTTGCTTCCCTTAGCAACCGGTCCTTTGACGATGACCTCTTGCTGTTTGCCTGTTGTCTCTCATGTTGGATTATAGATGAGAGATTTACCAGGCTGGGGGTAGGGCCCTGCTGTTAGCACGTTTCTTTTAGGGTTCCCAGCGTCCCTCAGCCTGAATTTTCTCTCTCCAAAATATGAGGTTTAGAAAGTGTGTGTGTGTGTGTGTGTGTGTGTGTGTGTGTGTGTGTGTCTGTACGTGTGCGTATTCATGAATACACAGAATATTAGGGCTGAATCCAGGAGCTTTCAGTTTATAGGATGGTCCTAGTTGTGAGCTAATTTGGAAATAGTTGCTGTGGTGATTATTAAGGCTCCTTGATTTACTTCTCATTTTTATTATAATGTGATTAACACATATGGGAGGGAGAGGGGTGGCACCATTTGTTCCCCTTTAACCTCCCCAAATGTTTGTTAGCGCCAAACTTGCTTCCTGATATAATGTGAGCTCTGGGAGTTGCCGAATTATCTAAATCTCCACACATTTTAACACCCCTGTTTTCCCCCAAAGCATCATATTTTCTCTTCATTTAAAGCACCAGAACCTCATGGTCCTTGGCCCTTACCCTGTGTGGACAGCTCGCAGCCTGCAGTTTGAAGCTAGGTTATGCACTTCTCTTTAGCTCTGTGGACTTGCCATTATAATGAAATTCGATTCCTTAACTGCTTCTTTGATAATAGGATTTTTAAAATACTTTAATTTTCTTTCTATTGCAGATATTATTTTTATAAACTGAGAAAGTTTACTTTTAATTGATTACGCATACCCCAAAGTACTTGAAGAATGTATTTTTTTTTAATCTAAAGCTAAGTATTTAATAAATCAAGAGAATCAAGAGAATGCCTTTCATTTTTTGTCATTAGGATGCATTTGTGGTTCGTTCGTTCGTTCCTTCCTTCCTTCCTTCCTTCCTTCCAGGGGATTGAACCCAGGGGTTCCTAACCACTGAGCCACATATCCAGCCCTTTTTATTTTTTATGTTGAGACAGGGGCTTATGGAGTTGCTGAGGTGGCTTTGAATATGCGATCCTCCTGCCTCAGGCTCCCAAGTTGCTGGGATTACTGGCATGTACCACTAACCCCTGCTGTGAGTTTGCTTTTTTAAAATCAAGCCACCATCATTCTTTGTGTGAGAAATGCTTTGCAGTTTTGTCCAAAGAAAGTTAAATCCCTTAACGGGAATTTATTAAAATAATGTATCATCTTTCTATAATCTGACTTCAGAATGACTTAATAGTTATGGAAATTGGTGTTTGAACTGCTATTTGTAACAAAGTTCAGGAGGATTGTCCATTCACTAAAGATGGATGAATGGCAGTGGACTTGGGAGCTCTTCCATTTGTTGATGGTTGAAATAATTAGTCATGGACCCATCTTTACTTGGAAAGGTTTGCAATTTGGGAAGAATGAAATGTGTTAGTAATTAATGGAGCAGGTTGTCTAGAGGCATCAGAGTGGTGGGAAAGGGACTTGGAATGGTTTCATTTGTGTTTGGTGGAAGGTGATGACTGGTGATGGCTGAGAAGTCGTATGCACTCTGTTGAGGTATACTTGGCCATGAGGTTCATTGAGTTGGAAGGTGAATAGCTGAAATCATGGGCTGAGAAGCTGTATGCTTCCTTGGCCCTTACTGTCATCAAGTACTGGAGAAATCTATTAGGCTGAAAGAATAATAGCCACTTCTTGGGAAGTTGTTGAGGCCAGTTCAGAGTGTTGGAACATGGATAAAATTACAATGCTGTGTTTCTGTTGGATTCATCTTTTATTTCTTTCAATAAGCACATGGGAGTCCATGAGTGTTGTGATGGAATATTCTTCCATTGGTACCCTATTATCAACCATACATTGCTGAATACTACTATACTGTGTGGATATACCATTTTATTCATCCACTCATCAATTCATTTGAATTGTTTCCACTCCTTGGTTATTATGAATAATGAATAATGCTGCCATGAATATTCATTAACAAATTTGTGTGGACATGTTTTCATTTCTCTTGGGCACATGCTCAGGGGCATATGCTTAGGAGTGGAATTGATGGGTCATATGGTCACCCTACATTTCATATTTTGAGGAACTGACAGACTGTTTTCCAATACCACTGTACCACTTTACATTCTCATTAGCAGTGTATAAGGTTCTAATTTCTCCATGTCCTCCCTAACATTAGTTATTACTTATGTAGTTGTTGATAGCCATCTGGTTTTAAGGAAGTGAGAAGTGGTATCTCATTGTGGTTTTGATTTGCATTGCTCTGGTGGGTAATGATGTCGAACATCTTTTCATGTGCTTACTGGCCATTCCTATGCAATTTCTATTGCACAAATGTCTATATAGATCCTTTATCCCTTTCAGTTGGGTTGTTTGATTTTTGAATTGCAAGAGCAGTTATACTTTTAAAATATTGAGAATTACAAATTTTCTTTAAGTGGGTTATTGAGAAATTAGAACAGATCAGTTAAAAATATTTTTAATTCATTTAAAAATGACTTTAAAGGGGCTGGGATTGTGGCTCAGTGGTAGAGTACTCGCCTAGCACGGGCGGGACCCGGGTTCGATCCTTGGCACCACATAAAAATAAAGGCATTGTGTTGTGTCCATCTACACCTAAAAAAATAAATATTAAAAAAAAAAAGAAAAAGAAAAATGACTTAAAAATCCATTGCCTGTTAACCAGAATAACTTTTTTAAATGAAAAATACATTTTTGTTTTGGAAAATGTAGTAAGATGAATAGCCTGTTTTATATATTTGTTAATTCTTCCACTCTCAGTGCTGGGGATCGAACCCAGGACCTGGTGCATACTGGGCAAGTGCTCTACCACTAAGCCACATTCTAGCTCTGAAAATCTCTTTAATGCCTAGCATGTTAGAGGAAGTTGGGAACTGAGGAAGTAGCTCAGTGGTAGAGTGCTTGCCATACAGGCACAAGAACCTAGGTTCTGTTCCCAGCAAAACACACACTTGTACACATATATATACTCACATACTTGAAAGAAAGTTGGATTCTCACATGTTTCTATACCTAGTCTATTGCAGTATACTGTGGTTGAAGTATGTGAAGAAAATCTAGCTTTATACGGATATGTTGTTGAAAAAAGGAGTACATTTTAATAGCCTCTTAAGATAATTAAGGATACTTTTTTTTTTCTCTTTTCTTTTTTTTTTGGTACCAGTGATTGAAACCAGGGGTACTTAACCACTGAGCCACGTCCCCAGCCCTTTTTATATTTTGAGACAGGGATTCCTAATCAGTAAGCCACATATCAGTAAGTTGCTTAGGGCCTTGCTAAGTTGCTGAGGCTGGCTTTGAACTCATATCTCAGCCTCCCGAGTTTCTGTGATTACAGGGGTGTACCACTAAGCCCAGCTAATTATGGATATTCTTTAATATGATATCAAAACTTGACAAGTTGCAGTTTCTTAAGATTAGATGCAGTGTGGAATTCATACCAATGAACTCTTCATATTCTTTTATAGTGAAATCCATTGGTTTCTCTTAAACCCCAAATAGATCTTTTACTAACAGATGATTTTATATTATCATGCATTGGTCATTTAGATTCACCTAGTCTTGCAGCTCTTCCAAATACCAGCACGTTTCATTGTACAGTATTTAAAAATTCGTATTTGTCAATATTCCCATTTATATCAATAAGTATCAGGACTTAAATTCATGGTAGTAGATAAAAGTTTCCCTGAATTCTGATTTTTTTATTTGAAAGTTCAAATTTTGTCATTGGTAACAAATATTTTCAGTTGCTTTTCTTGAAACAACAGGTTTGCTTCATTCATTTGAGAAAATGCCTGCCCTATCTCCATCTGTAAGTATTTGAGATATAACTATACATGTTATTTGTTCTTTTAATTACAACAGTGTACCAGGAAAAATTCTAGTTCAGCCTGAAACTTAGAATTTCACAAGCGGAGGTAACTGTCCATGTTTTGGTGCAAAGCAGAAGAGTTTTATGCAGCTAGGCGCAGTGACTCAGACCCACTGGCTTCGGAGGCTGAGGTGGGAAGATTGCAAGTTCAAGGCCAACCTCAGCAATTTAGCAAGACCCTGTCTAAAAATAAAAAGGGGGGGGGGCTGGGGATGTAGCTCAGTGGTAAAGTACCCCTGGTTCAGTCTGTGGTTCTTAAATAAATATTTAGCTTTATTCATATTTCCTATTTCATCATTCAGTATTTTAAAAAGTGTACTGAGGTTGAAGTGTAATAAATTAATAGTTTTGATTGCTTCCTTCACGTTGCTTTATCAACATTCTTAAGAAAACCTCTTTAATTGAAAGTATATAGTGGTCAAGAGAGTACTTTGGTGACATTGCTGTGATTATTGCAACAATTTTTCTCACTTTTACTTTTGTACCATCACAAGTGTCAGCAGATTGTAAAAGGAAATAAAAGTGTCTTTGCGTTATTACAAACATATTTTTGCCCTCACAGATTACCTGTAAAGTTTGAAAGACATCCTACCCTACCCAGGGCTTATAGATCAGACTTCGAGAATTGCTTGCCTAGACAGCATTGAATGGAAACTAGGATAAAATTGTTTTGAAAGTTCTTGCTCCTCGGTTATCTGAGACTGGCAGCATAGTCTTGCATAGTGATAGAGGCAGAATGCACATGGTATTAAGCACCTTATAAGTACACCTTTCTTCCTATCTTTAGCAATATGCAGAATTGCAAACCTGTAACCAGTGAGCACCTTTGAAAAATAAAATGCTTTTCCACATTCTTCTTCCTTTTCTTTATTCTGAGGAAAGTATCTTCTTTACAAGTGCCCCCTTTTGCCAAATGTGCTGTTTCCCTTATTTCATGTTTTAAGTTTGGAAGGGCAGTGGTCCTTTAGGGTCTTCCTCTGTTTCTCTTTCTCAGGACACTCAGTTACATCGAAAACCCTTGACTGTTGTCTAGTTCAAGCCCAGGCCAGTGGCTGGCAATGACCTGATCTTTGCCATGTAAATTCTCACTGAATGGCATGAGACTCCAACTTAGCAGTTCATGGAATTGTAAGGTGAGCCCAGTTTCCCAGCCAATTATGACTCCATCTAAAGCTGTAGCTGGGCCATTAATGTATTTTGCGCCTTGTCCTCTTTTATATCTTGCCAAACTCTGAGAGTCTACTGTATAGCTACTGGCAACAGGCCTCTGCCAAAACAGTCTATGAATGTATCGTTTTACACCTCATTTTTCCTTGTTTCCCCTTGGGATGGCACCTTGCCGGTATTTCTCACTTCTACATCTTTCCACTGACTTAAAAAAATTATTCGTTTAACTTATTCCTGCACATGATATTACAGGTTTTTGGCTTCTGTAGTAGCATGTGAAAGAGACTAAGTTAAAGAATAAAAATGTTAATGTCTTATTATAGGGCTCTTCCTTTTTTCAACTGCCAGTGGTTCTCTTCAGGGCCCTCTTATGATTCTGTTCCTCCAAAACTTGGAAAGAAGGTCTTAATAGAGGTAATCAATTAAAATGAGGTCACTAGGCTGAGCCCTCAAATTTGCATGTAGAAACATATAGGGAGAACCCCAGGTGAAGATGGAGGCAGTGATCAGAGTGATGCTTCTACAAACCAGGGATCGCCAAAGATTGTTCACCAGAAGCTAGGGGAAAGGCATGAAGCAGATCCTCCCTCACAACCTCCGAAGGAGCCAGCCCTGCTCACACCTTGATCTCCTCTTTCAGGCCTCCTGAACTGTGAGATGATACATTTCTATTGTTAAGGTGCTCAAATTATGGTATTCACTGAAGCAGCACTAGGAAATCACTACTGGCTCAAGGTGGACCGCTATCTCCCATGGGGGCAGGCTTCTGTTACTTACCTTGGACCTTTGTTCCTTAGGTCACACCAGGGAGGGTTTCCCAGGGTGCTTCCACCACTCAAGGTTCTTGCTCGGAGCAATGCTCTTTGAATGCTCACGCTAATTAAGAATGCAAGATTGAGGGCAGTGTCTTCTGGAAGGGAGGATGGAAAAGGTTAATGGACTCCTATATGTGTCTACTTCCTTCTGTCCATACCTGTTCCCCTGTGCTGGTTAGAGATGTAGCACTCTGACTGGACTCCACTTGCTCCCCTTTCCTGTGGAGCAAAGAGCATTGAGCCAGCATGGGTCTGTCTGGCTTTATTTTCTCCAAGAGCTTTCTTCATGGGACCCTCCTGCGGGTTCCCAGCTGACCGCTGATTTGTACCACACAGCCCAGAGAGGTGGCCAAGAAAAGCGAGCTGCTGGAATGCTCAGGGCCCCGAAACATTACCCTTCGTGGTAGTTTGGTTCTTGCCAGGATGTCCTTGTAAAACTTTTATGAAGATGTTGTTGTACTTGCATCGGAGCTTGAAAATTGCTATTAACCTTGCTAAGTCCCCTGTCCCCCAGGAATGTGGGATGCTAAGGAAATGCTTGTGGCCCTCCCTTCTGGATGGGTGCTCTACGGCAGCAGCTGCCTGCACAGAAAGTTGAGCTGGATAGATGGATTAAGGGACATCAGCTAGGCCTTTGTTTAAAAATATTTAAAATATGTTTGAACCTCCCTTTATCAACAAAGAACAGCTCCTTTTGGCAGAGAGAAGTTTTTCATTTCCATGTTTTTTTCCAATTTTGTTTGGTTCTTTTGTATGTTAGTGACTTTGGAAAAGTGTTCCCATTTACGTTTTGAAAACCAAGTACAAAAGGCGTTGCATAGTTACGTTCTATTTTGCTTAAGGGAAAAGAGCTGTTTATTTCTATTAAGAACGTGCTGTTTATGAAGATAATCTTCTCTGACTTAAGTTAATTTTTTTTCTGGTGCAGAGCTTTGACAATTAAAAAATTGTCATATTTAAAATTTCTCTGGAATTAGGAGTTAACAGAGGCATATTAGTAATGTGAAGGAGTTTTGGAAGTTAAAAAGAAATAGAAGAGATTTCTCTGTCAGGATCTGCTGGTATAAGGGCTGGGAGTATTAACCCAGTCAAAGTCCTTTGCTATCAGGTATTTTGATTTAAATGTCAGAATAAGGTAGCATTTTCCTAAAATAAGATCCAGGTTTCCCCTTGCCTTCCTCCATGCTGATCACAGTGTATCAGGTTTCTGCCTAACTTCAGATCTTCTTTGGGCATCTTCCCAGTGTTATTAGAAACCTGAGATACTTTCCTGCATACCCGCAGGAGGGGCCTGGATGTTGTGCAACTCTAGGGGCCCCATTCATCTTAGTGTGTGTAGAGTAGACCAGGGAGTCAAGGGTGCTCAGTGGAGTGCAGCCCTTCAGAGCAGGCGCTAACCAGGAAGGCCTGTGGGGTGGAGATTTTGGCTTCTTGGATCAATTAATATGTAATTATTTTTAGACATGAATACTAGTTATAACTCTAGTATTCTGTCCTTAAACCAGATTGTTCATCTGAGAGTATTTGGCCAACTCTGGGTTACGGCTTTGCCCTCCAGCCTCTGGCTTAGTCATAGTTCAGCCACAGCTTGACAGGAATGAGGCCACAGCTGGTGAGAGATCAGTCTGAAGAATTACTAGTTGTCTCTTAAGGCTGCATTGAAATGGCTTGAGGGCCAATCCTGAAGTTGAAGTAAAGTGGGTGCCCTTGTTTTTTTTTTTTTTAATTTTTTTGTAGTTGTGTATGGACAGCATACCTTTTTTAAAATTTGTTTATTTTTATGTGATGCTAAGGATGGAACCCAGTGCCTCACACATGCTAGACAAGTGCTCTGCTGCTGAGCTACAGCCCCAGCCCTTGTTTGTCCTTTTTGTACCTATCTCCTCCAAGTGTTCTTGCCCTTCAGTTGACCCTGGAGGTTGGAATCTGTGTGAAGAAGATGGAGGGGGCTTTCAGTTAAATATTCTAGAACATTTTAAAAGTTTCAGGACTTTTCTCGCTGAGCCTAGTGATGTTCCACCAGCGATAAAGATGCCGTTTGTTATATCCTGAAAGGATATTTCTCTGCATCTAATCATATGTCAATTATTAATCAGATATTTAACAAATGGCACTTACATATATTTGGTTGAATGCTGCGGCCTTTCCATTTTTGTAGGTCAGCACTGGTTGGATATTGGCAGTTTCCCGTGGCTTTACTTGGAGGGATCTTTTGCTTAAGATCAGGTACCTCAGGGCTGGGATTGTGGCTCAGCGGTAGAGCACTCGCCAAGCACAGATGGGAACCGGGTTCAATCCTTAGCACCACTTAAAAAATAAAAGGCATTGTGTTGTGTCCATCTACACCTTAAAAAAAAAAAAAAAAAAAGATCAGGTACCTGGTCCAGGCACACCTTGTGCAGGGCTGGAATTCTTGGTACATAGCTCACTATGAACTGTTCTTCCTCAGTCATTCTTAGGACCTTCACAAATCTTTTTAATTCTTATTTATTTATTTTACAGTAGAATGCATTTTGACATATAGTACACAAATGGAGCACAACTTTTCATTCCTCTAGCTGTACATGGTTCAGAGTCACTCCACTAGTGTAATCATACATATATATAGGGTAATAATGACTGTCTCTTTCTACAGTGCTTCCCATCCCCAAAACCCCACCCTCACCCCTCACTTCCCTCTATACAAACTTCCTTCATTCTTCCCTATCCCCCTGCCCCACAGTGGATCAGCATCCGCTAATCAGAGATAACATTCAGCTTTTAGTTTTGGGAATTGGGTTGTTTCACTTAGCATGATATTCTCTAGTTCCATCCATTTACCTGCAAATACCATAATTTCATTCTTCTTTAAGGCGTATATGTATATGTACCACATTTTCTTGATCCCTTCCTCTGTTAAAGGGCATCTAGGTTGGTTCCATAGTTTAACTATGTGAATTGAGCTGCTATAAACACTGATGTGGCTGTGCTACTGTAGTTTGCTGATTTTAAGTCCTTTGTGTATAGATCGAGGAGTGAGAGAGCTTGGTCAAATGGTGGATCCATTCCAAGTTTTCTGAGGTATCTCCTTACTGCTTTTCATAGTGATTGCACCAATTTGCAGTCCCACCAAGAACCTTCACAATTCTGCCATATCCTAGTGTCACCTTTTTATATTGTCTTATCTACTCAGCTCCTATGACAAAATACTGTAGGTCTCGTGGCTAATACAGCAGACTTGAGTGCCCTCACTTTGAACCACAACTCCAGCTCTAGCAGACTTTCTTTTTTAAAAAAAATCAATCAATCAATTAATTAATTAATTTAAATGTGATGCTGAGGATGGAACCCAGGGCCTTACACGCACTAGGTGAGCGCTCTACTGCTGAGCCACAACCCCAGCCATACAGCAGACGTTTATTTCTCAGTTCTGGAAGCTGGTGCCAGAATGGCTGGTTTCTGGTGAGGGCTTTCTTCCTGGCTCCCAGAGGGCTGTCTTCTTGCAGTGTCCTCCCATGGCAGAAGGGAGAATGGAGACCACAAGCTCTGGTGTTGGTGTCTGTTCTTTTTTTTTTTTTTAATATTTATTTTTTTTTAGTTTTCGGCGGACACAACATCTTTATTTGTATGTGGTGCTGAGGATCGAACCCAGGCCGCACGCATGCCAGGCGAGCGCGCTACCGCTTAAGCCACATCCCCAGCCCCGGTGTCTGTTCTTATGAGGGCACGAACCTCTTAACGACAGCCTCACCCTCATGACCTCATCTAACCCTCATTACCTCCCAAAGGCCCCATCTCCAAGTTTGTCTGGGAGTCAGGTCCACCTGATCCATGGGCGGGGCCTTGTCTAACTCTAGAGCACCCTGAGTGCTGCAGAGATGACTAGATGCTGGGAGGGGTGCCACCTTAAGGAGGGAGTGTATTCTTTGCAGGCTGCTTTCTGGGATGGAAGTGAGCTAGTAATATATGGTGCTTACCCTCAAATAAAAGGAACCGGACATGTGTGTAATGTACATAAAGTGGGGAGGGGTGTTGGATAGTTCCTGCTTATACCTGAACGTCTTCCTATTAAATGGAGTATCTTGTTTACTTCGTGTGTGTGTGTGTGTGTGTGTGTGTGTGTGTGTGTGTTTAAGCCATACATAACTCCTTGCATTGAATTGAATATAATCCTGACAGAGGCACCTTCTGACTCCTCTACCCTTCCCTCTTCCAGGACTGAAATTTTCTTGTGATTGACAGTGCAACATGGAGAGTTGGGGAAGCTAGTTTTGCCTTTCTCTTACAGAAAAAGGACTTGTCTGTAAAAAAGGGAGACTGTCTTTCAGTTTTCTAAAGTCGTATGGTTTTACAGAGAATGTCCTTCTAACTTCTTGAACCTTGATCTGAGCAAGAACATTACCTAATTGCCCCAAGCAGTGTGTGAGGTCAGCATGTAATTCCAGCTTTGACTTTATCTGCAAGAGGGCTGAGAACCGAGCAAAACACTTCTGCTTCTTGAGACCTCTTTGGGCATCATTCAGCATCCTGTTGAGGAGGAGGGGCCCCACTGATTGAAGCATGGAGTATAAATAGTCTCTGAAGGTTGGGAATTAACCAGGGACAGTCTGGATAGAAAATAAGGCCTAATAGTTATAACCCATTTACACTCCGTAATTTAGCCCCAGAGGTCTTAGCAGCCAAATGAGGTCCAGAGCACCAAACTGACTGTTTCCCCCTCTCAGCACATTTTGATTTGTTAAGAAGATGGATTTGAGGGCTGGGGTTGTGGCTCAGTAGTAGAGTGCTTGCCTAGCATGTGTGAGGCACTGGGTTTGATTCTCAGCACCACATTTAAATAAATAAAATAAAGGTCCATTGACAACTAAAAAATATTAAAAAGAAGATGGATTTGAAATAAATCCTAGAGAAGGTAATACACCTATTGTGCAGGATGCGGGGGCTTTATACTCAGGCTTGCCTCCCTTTGAAAGTAGCATTTTAGGCAGTGCAGGTGTATATAGCATAGCTTTGGGTCTATCACAACCCTGGGCTTTACGATTGGAGCCAAGAACAGTGCTTTCCAAAATCTGTCTTTGTCAAGGACTTTTGCTTTGGTGGCATTAGTCGAAAAATAAGACTAATTGTTTAAAAATTCCAAGCTGAGGATTATTATCCAGAGCCGCACCACAGCTGGATCTGCAGGTAGACTCTTTATGTTTCCCTCACGACATCTGTCACAATGCATGTCACCCATAGGGTGCTTAATAAATTTATTCAGATGAGGTTATAAATTTACAAATTGCTTTCTAATTAATTGGATAAGGATAGTTAGTCTTTCTGAGATTTTGCCTATTACACTGAACCTTGTGCAATTTCCCCTGAGATGTTACAATGTTCAGAGATGGGAAACAAATATGTGTTGTGCTAGTTTTTGGATGTGGAGAATTTAATGGGGAAGTCAAGTAGGATGCTTTGAAAAGCATGACTCCTTACTCCCGCTGTTAATAGAACCTGAGGTTACAACACTTTCTTTGGAACAAATTTTTGTCTTTCTTAAAATGTAGTAACCAGTTGGTCTGTCCACAACTATTTGAGTGTCTACTAAGTAGGCAATCAAGTAATGATTGATAAATTTAGAGATAGATAAAGCAATGGGTTTTTCTTTTTTGTGTGTGGTACTGGGAGTTTAATTCAGGAGCACTCTACCATAGAACTACACTCCGCAACACCATGCCTCCTTTTTAAATTTTATTTATTTTGTGGAGGGGTACTGGGGATTGAACGCAGGGGTACTTTATCACTCAGCTACATCCCCGGCCCCCTCATTTTTTTGGGGGGGGGATACTGAGGATTGAACCCAGGGGTGCTCAGCCACTGAGCCACATCCCCAGCCCTTTTTAATATTTTATTTAGAGACAGGGTCTCACTGAGTTGCTAAGTGCCTCTCTAAGTTGCTGAAGCTGGCTTTGAACTTATAATACTCCTTCTTCAGCCTCTGGAACCGCTGGGATTATAGCGCCACCATGCCCAGCCCCAGGCCTTTTTGCCCCAGCCTTAAAAATAAAAATAAAAATTAAATTAAAAATTAAAAAAAAATTTTTTTTTTTTGTTTGGGTTTTTTTTTTTTGAGACAGGGCCTTGATAAGTTTGCTGAGGCTGGCCTAAAACTTGCAATCCTCCTGCCTAAGCCTCCCAAGTTGCTGGGATTACAGGTATGTGCCACCCACCCAGCTCAGTTGATTTTACTTTTGTTCCTCTCCTTTGGAAGCAAAAATGTTACAGTGATTAAGAACAAAAACCTTGGGGTGGGGTGTCAGAACGCCTGGTTTGAATGTGGGTCTGGCAGACCTCTATTATGTTTTCTGGGTATGTCACCTGGGCCCAGGCTTCTCTTTGCACAGGGAGGTCATCTCTCTCCTGCTCACCCCACACTGGGAGGAGGCAGATGTGACCTGAATTATGAATTGTGAAGCCTGCATATCTAAAATGGTTGCTACTAATGGATGGGGAGGGTATAAGAGTTGCCCTCATAGGGTACAGAGGACACCAGGAGCTTCAAGCTCATGACTGGCCACAATTGGTTCTCCTATCCTCCACGGATACCAAATTCTGTTCAATTCCTTTAATAGACGCATTTCCAAATTTGATTTCTGTTTTAGCCCAAGATAAACAAGTGACTATTCAGAACCATATGAATTGCATCTAGCATGTATAATCATTGTATCTCATAGCAAGGAATAAATAGGACTCTGGGGACTTGACAACATGAGCATCTGTTCATTACCAGAGAAAAAAGAGTCGCTTGGAAGTGAGTACTCATCCTAGTATGAAACTTCTCATTGATCACAAGTGTTGTGAAAATAATTTTTTTTGTATATTCTTTTATCCTTCCCAAGGGAAGACCAAGTTACTTCTCAAGTGTGTCTTGAAACCTTGAGTAAAAAGTCTGGTTTTGTTGGAAAGCCAGATCTCAGAAACAAGAAGATCCAGTGTTGTTCTTAGAGAAAGAGAGAAGCTCAGTTTACCTGAGCATCTGTCCAGCAGCTCCGTGGGAAGTGGCCCTTTAACTGTGGAGCCCCGGCAGTTGGGGGAACACCTCTGACTGCCACAGCCATTAGCTGCTGCTTCCTCTTACCTTCTTTTCTCTCTCTCTCTCTCTCTCTCTCTCACCTACATGACAATAGTGGAATGCATTACGATCATAACTATCCATTCACAGCACAATTTTTCATGACTCTGTATATAAAGTATGTTCGTGCCAAATTATGCCATTATACATGAGCTCTCTTATTTTTTTTTGCATTATAATTCTTAATACACCTTTATACCACAATTTATCATATCTCTGTTTGTATATAGGGTATGTTGACACCAAATTCACATTTTTCTCCTCTCTCTTTCTGTCTCTCCCTTTTGGGAGTAATAGTCCATTTCAGGATGCAGGTGAACCTCTGGTCCGAGTAAGCCAGAAGATGATGCTCTTCTGTGGCTAAGGAGTTAGCTATTCACTAAGACGTATGCTATATAATAGTAATGGCATCTTATTGCCATATTAAAATTAGAACCATGTGCAAGTGCCATTTTTGTAGATTAAAAAAAACTGGGAAATGATATTCCTTTCATATGGTCCTTCCCAATAACAATGCTTGAAAATCTGAGTTTTGATTTCTGTCATGTCTGTGGATAGGTGTTCTACAGACTGAATGTTCTCGTGTTCCTTTCCCATTCATATATCGAAGCTCTGACTCCCGATGTGATGTTATTTGGAGATGAGTCCTTAGGAGGCAGTTAGAATGCAATGGGCTCATGAGGGTGGGTCCTCTGATGGGCTTAGTGTCTTCATAAAAAGATATCTCAGAGAGCTTACTCTCTCTTGCCTTTTGTGGGCACAAAGAAGGGTCATGCAAGCACACAGTGAGATGGTGGCCACCCACTAGTCAAGAAAGCCTCAAAATGAAACCAACCTTGTTGGCAGCTTGATCTTGGACTTCCAACCTCAAAACCATGAGAAATACATTTCTGTTGTTTAAGCCAGTTTGTGCCATTTTGTTATGGCCACTTAACAGACACTTGGAAAGTAGGAAGCTAATGTGAATATGTGCTTCATCAATTTTTGGTCTGGACAAGTCATTTTCAAGGTGTTCACTTTCTTAAGAATCACCTGGGAAGAATGTTAAAACTCAGTCTGAGTCTCAGCCCCAGAGATTCTGGTTGGTGTTATGTGTGTGTGGCGGGACTGTGCATTTTTTGTTTATGGTTTTTTCCTTTGGGGTAAAACTTAAATGGAATTAAGTATACAAATCTTAAGTATACTATCCTATGGTTTTTGCAGATGAGTTCTCTTTTGTACCTTAGCCCCGTCGTGATAGAGAAGAATATGACATCAACCCAGAAAATTCCCTTGTGCCCTAGGTATTTTTTTTATATTTATTTTTTAGTTGTAGCTGGATACAATACCTTTGTTATTTTATTTATTTACTTATTCTTTTTATGTGGTGCTGAGGATCGAACCCAGGGCCTCGCATGCGCTAGGCGAGCGCTCTACCGCTGAGCCACAACCCCAGCCCCTGGACTGTGTATTTTTAGTGGCACCCCAGAATGTCTTATTAGTGGTTCCTGCAGCCAGAGAGCCACTGTAAATTAATGATCGATGACACTGCTAAAATATTAGATGTAGTGAACAGGTCTACTCTTCTGAATTCAAGGTTCTTAAATTTTGTAGATCTTGGGTCATATCGATTGGGACTGTATTTTTAAAGAGCTAACCTGGCAGCTTGGTTGGAAGGAAACTGCAGTGGCTTGCCTTTGGGCCCACCTTGCTGCCTACTGCAGTTGAGGCATTTTCAGTTAGGAGTGTTGACCCTGTGTGGTCTCATGGAAGCTGCCACCTGCCAGGCTCCCCCTTGCTTTGACTCCAATGAAAGGGGTCCTTTGGAATTCCACTGGCAGGGTTTACCAGCTACTCTTCTCCTACTGTTCCCAATCATTCTTAGACCATCCTTGGCTTCTCCCTAGTGATGCCCATGGTTCTACCATCCCTCTTCACTTTATAATGTTGCCATTTATATCTTGTCATGCAACCATTTGTTATTTGACATGTTTTCTCAGCTGGTTCTTACAACAAAGTTGTCAGCTTTACTGATACATGTCTCAGGCCAGCCTCAGATGTTCTCTGGGTCATTGCCCCCAGAGACATGAGCAGTCGGTTGTTTTTCACAGAGAGGAAAACCTCTGATTGTAATACACTGGTAGAGGTGTACTGTGGTTGGGCATCATGCCACGAGGGAGTCTAGAACTGGTGTATGGTCATTTGTTACATGTTTACATAGGGAGTTCTCAGTGTGTCATTGGAGGTGCACATCTGTGTAGTCATGTGTGGGCATGCATGCACATCAATAGATACACGTGAATACATGTGCCTGGATTGGGGAGGGACAGCAGAGGAGGACAGCTGCAACCAGAAAAGCTCCGATACAAAGGAATGGGCTGTCATCTTAATGCCTCCACCCTTAAGAATGTTCTCTTTTGTGTTTGCTGTTTTTTGACTGGAATTTGATGTGAACATTCTTTGAGTTTGCAAGAATAAAATCCTGAATCCAGAGTTACAGGTAGGGAACTGCTTTTTGTTCAAGTGCATTGAAATAAGTCATTTTTCTGTTTTTGTACAGTGCCATCTACTGTGAGTGTCCTTTCAGAAGGGCATGGCAAAGAAGGTTATTGTATGTCTTAGTGTGTACGCCGCCACTGACTGGGCATTAAGACTCCTGACATCGCGAGGGCTCTGCTCTAGGTTTTAGTCTTTATTCTACCAATATTGGGGTTTTCTTTCTTTCTTTTTTAAAATTTTTTTTTTAGCTGTAGATGGACACAATACCTTTATTTATTTATTTATTTATTTATTTATTTTTATGTGGTGCTGAAGATTGAACCCACTACCTCTTACATGTGAGGCAAGCGCTCTGCCACTGACCACAATCCCAGCCCCAATGTTGGGTTTTCGAAGCACGGAAAATAACAACTTGCATACTAGTTATCTTGAAAAGGCATCGTTTCTTGGGCTTTCCATTGTCCAGTCCTGAGCTGGACCTGAATCAAGAAAGAAAAACTTTCAGTTATTTATAAATCAAATGCCCATCTACATAACTGAAGCTGCTGGTAGTCATCAACTGGTCAACACTGGGATTCTCAAGACTTTTGGTTGAGTTGTAGAGCTCCATGATGTTATTGACTCTTTTTAGAATGTTTGTTTACAGCCCAAGTTCAATAATTTCCTCTTATCAAACATCTTTTTTGGGGCAGGGGTAGGTACTGGGGATTGAACTCAGGAGCTCTCGGCCACTGAGCCACACCCCCAGCCCTATTTTGTGTTTTATTTAGAAACAGAATCTCACTGAGTTGCTTTGAACTCGTGATCTCCCTGCCTCATCCTCCCAAGCTGCTGGGATTACAGGTATGTGCCACACTGCCCAGCTCAAACAAACATCTTAATTGAGATTTTTACATCCAATCAACTAATCATTTAAAGATGCAGTGTGTAGCTGACAGATGTATAAGCCTACGAAGCCATTATTACAGTCAAGATATAGAAATTTTCATGAAGTCGCCTGGTGGGCCATCCCTTCCTCTATCCCAGACCCAGACAATTACTCATCTGCATTCTGTCTATATATTAGTTTACATTTTCTGGAATTTCACCTAAGTGAAAACATCCAGTATGTACCCTGAGAGAAGGCAGGAAATTTGGGTTCTTTTATTCAGTATGATGATCTTGAGATTCAGCTGTGTTATAGCATGTATCAATGTTTTGTTGCTTTTTATTTCGACTAGTAGTCCATCTTGTGGGTGTGCCAGTTTGTGTATCTATTCACCTGTCCACTGACTTTGCATTGTTTCCACTTTTTGATTATAACAAATAAAACCACTATGGATATTCAAATAAAAGATTTGTTTGGACAAATGTTTTCATTTCTCATGTAAATACCTAATAGTAGAATTTGTAGATCACGTGGTAGATGTCTGTTTAACTTTATAAGAAATGCCAAACTCACTTCCAGAGGAACTGAGTCCTTTGGAAACATACTCCTGTTGCCGTCACTTCGTATTATCAGGCTTTTAATTTTAGCCATTGTAGTAGGGACATAGCAGTAAGCTGTGGTTTTCTTTGCATTTCTGTGATGACCACTGATATTGAACATTTTTTCATGTGCTTATTTGCCATTCCTTATTTGTGAAGTCTGTATTCAAATATTTTATCCAGTTTTATTTAGGTGAAATTAGTTTAAATTAGGTTGTTTGCATTTGCATCATTTAGTTTTTCATATATTCTGGTTTATAACTCTCATTCCTCTTTTGAGACTTATAATAATTTGTGGTCTTCATTTAAAGTGGGACACCCCCCTCCCCCAAAAAAACCCCGTCCCACCATTTATCCTCCTCTCAAGAAGGGCATTTCTATACTCTTTCTCCTTCATCCACATCTAGCTCATCAACAAATTCTGCTAGCTTCAGAATGTATTCAGAATCCAACCAATTCCTCCCACCTCCACAGCTTCTGCCCTATTCCAAGCCACCATCATTTCTCCTCTGGGTTGTTAAGAGCTTCTTAACTGGTTTCCCCTTTACCCTCCCATCCCCCCCTCCCCGCCCCATAGTCTTCTCCCAAGCACAGCAGCCAGAGGAGTCCTGTTAAAACATCTGCCAAACCATGTTACTACTCTATTCAGAATTCACCACTGACTTCCCAGCTGACTTCTGAAGGCTTATAAAGCCCTTTGTGGTTTGGCCCACTCTAACCTGCCTCTCTTTTCCTTGTACTCTCCCCCTGCCCACTCTCTTCCAACCACACTGGTCTTCTTGCTGTTCTTCAGACATGCAGACCTAGCTCAGGTGTTTTGTACTTGCTCTTTTTTTTTTTTTTTGTGTGTGTGTGGTGCTTGAGGATTGAACCCAGGGCCTTGTGCATGCAAGGCAAGCACTCTACCAACTGAGCTATATCCCCAGCCCCTTGTACTTGCTCTTACTTCCTTGGTATGGAATAATTTTCTATCCCCAGGCATGGCTATTTTTCTGCTTCCCTAAGTGTTGTTTAAATATCACCTTCTGTTCAGTGTATAAGTTTAATTGTGAATAGTTCTCCACCCCTATTCCAAACATCACATATAAAAAAAATTAGAGATGTAATTATGCTGCAAAACAAGAATAAACATCTATGGTGGCAGGAGGTGGAGGAACAGAAACACAATGCAAAGATTGATGCTGCAGTCACAGTCCTGCCGTGTTTTGAGTTTGAAAGTGGGTGCTAGTGCCAGAGCTCTACTCTGGAGGGGCAGTGAAAACTAAAAGTAGCCCATGTGGGGAAGAGACTGGTGACCCCACTTAAAACCAAGGTCTGGCCAGGGCTTCTGGACAGTTATTGCTCAGTTGAAGCCTGGGGCTATAGGAAGAATACAGTCTTGCAACCCACATGGTACCAAGGCCACCAGGAGGCATTATGACTGAAGTTTACCTGGGTCACTGTGTCCTGTGGTCCTGATCTGCCAACATAAAGGATGTTCTAGGTTTATGGATCCTGAGAGAAGTAACTCCAACACTTTTGGAGAAGGGATGATACCAGTACCAGAGAAGCCCCCACCTAACTGACTCCATGCATTTGCAAATCCAAATTCAAAAATACCAGAGGAAGCTGGGCACTGTGGTGGATGCCTGTCATCCCAGTGGCTCTGGAGGCTGAGGCAGGAGGATGGCAAGTTCAAAGCCAATAGGGCTGAGGTGTGGCTTAGTGGTCGAGTGCCCCTGAGTTCAATCCCTGGTACAAAAAAAAAAAAAAAAAAAAAAAAGGAAAAACTACTTCAGATGATAACCAGGGCTGGAGTTGTTGTTCAGTGGTAAAATATGTACAACCATACCCAATCCCCAGATCACCAAAAAGAAAAGAAAAAGGTAGTTAACAAAATCAACAATGGGAGATTAATTTGTTTAAGATCACATGGAATTAGAGCGGTCTGACAACGATTTTAGAATGTATCCTGTAGTATTACAGGAAAGGAGATAGGCATGGTGGCACACATCTGTAATCCCAGTGACAGGGAAGCCTGAGGCAGAAGGACACAAGTTCAAAGCCAGCCTCAGCAATTAAGCAAGGCCCTAACCAATTTAGCAAGACCCTGACTCGAAATTAAAAATGGGCTGCTGGGGATGTCACTCAGTGGTAAAGTGTCTCTAGTTTCAATCCCAGTTTAAAAAAAAAAGATTATTGGAAAAGGAAGAATGAATTGCATCAATAAGAATATAAAACACAACAGATAGAAGGGAAATGTGACTAGGTAGATAAAGTAATATTAGAAATGAAGGCTAGGGTTGTGGCTCAGTGGCAGAGCGCTTGCCTCGCACATATGAGGCACTGGGTTCCATCCTCAGCACCACATAAAAAAAAGTAAATAAAATAAAGGTATTGTGTCCATTTACAACTAAAAAAATATTTAATAAAAAATAGAAATAAAAACCAGGCATTGAAATTTAAATCTAAGGTGAAAAATCCAAACTTGATAAAGGTGCAGGTAGATTGGTGAATGGGAAGAGATGCTTCAGAATTTGCAAGGGTGCACAAAGGAAGAGTGAACGTGTTTTCATAGAGCGGTCAGTGATCCAGAGGGCGGCCTCTAAGCCAGGACTGACCCTGCTCCAGGGAAAGAGGGTATGGATGGTGACAGACAAGCCCTATTAGAGGCATGAAGGGTGAGAATTTTCCAGAAGTACAATAAGATGTGAAGTTTTCAGATTGAAAGCACAGAGTGCTTTGCTTAGTAACAAAATGAATCGAAATAAATTGATAAATCTACCCTCAGACACACTGAAGTAACATAAAATAGCCCAATGTAGGAATAAAACAAGTCTTCAAAGCTACTAAAAAGAGAAGACAAATGACCTATGGTGTAACAGTTTGAAGGTAAAGTACCCCCCCCACACACACAATTGTACTCCATTGTAAGCCTTAATCCTAAATACTAAAGCAGTAGGTTATTGCTTACATTCCACTTGAAAGGTTTTGCTCTTAGCCACAAATTAAGTCATTTGAGAAAGGATCTGGGTTTGTATTTTGTAGATGAAGATCCTTGAGGCCCAGAGGGGCTCTAGGCCACAGTTGTAAAGACTTGAGTTCAGGCTGTTGTCCAGAGCCCCTGTGTGCTCCTTCTCAGGCTAGTGAATTAACTAAACAGCTACAGTAATAAGGAGTTAGTTCTCAACTCCTTATTATAAGTTCAGGTGTTAAGTTAAAGATCTCTCCTTGTGGCTTCAGTTGTGGCTGATGACCTTCTACACTAGGGCTGTGAGTGGTCCCCTGGTTTCTGGATGTAGATCAGCTACATCTTGATGGAGGAGAGAGCAAGACTGCCTGGTTATCCTCCAGGTCCAACAAATAACCAGATGCCTGGTTCTGTACTTTTTTGGCCTCCAAATTAACCTGTCAAGTCCAAAGTTTTCAATTCTGTAAATATGTCAAAGAAATTGACACAGGTACATTAAAATAGGTTGGAAATCATAGGACTTATTACATAATTTATTAATAATATTAATTGTGTCATTACTGAATAATATCACTAATCATTTACCTGTTACTTTTCTCAAAGGAACAGAACTCTAAAAATTATGTAAATATCTATATCAAGGTTACTGTAAGTGGGATATTTGTTGCTCAATTTTTTTTTTAGGTATTCCATAAATGGGATGGTGGGATACAATGGGTTAAAAAAGAAAGACTTATTTCCTTTATTAATACGTTGCTAGAACAACTTTGTGTATTAACTATTTGCTATTATAAATTTTTCTTCAGATTAAGAAAATTGACATAGTTGATAGTTTCTTTTTGTTTTCTTCCTTCCAAAGTATCCTGGTTTTCGCTACCCTGTTTCCTTCCTTTTCTTACCCTGTTGAGTTCCAAACATTTAATTGTTTACATTGTTCTTTTTCAGTTGGACAAGGACAAGGAAACTTTGCAGAGATCACAATTAGTTTTTTGTGCTCAAGGCTTTGGGGAGAGTATCTGGGAGTAGATGGGAGGTGTGTTGGGAAGATCACTGACTTATGGAGTGGGTAGAGTGCTTGTGATAAGGGTGATGGGGTGATCTGTTCTGTAGTAAAGTCATCAAGTTTTTAGCTTCTTAAGGAATCAAGGGATTGGGGTATGAAACAACAATACGTCAAATACTTGCACATTCACACACTAGCCCAAGAAACAGTATTTTCTTTTCTCTTCCTGCAAAATGGGACCACCCTCCTGAATTTGGTGTTCTCATTTCCATTGCTACATCTGACTTAATTGGTCTAGGATTTGGCTGAATATATCATGGATGCTTGCTTGAATAGTCTAAATTTGGACCTTTGATCTGGAGGCAGGGGGTTCCTGAAGCTCAGTTTGGCTTTCTTTTTTACCTTTGAACCAGGTATGTTCTCTCTCTCTAAGAGACTGGCTCCCCCATCACTGCCATGTCTATCCCTGCCAGCTCTTCTCTTTGCCTCGTTGTTGCCTCCTTTTCAGGCTCAACCAAAGATGTGAGGACAGGAATTGTTCTTGGCACTTAGACTGGATAAAACGTGACTTTCTTTACAGCAGGTGAAGTAATGGGAAGATGTTGATGCCCACAGTGGGAGGGGGCTTGAGAGCCCAGGTACATAGGCTGCCTGGCTCTAAATCTCTGCCCTGCCACTTATTTGTGTGTGACCCTGAGTATATTGCTAAATTTTTTTTTTTTAAGAGAGAGAGAGAGAGAGAGAGAGAATTTTAATATTTTATTTTTATTTTTTTTAGTTTTTGGCAGACACAACATCTTTGTTTGTATGTGGTGCTGAGGATTGAACCCAGGCCGCACGCATGCCAGGCGAGCGCACTACCGCTTGAGCCACATCCCCAGCCCTATTGCTGAATTTTTGTCTTGACTGCCTCATCTATAAAACAAAAAGTATCTACTTCAAAGGTGATTGTGGGGGCTGGGGCTGGGGCTCAGTGATAGAGGGCTTGCATAGCATGTGTGAGGCACTGGGTTTAATTCTCAGCACACATATAAATAAATAAAGGTACATTGACAACTAACAAAGATTTTTTAAAAATATTTTTTAAAGGCGAATATGGGGATCATATGAATTAATACCTATAAAAGTAGTGGAATAGTGCTTGCAACCTGGCAAGGACACACTAAATGTTAGCAGCTGTCATTATCATCTCTCTTCTTAGTGGTTGTGTTAAGCACTGCTCTAGGGGTGTAATGTATGGTGTCTCTCGTCTTCACAATAACCTCGTAATTGTCAGTATTGATATCTTTATGTATGGATGATAAAACAGAAAGAATTCTGGCCATGCAGGAGGTGTTGGGCTGCTTGGGTCTAAAGCTTTGCCCATTGTCCTGGATCCCGATGCTTTCTTCTTGTGACAGGCCTGGAAAGCAGCCTTGTCCTCTTGACCCGAAGCTTTGGTGTGGTCATTATGAGAGTTGGGTACACCCTGTTGTCAAGCACACAAGGCCAGGGCCTCACTGATTTGGCTGACACTTTTTGATTCAGTTTATTAATTACATGAACAGCAGAAGGAAGGGTAGATAGCATGGTGTCAGCCTTCCCTGATCTTTGTCCTTCATAATGATGCTGAAACAAAAGGGGCCAGATGACCTCAATGTGGGGCGTGGGATGCTCTGTGGCTGAGGAGTCCATTTGAGACTGCCACCAAGATTTTACCTTCTGCAAGTCTGTTCTGAAGTAGGTAGGAAGCCTCATCCCCATCAGAACCCAGAGGTGATAGACACTATCTTGTGACAGCCTTCCTGGAGATGGAGGAGGTGAATGGAGATAGAGGAGGTCTTGCAGTACACCTCATGGTCCTCATGGCATTTGCCTGGGAGACTTCCATGGATTTGTGGCAGGATGCTGTGGCAGAGAATTCCCTCAGCCCTCTGACCCACAGGTCCACAGTCTCTGCATCCTTTGACCTGAAGCATTTGGGTCCCCTTCTCTGATTTCTCCCCTGGTGTGTATCAGGGCTAGTGAGCTTTTTAGAAATACATCCAACAATACATTTAGTTTATCCAACTGGGTAGAGACCAGCATCAAACATAAGGACTGTGTGTCCTTATATACACACAGTCACACAATATAATCTTGCCCTCACTTCGAAACACAATAAAACTTAGACCTGCCTCAAAATAAAATAAAAAGGGTTAGGGATGTAATTCCATGGTAGAATGCCCTGTTCAACCCCCAGCACTGGTGGGGGAGGCGGGGGAGAACCACAATAAATACTGGTTGCTTTGTGTAGGAACATAGAGCCAGCTGATTTCTTTAAGTGGTTGTCTTGAAATTAGACACTGCAAAAACTTGTCTGACACCTAGAACTGATTAGTTGAAGACCCCAGCAATATGTCCCTTATCCCCAGCAACATGGCAGTTACCTTCTAGTGTGCTAGAACGTTGGGGGTAGGTAGGGGATGGTAACATAAAGGATCTCAAACTGTCCAGAGGGCCTCCCCGCCACCCTCAATCATCCATCACTAGTATGACATGTTGAACACTATGCCAGAGTTTCAAGGTGCCCTGTTAGGGACAAGGGTAGATTTAGGGAGTGGCTTTAATGAGACCTACCAGGGCAGATCAGCCTGGGTTATGACCTTCCCGGTCCACTCTTCTTTGAGCAAGAACTTTTATAAGCAGATGTAATAGGCATAGGTAGCTTAATGAGGTGGGGAATAGGCAAGAAACT
The DNA here is from genome assembly GCF_001458135.2 of Marmota marmota marmota. Taxonomy (NCBI): domain Eukaryota; kingdom Metazoa; phylum Chordata; class Mammalia; order Rodentia; family Sciuridae; genus Marmota; species Marmota marmota. Next base: position 1,074,778 of record NW_026000130.1, on the reverse strand, counting down.
ACCCTAGCCTGTGCTAATAATTCCTGATATATAGTGGTTGTCTCCATGGAGCCCACAGCACAGCTCAGACTTTATCTCATTAATCTTCCCAAAACCCCCATGAGGTAGGCAGGTGGCGGGCATTCCCCTTGCTCTCAGGATCAGAGAGAACGGGCCCTTGTGTGACTTGCCCAAGGTCATACAGGGTGGCAAAGCCCAGCATATAATTTATTGCTTTTAACATTTGAGCCTGTGGTTTCCTCCCCTCCCTACCCCTCTTCCCCTGCGATTAACAGACTACACAGGAATATTTTAATCAGGTGATTTTCATCAAGTGTCCCTTCCTGACGTGCTCTTGGCTCCTTCCCTGGGTTTGGAAACTTACCAGGGCAATTAGAGTCAGAGGACGGAATGAGGTGAATCTGTAGCCTGTGGGTATAGCTAGTGAGCCCTTAAGAAACCCAGAGGCACCATCTGCCTCCCTGGGGACATTTGCCCATACCAGATTCGTCCCTGGTGTCCTGCTTTGTGTTGGTTTCTTGCTTGATTGTGTGGTCTTGGAATGTTGAATGGAAGTAATCCTGTTGCATCCAGTGCCCCTCTCACTGACCCTCCCATGAGGCTGCACCTTGCCCATTCCATCCCTGCCTGGGAGGATACCCTTGTGCAGTACCCCATAATCCACCCCATTTCCATCCAGCCTTGGATCCTTATTGAGTATATTGTCTTGTGCCATCTCACTTGGGTGAGGCAGGCGTTGTCCCTATTTAATAGATGAGCAAGCGGAACGTTGGGGAGATGCGGGAATTGCCTGGGTAGTGGAGCTCGGCAGTGTTCTTTTCATCACAGCATGTCGCTGATGATAATGAGTCTCACCTCATTAGATATTCTCCCCTCACTTACCCTTTATTTGCATAATTCTTTTTTTAATGGTATTTTTGAGTTGTAGGGAGACATAATATCTTCATTTTTATGTAGTGTTGAGAATTGAACCCAGTGCCTCACACGTGCTAAGCAAGCACTCTCCCACTGAGCCATAACTCCAGTCCCTGCATAATTCTTTAATAACAGCTTCATTGAGGTATAATGCACATGCCACATAATTCACCTATATAGAGTGTACAATTCAGGAGTTTTTAGTATATTCATGGTGTTCTACAGTCTGCACCACAGTCCATTTTAGAACATTTTAATCACCTCAAAAAGAAACCTTTGGCTCTCATTTTCCTGTTTTTCCATCCACCCTCACAACCCTTAAGACTAAGCAACCACTAATCTACTTTATGTCTGTATAGATTTCTCTATTCTGGACGTTTATATAAGATGTAGATTTTTGTGACTGGCTTCTTTCACTCAGCTTCTTTGGCTTGTCAAGTTTCTCCAAGTACTAGTGTGTCCCTTTTAGTGCTGAATAATATTCCATTGTGCAGATATACCACATTTTGTTTACCCATTCATCAGTTGATGGACATTTGGGTTATTTCTACCTTTGGGCTATTATGAATAATATTCTTATAAGCAAGATTTTGTGCATATATAGTTTTCATTTTCTTGAGTATACACCTAGGGATAGAATGGCTAGGTCATTTGTTTAATTGTGTGGGGAGCTTCCAGACTCTTTTCCAAAGCAGCTATGCCATTCTGCATTTTTACCAGCAGTGTATAAAGCTATTAACTATCTTTTTGTATTATAGCCATCCTAGTGGGTGTAAAATGGTTTCATTGTGGTTTTGATTTACATTTCTTTGGGGGCTAATGACTCTGAGCATGTGCTTATTGTTATTTGCACATCTTTTTTAGAGAAATATCTGTTTAGATCTTTTGCCCATTTTTAATTGGATAATTTGTGTTTTTATTATTGAATTGTAAGATCTCTTTTTGTATTTCAGATGTAGGTTCCTTACCACATAGAAGATTGTCACATATTTTATTCTATTCTGTGGTCATCTTTTCACTACCCCCCCATTCCCATACTGGGGATTGAACCAAGGGGTGTTCTACCACCAACACATATCCCCACCCCTTTTCATTTTTAATTTTGAGGCACAGTCTCATTAAGTTGCCCAGGCTGGCTTTGAATTTGCAGTCCTCCTTGCCTCCAGGATTGCTGGGATTGTAGGTGTGTACCACTTACAGTGGTATGTATTCTTTGATGGTGTGTATTTTTTACAGCATAAAAGTTTTTAATTTTGTTGAAGTTCAGTTTATCTATTTTTCCTTTGGATGCTTGTGCTTTTGGTATTGTGTTTATTTGCTCATCTTTCATGTGCCAGACACACAAGTTCTTTATATTTAACCCTCAGGAATGTAAGCAGGGTTGGAAGGATCAGTACTGCCCTTTGGGGAAACAAGGCTCAGAGGTTATGTGATTCTTACAAGGCCACAGGGAAGTGACAGAGCCGAGTTATACCTCAGGCCAGTGTGGCTTATGATAGATAGCGCAGTAGGTTCAAGGTTCCCTGATGGAGTCAGGCTAAAAACAGGCTCTACTCTTAGGCTGGACCCTAAAGTGCCTGTTTTCCACACTGTATTGGATAATTCTTTCTGTTTTAATTTCTATGTTTTTCTAATTAAAGAGACTTCTGGAAAGAAAGAAACTTAGACTCTTGATCGGGAGGAAATGAACCTGTCTCTCAAAGGCTTACCTTCCACTTTCTTTAGAAAACTACTCAAGATTACAAAAAACTGGGCTTATTACATTCCACCAGATCCTTATAAAGAAATTCCTCCTGTCAGGAGTCATTGTCTTTATAAAGAACCTTGACTCGAACTGTATTGTGATACTTGGAGGATACGTATTTTTAGATATATGGTGAAATGATTTTTTAGTTTTGTTTTCGTTTAGTTTAATTTTGTCTCTTTTCTGCATTGGTGTTCCTTCGGTCATTATGTCCTCTTGAACAAACTTGGTGTTAGACTGATGAGCTGAATTGCTGTCATCGTGAATTAAAATAGTCTTTATTGTTGATTGCACCCTGTCTGCTACATTATGCTTTTCTCTTGTGTTTTTTTTTTCCCTCTCCCTTTCCTTTTTCTTTTCTTTTTCTGTTTTTTGATAGCACTAAAGATTAAACCCAGGGATGCTCTGCCATTGAGCTACACCACCAGCCTTTTAATTAAATTAATTAATTAATTATTTTATTTTTTGGTACCAGGGATTGAACCCAGGGGCACTTAACCACTGAGACATATCCCTAGCCCTATTTGTTTCTTTGTTTGTTTGTTTGTAGACAGAGTCTCACCAAGTTGCTTAGTGAGACCCTAAGTTGCCAAGGCTGACGTTGAACTTGGGATTCTCCTGCCTTAGCCTCCTGAGTTGCTAGGATTACAGGCGTGTGCCACCACACCCGGCTTATTTTTATTTTGAGACAAATTCTTGCTAAGTTGCTCAGGCTGGCTTTGAACTTGTGAGCTCCTGCCTCAGCCTCCTGAGTTGCTGGGATTATGGGCGTGTACCATCATAGTGGCTCTTTTGTATTTTTCTTGCTGAGCACCAGCAGGCAGCCTGTGCTGCCTTGGTAACTAGCATATTGTGTGCTCGGCTCTATACATGTGTCTGGCTTTCCAACTTACACAGAGAGCTTTCTCTAGGGGTGTGCTCAGCCCTGCTGAGCCAGCCCATTGGAAGCTGTGGTGTTTGTTGGGGGAAAGGAGTGCATCTCTTTGATGATGCATGTTATTACCTAGTTGTGCCATTTGTTGGTTTTTAAACTGTGTTATCCATAGAGCTCACTTATAAGAAAAAGCCCTAAGTTTCCAGTTTCCATTGTCAGTTGCATCAGCAGATGTACATACATTTTAGATTTTTTTTGAAAACCTGTACTGATCAAACAACATTCTGGTAAGAGAGGGCTCAGGTCTTATTTGCCTTTTCTTGTCCAACCTTCATTCATGGGGTCAGTGCTCAGCAAGTGTTGGTATGAATGAATACTAGACTCCCCAAAAGAAAAATTTCCTATCGTCCTTATTCTCCAACCCATCAACTTTTAAAATTGTTTCCTGTCAATGTAGGGCCAGATGCAGATGTGGTTTTTAAATAGTAGTTGTTGTGTATAATAATTTTACTTAAAATTTTATACATACTTTTCTACCATACCATCATTATTGTCTTCTTTACCAAAAGAGGAACTAAATAGGATATTCTTTGGTTTTCTCTATAAACTGATGCCCACTGGGGGAGATTCCAGCTGAGTATTCAGAAAACCAGAGTTCCTATTGGAGAAGTGTTGGTTTAATCCTCAGGCACAGTGAGTTGGAAATCTCCAGCAAATAGCAGCCACAGCCAGCTCCTTTTTTGAGTCTGGGTCCGTTTCCATCCCCATTACAGCTATAACAACAAGGAAAAAAAGTATATTCAGGTTCTTCTGGATTCTAGATCCAGAAAAAGGTTTAGGCTGTCCATTGAAAGAACTAAAGAGTTGTCCATTTCTTTGTACATAGAAGAGAAAAAACTAATCCCTCTGATTCAAGAGAAAAATGGGTGGGGCTGTCCTTTTTCCATTCCTTCACATAAATTATAGTCTTGATCCTAGCCACCACACCTTTAAGAAAAGGTCTGGACTGTTTGATGTGAAACTGTACCACAGCGACACCCTACCCTGGCCGACATCGGCAAAGGACAAAAGGAAGGAAGTTTCCCTTTTAAATCCCCAGGAATCTTTTGATGAGATAATATTACAGAGTGAAATGTCTGGTCCTCCTGTTAGTTGAGTGTTTGGCTCCTGTGTAACAGTGACCCACTTAGAAGCAGGCGGCCCTTTTGAAGTTATTTTAAACTCTCAGTGGAGTGTAGAGATATTGTAACCTTGGATAAAAGCACCACCAGCCGTGGTTTCAGTTTTGCCCTTCAGACAGGTGGAAAGTGCAGCAGTGTATCTCAAGGATTTTGTGCTAAAAGCTTCTTAAAGAGCTGGTCTTGGTTTCAAAGCTTGGCTTGATGGACCATACTCAAGGGAACGTAGTTGTTTTTTTTTTCTCCAGATATGTAACCTTGCCTGACACAGTCTTCGGGCTTAGAAGTTCTCATAGATTCTTTTGTCTATTAACAAAACAGTGAAACCATGATAGCCAGCTCATCCGGCTCTCAGAAATTTGAAGAAAGTCCATTTTCATATTTCAACATTAAACCAGTTGTTCCATCCCTGACACCAAAGATGGTCAGGTGCCTGCGTTGCTTGTTGTTAACCATTTTGCCAGTGCAGCTCCTTACCTGGAAATGCCAGTGGCATGTTCAGGGCCTCTTCTAGAGATCTTAGGATCTGTAAGTGTCTGGGAGAAAATTGGGGCTTCCTAGAGTGGTCACCCTGGTTTTTGTTTGTCTGTCTTCTCTGTGACACCAAAATCCATATCACACTCTGGTGCCACCTGTGAGTTATTTTTGGTTGTGAGCATGGTGAAGCCTGCAGGGTCTTCCTCCTCCACTGTCTCTCCCTGAGTCATCCTCATGCTGTCTGTGTTCCCAGCCCTCCCAGCCCAGGTCCTGGATGGCTCTCAGAATAGTCATCCCAACCAGTCTTCCTTCAAGTGTCCACTGTCTTGTGCAGGGAGCCTGTGGGATCTCTCTTGGGCCTGACAAAATGTTTCCCCTCCTTTCCAGTTGGGGGGACCCATAGAATCTGCTGGGATACCTGGAGGAAGAGACTTTTGACCAGCAATGCATAAAGTTTTGATCAAAATAACGAACCATTATATTCATAAAAACACAGAAGTGTAAACTGGACACAGTGGCACACACCTGTAATCCCAGCTGCTCATTAAGATGAAACAGGAGGATTGTAAGTTCAAGGACAGCCTAAGCAATTTAGCAAGATCCTGTCTTAAAATAAAATGGACTGGAGATACAGCTTAGTGGTAAGTGCTCCTGGTGTTCCATCCCCAGTGCTGGAGGGGACTGGGGAGGTAAAAAGTACCCCAGGCAAGATAAAAAAGACTATTCCACTGTTTTACCCTTCACCATCTCTGATGCTATTGCCGGAGGCAACTATTTTCAATTCTTCTGCTCTTCACCTCAGTGAATATTTCTCAAGTTCTGTGAATAATGCTCATACTGCCACTTGATATTTTTAGTCCATTTTAAAATTGTCTTTTTATTTCCTGCTATAAAAAGATGAAGGTTTTAGTCTCTTTGTTTTTCCTCTGCACCCCCCCTTCCTTCCCTACATTCTTCCAATTTAGTTATATCACAGTTGTTGTTTATATGTCAGGGTCTGCACTAATTTGGCTGTCAGTTTTCTCATCTGGGCCATCCCTGCAGGCCCTCCCCTGCTCATGGTCTAAATTTCTGGTGTAACTTTTTATTTCTTCTTGGCGTTAGTAGTTGTGTGTCATTTCCTACTCCCTGCCCTCAGTTACTTGATTTTGCCCTGTAACTGTCACATTTCGTTCTCTTGTCCAGGACTGTAAAACTCTCCTTACTACTGCACACTCATCGGGTAATGATTCAGGATCTTGTTTGTTTGGCTGTCACACAACTGTCATCCCCTGGCCTCATCTGGACAGGTCACTTGCCAGGCTGGTTGCAGAGCCTGTATCCTGAGATTTCCTTCATTTCTCTGCTGCATGCCTTGTCCTGGATCCCATGCCTGCCTCTTCCTTGTTTTAGTCTTTCATTTTGTTTTTGCTTACTGCAGATTTTGAGACTGAACATGAGTGGGAAAGCTTGATATCCTCTTTTCCTCCCCTTCTAGTGCCCTGGTGGCCAGTCAGCTGGGAGTGGTATTGTGTGTGTTATGCGTTGGAAGCCTTGGCCCTCTGGCTGCCATGGATTCACAGCGGGGCTGAGGAGAACAGTCTCTGTCCAATGCCATTACTTGTCTTTTTTGTCCTGAGAATATCTGTTGACTTGGTAATCAATTAATGTAAGAGCCAGGTCTTTAAAAGTTCACCCAGTAATTTGATTAAATCCTGACCTGTTTGTCCTGACCACTTAGCCAAGCTGAAACCCAAGTGGCTTAAGAAAAGCAGAGTGGAGTCGTGGCAGCTGGCCTGTCTACCAGAAGCCAAAGGCAGTTTGGCCAGTAGTAATTTACTGAGCACCTGCTGAATACAAGGCCCTAGGAGGGGTAAATGGGAACCTCTAAGTAATACTGTACTTTATCAAGGGGAGGGAAAAGGAACTGTGGTAAGCATCATACAGAGTATTTGGGATCAAAGGTGGAAGAAACTTAAATGTAACTGTCAAGAAAGCCTCATGGAAGAGGTGACATTTAAACTAATCTTGAAGGGCAGAAATTTCTTTCTTTTTTTTTGGGGGGGGGTACTGGGGATTGAACCCGAGATGCTTAACCACAGAGCCACGTCCCCAGCCCTTTTAAAATATTTTATTTAGAAATAGGGTCTCCCTGAGTTGCTAAGTGCCTCGCTAATCTGCTGAGGCTGGTTTTGAACTCGTGATCCTCCTGCCTCAGCCTCCGGAGTTGCTGGATGACAGGTGTGCACCACCATGCCTGGCCAGAATATTCCAAGGCACAAAGCACAAGTGAGCATGATGAGTTCTAGAGAAAGGGATTTTTTCCCCCATCTATTGAACATCTTCTACGTTACTATGTTTGTGTATTTTATCTCACTTAATCCTTGATACCCTGTTTATACAGATGCTGTTGTCCCTATTTTATAGACCAGAAAATCAAGGTGTATAGAGTCATCTGCCTATGTGATGTGCCTCTAAGATGCAGGAGAAAGATTTAGACACAAGAGCACATGATTTCCAAGCTCTCATCTTCCCATTCCCAAATACCACTTGGGACAAAACAAGGAATAAGAGTGCACGAGCCACAGCTGAATAATAATGGTGGCACACTTCGTGGTAAAGGACTAACTGGTAATTTTCCCTTCAGTTGATTTAAGCAAGATATTATTGTTCTGGTAGCATAAGATCAAAGTTATAACACAGGTCATACTTCCAGTATGAAGCTTTTCATTTGCACAAAGTTCTTCTGTAAATACATCACAGGAATTTTGCTTATCTTCTCATTTCAGTCTGTCCTCTTCCATAGTGGAGAAGAAAAGTGTTTATTGGTATTTTTGTTGAGTTCCATTCTAGATTTCTGAGTCTGTTGGATTTTTCCCTTTATGTTTTCATTAGTATTTCTTTCTCATGTGCCTCATACATGTTTTTAGCCTTCTTACAAATAGTAAGGCCAAAAATTCTTAAATTTCAAACATTTGATTAGGTAAACCCTACTCATCAACATTTTAAGAAAGTAAACTCAGAAAAGACTATAATTTTAAAATGTTTATATTCCCCATTATGTTCAAAGTTAAAGTGTTTAAAACATTGTACATTGAAGTATTCTAAAACAAATTTTGAATGATTAAGTCTTCAGAAGTGCACACAGGTCCTGTGTGTAGTTAGTCTGCATGATACTGGTTGGTGTGAATTAGGAAGTTTTTATGTGATAACTCTCTCGAGCAATGGTGTGGAAGCAATGCTTAGCTGAACCTTTGAAATAATATGTGAATTTCAAATGTAGAAGGTCTCCATTCTGTATAGATGGCTGTTATCCAAAAAAAGATCTTGGGATCTTTTAAATTAAGGGCGTGTATGTGTGTGTGTGTGTGTGTGTAAGAAGGCAATAAATAAAGATTTGATTGAGGTTATGTCTTTTAAAAAAATGAAATTGAATTTTTTTTTAATTTAACAAATTAAATGGTAATGATAACCTTGTTTATATTTCTGGGAATAAACAAAGAGTAAAACTCATGTGGATAGTGTTAAGACACTTTCAGTACGTTTGGCTAAGAATATGGATATGGTATCCTTCCCTCATGTTTTACTTCTGCAGCATGATCATCAAGAGTCATTTTCCAAGTGAGAGAACTCTCACTTTGCTCAAAGTTCTCTCCTAACTATTTGATCATTCTCTATGGAAGCACCTATGAATATTTCTTATTCTTTAAGTAGATTATTTGTCATTAGCTTTGAGTAGAACCCTATCATTGTTGACTAATTAGACTTTCATGGGCCAGGCATATGATGCATGCCTTTTGTAATTCCAGCAATTTGGAACACTGAGGCAGGAGGATCTTGCAGTCGAGGCTGGACTCAGCAACTTAGCAAGACTTTGTTTCAGAAATAACATTAAAAAGGACTGGGAATGAAGCTGGGGATGTAGCTGAGTGTTAAGAGATTTGCCTAGCATGGGTGAGGCCTGGGGATGTAGCTCACTGGTAACATACCCCCAGGTTCAATTCCCAGTACCAAGAAAAAAGACTTTGTTAAATTCTGTTGGTTGCTGATTTGCAGTTGTAGTTTGCAACTTTTTAATATAGTCTATTCACTGTCTTCTTTGGTATTTCAACAACTGGAAAGAGTTTGCTATAAGGATTAAATGAAATTAAAATATATAAACATAGGAGCATAATATACGTTTAATGAATGGGACAGCTCTCTGCTTCAGTCTTCCAGACATGGCACAAGTAATTTGTATTTGACACCTTTGCCTAGAAGACTCTATCCTTTGTGACAGGTCAGCTCACTAATGAATATTTTCATGTATGACTATTTCTATACCCTAAAAAACATTCTTCTGAGCTCATAACTTTGACCTTTGGGTAAAGAGAATACTGGGGTGTAAATGACGATAGTCCTAGGAAAACAGGTATTTCTGGAAGCAGATACTGTTGTCAGGGTTGAATTGACAGCAACCTGAATCTTACAGTATTTTCTTCTAGCAGCTGGGTTGAAGGAGCCCATTATATTTGAGAAACATAGTAGGTAAGATTGAATTTGCAGGTTTGGGCACCTGGGGATGTAGACAAGAATAAGGAACTCAGAAGAGAAGGAACTGGTGTGGTGATAGGAAGTGGCGAGGATGATGAGGTGGTTTTCAATCCTATGAGACAGGATTTTGGTAACTTCTTTACCTTTCACAGGAAAATAAACAACCCACACCAGCCAGTTGTACTCACTAGTGCTTTCAAAACATACACATTTTTTAAGTTGTGTATGGACTCAATGCCTTTATTTATTTTTATGTGGTGCTAGGATCAAACCCAGTGCCTGGGCTGGGGATGTGGCTCAAGCGGTAGCGCACTCGCCTGGCATGTGTGCGGCCCGGGTTCGATCCTCAGCACCACATACAAACAAAGATGTTGTGTCAGCTGAAAACTAAAAAGTAAATATTAAAAAATTAAAAAAAAAAAAAACCCAGTGCCTACCACTGAGCCACAACCACAGCCCTCTTTTGGTTTTTAAGGCTTTGATCCTGTTCAGAAGTCAACACCTGTGACAGGACTGACATGTTGAGTTGCTAACAGTCACCCAGGTGTCACTGGAAGAGCTGATAGGGGAGTCTTGGAGGAGAGAGTGGGTGCTGAGGAGAGGAGAGAGGGTCTGGCATGAAGTGCAGCCTAGGGTGCTGGCATGACAGACCTGAGTGGACCCTGACAGACACTTGGGGACCTTTGGGTGTGTTCTGATGTTTACACAGTTCAGATTTCTGCCTGCCTGGGGACGCATTCTTGACATGCCTTTTGTGTGGAACTGAGTATTTTTCGCTCCTCCGTGGTGTGAACCTCTGGCCTGGTCAGGCCTACTTCATCCTCACGATGGCTGCCATGGGTTAGACCTCAGCCTCAACTTCTGCTGCTCATGGTTCCCATCCCAATCCTCTCCCCTCCACATCTGCTGCCCTCCCGGGCCTCACCTTCTCTCGGGCTGCCCTTGACTGTCCCTCCACTTTTTTCCCACAAAAATTGCCTTTGCTTTTGCATTCTGTGTGTTCAGCATTCGATTACATTTAGCTTTACCTTGTGTCATATTTACTATAGGTTTATTCTCCCACGTGTGTATATGTATTCTCCCTAACTTAGCATTTCTCAAAATGTCCCATGAACAATGTCATCTATTAAACACAAACAGGCTTAAAATTAGAGTAGGAATTGGTGGTTTTAGCAAAGAGTTAAAGCTTTGTGTTGTTTTGGTTTTTGGTACTGCAGATTGAACCCTGGGTTGTTCTACCACTGGACTACATTCCTGATTCTTTTTATTTTTTATTTTGTGATAGGGTCTGGCTAAGCTGCTGAGACTGACCTTGGGAGTTGAAATCCTCCTGCCTTAGTATAGGCATATACTACTACTGTGTCTCACAACTTTTTGTTTTTTAAACCATAATCTTCTACATAGCTTTAATTTACAAATATAGATCCTGGTCCCTATGAAGTGTTCCTCTGTGTTATTTACTTGTGCAAGAACCTGTTTTTCATTTTGTGGGGCTGTTGTTCTGCAAGACACAGTTTCCAGAAGGACTGCTGTAATTGGCTTTGGTTCTGGAAGTGTGGAAACTGCACTGTCCTTCACTGTGGATCCCCACATTAGCTGAGGGCAGCACTAGGCAGATGGCAGTAATTTTGGATTAAACAAACTCAATACAGTTGTTCAGTTTTTTTAAACAAATGTTTCTATTGTGGCAAAACTCATATAAAATGCATTTTAACCATTTTGAAGTATATAATTCAGTGGCATTTAGCGTGTTCACAGTGTTGTGCAACCATTACCACCAAGTTGTTCAGGAACATTTTTATCACCCCCAAGAGGAAACTCTATACCTATTAAGCAGTCACTCCCATTTTCTCCTTCCATAGCAACCACAAGTCTGCTTTCTATTTCTGTGATCTTCCCTGTTCTGAACATTTTATACAAGTAGATTTTACATGATATGTGGCCCTGTGTGCCAGGTTTATTTCCTTAGTAGAGTTTTGATAAAGATACAATGTCTTAGGACTGGATGATACCTCTGCTCCTCCAAAGCAGTTCTTCATCATCAATCAAACCACATAAATGTCTAAGTAACAAAAAGCAATCATCTATCTGGAGACCTCTAAGTTAACGTGGCCAGGTTAGAACTATCATGGAATGTAGTGGAAAAGGGTCAGAAGTGTGGTTGCCATTGCTGTTGACCTGGGATTTCAGAAAGCTGGTTTGAGCCAACACTCAAATCTTTTCTTGGAAGTCATCCTCACACATCCCCTTTCTAGTTGGAGGTCTCGGCATTCAGGCTACTCATCATTAATAACTGTAGATCATTCCAGAGTGGGTAGGCCCTGCAGGGGCACCCTGGGGAAAAGATCTCACAGTTCCACTGTTCTGTAGAGCCCTGAGCCTGAAGCTCAAACAAAAATTGGATATTCCAGGGCTCTCTATCTCTTGAATTCCCAGAGGATACAGTACTCAATCACTATAGAATTGGTGGCAATTCGTGGCCCCTTCCACTCCGTGCTCAGCAACAGAAACCCCTCACTTGCTCTGTGGGCTTATGCAACCATTTCCTCATTATTCAATGAAATTCAGATTCCAAGGATCTCAAATCTGGGAGCTGCACCCTGTTTGTACCATTCACCGCCCAAAGGTGTGTCTTTCACCCATCTGCCTAAATGGCAATGCATCATCTTCTACCTAAAAATCTGTAATAAGAACCTATGATACTATCTTGGTGTTCCAGACAAGCTTCTAATTTTTGAGAATTTCTCTTTGCCTTCTTGGTGTAGACTTTGGCCCGTCTGTTGATCAGGCTGGTCTCATTCTTCCCCCTACCATCATCTCTTACCAGCTCTTCCAGGGCTTGGAATGATGGCCCTGATTGGTCCCATTCTTCCTTTGAAGCTCATTTGAGGCTCAGCAGCTGTGCAAAGCTTTCCCAAACATTCTAGCAACCTTTGTTGCCTGCTATAATTCCCTGTTGCACTCAAATACAGCTGGAAACATTTTTTTTCCTAAAGATTTTCTGTCTTCCTCCCTCTCTCAGTCAGATGGCCTGCTCTCAGAGGAAGGGATCACGAAGTAAGCAGGTAGCATGGGAAGGTATTCAACTATGAATCTGAGTGACAGGTTATACCTCTAGGTCTGCCACTTCATAGCTGTGTTGTCTTGGAAAAGCCACTAAACTTAAACTTCTGTTCTCATCTGTAAAAAAACAAGTGGGGGTAAGGTGGATGTATTGGTTTCCTGTATGCTGCTATAACAAGTTATTACAAATTAAATGGCTTAAAGCAGTACCATTGTATTCTCTTATAGTTCTAGAGGTCAGAAGTCCACAATGGGTCTGCAGGGCTGTGTTCCTTCTGGAAGCTGTAGGGGAAAATCTGTTTTTTTCAGTTCCTGGAGACTGCCTGCTTTCCTTGAATATTGTCCCTCTTCTGCATCAGAGCACATCACTCCAACCTCTGCTTTTGTGTATCCTCTTTTCCCGACTCGATTCCTCCCCTCCCCTCCCCTCCCCTCCCCTCTCCTCACTCTCTCCTCCCTCTTTCCCTTTTAAGGACCCTTTTGATATATCGGGCCCACCTGAATAATCTAGACAGCCTTCCCTTCTCAAACTGAATCATATCCGGAAACTGTCTTTTGTTGGGTAAGGTAATTTATTCAGAGGTTCTGGAGATTAGGACATAATATTTGTCTTTAAGGGCCCTTATTCTGTCTTAGGTCTCCTGTGTCTCTCACTTGCCACAAATCAAAAGACGGATTTTTTCCGTATGCAAGAACTTACTTAGCACACGCTGCTAGTTCATCAGCTCCTTGATATGTTTATCCATGAGGATTTTTCTCTTTGCATGTTGTTGGTTAAGGTTCTAGGATCTGATACAACTCAGTGATAGAACTGTGACCACATATCTTAGAATTGCCGTTTTTCAGGCTTTTATGTGAGAAAGTTTGTTGATGCTCTTCTGCCAATCTTCGATTTTGTGCTTTGCAAAATTTGAAAAGACTAAACTAATTTCCACTAACCCAGGAGAGTTTTTAAACATTCTGCTAATTATACTGGTGATTCTGCCATGTTTCTGGTTCTCTCTCCATAAAGTCCTGGATGTGTCTCTTGCTTAAGTTGAAGTATATGTGTTTTTAAGGTTTAGGAGCCAAACGGTCTTGGATAATAACCTAGCAAGTCTCATTTATAATTGCTACTTAATGTTAAATTTATGGTATTTCATAGCGATTTAGGTTGGCACTTACATGGGAGTTATACTGTTTTCTTTTTCCTACCTCCTATCAGGTGGTTTCCACCTTGAATGACCACTACTTACAAAGCAGAAGGAAAGCATCCATAAAATATATTTATAGTGGGTCTGTTATGTTCTCCCCAGCACATAGATCAATGTACTGAAATAGGATTACCCCTGGGTTGAAAAACTGTCCCCTGTCTTAAAGTTTTGAGTTTCAAGGTTACATTTGGCTGGAATCTGAGAAATGTACGATGTGAGTCAAACTGGCCTGTTGAAATTTTCTTTCCCTTTTGTCTCTAGATGCACCCACTGGGCCTGTGTAATAACAATGATGAAGAGGACTTGTATGAGTATGGCTGGGTAGGAGTGGTGAAGCTGGAACAGCCAGAATTGGACCCCAAACCATGCCTCACTGTCCTGGGCAAGGTAAGTACCAGGCCCTCTGAATTGCTGCCATTCTGGTTGGTGTTTTCCACTCATTTCCCTAGGTTTTTAAGTAGTTGGTTAGAGAGAATAGTCAAGCTGGCACAGCGCCTCTCCTGGTGAAGTTTTGTGTTGAGGATTCAGACAGATCTTAAGGCAACCCACCACAGTGCTTACAAACTTGGGCTTGGAAAGCAACTGCCAGCCTCAGAGACAGCTCTTACCCCTTGTGTTCATGTGCAAGTTGCTTCCCCTCAAGGAGTCTGTTTCTCATCTGTAAAATGACAAATGAGAAATAATAGAAATTAGCAATAATAGAAATTGAGAATAGAAATTGGCAATACTATGTCTTACAACACGGGGACCAAATATTTCAGAATCCTAAGATGGTGGGGGGGTTAAAAAGGTATTAAGGTGCATATAGTTTCTATTAAATAACCTCCAGGGGATCTAGGACAGCACATAGTAATCACACACATTCCTATTTGTCTAGCAAACCATTGGGATATTCACATTATGTGGGATAACTAAAATCTAAATAGTCTCATGTTAGTTCAGGGCAGGCTTTGCCTCCAAATGAGTTCAGGTCCATTAAGTTTTGCTGCCAAGTAAGTTATGGAAAAACTTTTGGGTTTTAGAGCTTTTTCGGTTTCAGAATGGCAGACAGCAATTATGGTCTTGTATTAGAACTTACCTCATAGGGTGGTTAGGAGGTGAGATGAGATGCAAATACCTCCTGTAAGAGTAAGCTCTCCAAAGACATCTGCTGCTGCTGACCATTGTCACCCATTTAGAAGTACTAAAAAAGACTTTTTAGCCAGAAGGATCAGCATTGCTTCTGATTACAGCGTAAGATAGAAATAAATCCATCCATCAGGGAACTCAGAATACAACAGGTAACTGTTTTAAAGTGGATCATTTTGTTAAAAGGAAAGGTTCAGAGAAAATTATTTGAATTTTGGTTGGAGGAAAAGTGGTGTCCCCTATGGATATTACTGCTGGACATCTCTTATGTTCTCAAAAGCTTTAGTTCTGAGTACTGTTGGGAGACAGCTGGTGGGGGAACCATCCTGGTTACTGACATCTTGGGCTCTCTTGAGAGATTTAGGCAAGAGAAGAGGTGATTTGGGTGCAGGGAACCAGAGAGGAGAGCCTTTCTCGGGTCTAAAGAAGCCCCTATCACCTGAAAGACTTTTGGCCCTGGAGACCATCACAAATCTAATTTTTTATTTTTGTGTCCCTTTTGTCTTTGGAGTAGCAACAGGGCACTTGTCAAGTTTTCCTACTTTTCATTTGATGATGTTGGTTGGGGGGCCCCTCAGGAATTGATTACCTGTTTGGTTTATAGTTCACAAAGATCAGTCAAGATGTTTTAAGTAGCTCAGGCCCTGATACTTTATCATTTAAATAGTTGACCAGAGCTGCTTAATGGTTGTAGTAGAGCAACAACCCTCTTAAGAATATTTTGGTATTTTTCTAGGAGAAATGCCAGCTACATCCACAGGTAGGAACAGAACTTGCCTTGTCGGTGTTCAGCTTTCTTCTCAAAACTGCGGCTATGTAGTGCTCAGCTCCTTCGCTTCATTTGCTCTGCTCAGCAGTGGTGGGGCTCCATCTTTATATCTGTTGTGTCTATAAATGGGTTGGAATGGGACTCACAGGGTTACCTTATTGTTCTCCCACAGTTTAGTGGTAGGGGCACTTGTTGAAATCATTCAGAGAACTCCACTATTTCTTCCTCCTCCTGGATTAGCCATCCATGGTTTTACTTGGAGAGTTTTGTATGGTTTGGGCTGCTAATCGGTGAAGCCAGAGGGAATAGAAACCTTAGACATATATTGAATCATTAAGTACTTCGAGGGTTTATTCATTCACTAAATGGTTATTGAATGCAGGACCCTAGGAGCTAAGTGTGTAGTTCTACCTGCCTGAGAGCAGCTAGCTAACCCCATGTTTCTGTTTGGAAAGGCTACAGGGTGGGAGGGAACATTGGCACACAGTTATTGCCGTTTGTCTTAGAGTTGATACCTGCATAAAATCATTAGCAAAAAAAGCTTGGTCCAGTCAAAGTAAGATGATTTCACATTTGCTTAAAATTGGTGTCCGAAGTGTGATGGGTCCGGCCTGCGCCCACCCTGTCTGTCTCTCGGTCTCTTTCTCATCTTCTTAAAATGTGGTTTTTCTCAGCTTCAGTTTCATTAAGTTTGCTGTGTTTTCTTTTTTTCTGACCTCCGAAGGGCAGGAGCAAAAGACAAGAGTTTTTAATTTACTAGGAAGGCAAAGTAATTCCTGTGAGTAGCTGAGTCCCTTTCAGACAGTATGATTTTCCTTCCAGTTCTTGGCTGAGGAGTCAGGGCAAAGAGAGGCCCAGAAGGCCAGGGAGGAGGGCTGGTGCAGCTCGCAGCAGAGTGCTTGTGGGAGGCCCTGGGATCCATCCCCAGCACTTAAAAAGTTGAGAAAAACATAGAAAGAAAGTACAACAAGGCCGGCTTGTGGGTACGCATGGAGGGACTCCTCTGGGTGGATGTTGGGACTTGTGGAAAGCCATGGAAGGGAGGCTTCTGTCAGCTGAAGCGTGCAGGCGTTCAGAAAAGTCTGGGAGAGACAGGGGAGGGCTAGACATGGCCCTTCTCTCTCACCATCACCCACCCACCCATAGAAAATGCCACAGGGTGAAACCTTGAAATAAGAGAGGAATGTCCTAAATTTAAAAAAACTTCAATGCCTCTCCAGGAGTTCAAATAAAGTTTTGTTTTAAAAGCAAAAGACATAAACTCATCACCTTGGTTTATTACCAAGTGCTTTTGAACTTCTTGGAAAAGAACACTATAAACTTATGAGAAAAATGATTTATGGTCCCCTCCTTCTAATCTTTTCGATGCAGTAGGAGGAGGCTCAGACAGTAGGATCAGCTAGGGAGGCCGATTTGGGTTGAGGGAGAGCCCCCACAGGGAAGCAGCAGGCCAGGGCGCCATGCCAGACCCTGCCTCAGACGGGCACAGGGCAAGTCTCTTAAACCTCCAGGGCTCTCTTTTTCATTTTATGTGAAGAGCCTGTACTGGGTCCCTTGCACTTTTAGTATTTTGAGCTTATAGATCATACGTAAAATCTTTCCTGGATATTCTAGTGTGGGGAGATTATAGTTACACCATTGAAAGACAGACTCTGTGGCCTGCGACAGTTTTAAGTCCTAGGTTATTAAAAGAATAAACTGACATTTCTGGACAGCTTGTATTGAAAAATAAGGGTCTCAATCATCCCCAAAGTACAGGAACCTGTGTTTAAATCCAGGCACTTTAATCCTTCAATTCAGTAAGAGTTTATTAAGCATCTTGTGGGGCTGCAAAGAATTTAGAGGGTCCACTTTAATAGCTTTGACTCCCATGACCTGTCACCTCATGGAGAATTTCATGGAAGAAAAGATGTGCAGGAGCACTTGGCCCTGATTCTGTAACTTCAGGCAGAATAAATCCTTCTCTACCTCCCGATTGGAGTGATTCCCAACAAAGGTTTTGAAATTGCATGCTTAACAGGCGTGGACTCAGCTCTTTCCATGCTTAAGAGGATAGTGTGGGGATATTAATAAAAAGACAAGGAATTTCATGTCACAGAGACCTTACATTGGCTGAGTGACCTTAGAAAGGTGACTTCAGTTCTTGGTGCCTTACTCATTTGTAAAATAGGCTAATGCTGCCTTTGTTCTTTTTGTGTGGATTCTTATGAGACGTTTGCAACACCCTTGGCTCCAAGCTTGACCACAGCGATGCCAGGTGAGAGTATGAAAGCATCATCACTTGTTGGGTGCCCTCCAAATGGCAGGAGCTTTATGTGCAGGTGCGGTGTCTCCTTGGATTATCCGACTGTGAGTTCCAGTTCATGTTCTCATGTTAGGCCAAGGAAATCAAGTCCCAGAGAGGTTCTCTACATAACCTAAGATCGAACAGCTCAGAAGAGCTGAAATAAACCCTCTGCTGCTTCACCAATGTTGGTTTCTTCTCCTTGCCTTCTTTTGTCTTGGCCAGTTTTTCTAGATAAAGGTGAGATGCATTTTAGTGTAGCCGCAGGCCTGATCAGGACTGTGCTCCACACAGTGGCCTCCCACCTTGGGCTCCACTGACAGAAAAGGGGATTTGCTCTGAGGGTCCTGGGCTGTCCCAGAACCTAGGAACCCACGGTGGTGTGGCGGCTGCTGCTGCTGCTGCTCTTCTAAAGCAGCCACTCCTGGGCAGCCTCCGCTGAGTCTTCTCTGCATGCATATGTCTGTTTCTGTCCCTGCCCCTGGTCTCCTGGGTGGGAGACACAGTCCTGAACATCCCTGGCTTGACACACTGAGTTTTGAGTCTAAAAGATTCTAGAAAACAGATTCATTGGCCCGTCTTGGATCAGGTACTAGGAGGCTTGAAACACTGGAACTTGGCCTGCCTCGCCCTGCTGTGTCTGGAGAGCGAAAGGAAGTTGTGTTCTCCAGAAGGGAGCTGGGGGAGGCAGTGCTGGTCTGCAAGTAACTCCCTCAGTTTATCCTGAGTCACTCAGAGAGGTCCAGTGGGAAGGAACTCTTGGTTCATAGGCCAGATCCTCTTACCCTGCACATAGGCCATGACTGTGGTGAGCAGAGAATGGCTAGTCAAGACTGGAGGGGTGGGCAGGTTGTACTGAGAGGGGCTGTGTGACAGAGCATGAGACGTGAGACAGGACCAGGGGAAAGAATCTCCATAATAGTGCAGGGAAGAGGGATCAAGGGTTTCTTATAGGGACATTGGAAGTTGTTGAGGAAGGAGGAGGCTTTCAGGTTAAGGAAGGTCTCCTTCTGGATAACTGGAAGCCACTGAAGGCTTCTGATGAGGACCCGTGTCATAGGACCCTCCTCTCTGGATGATCATTTTTGCAGTAGGGTCTAGGCTGGATGGAGTATCTGGTTGCATTTTGCGGCTTGATGTTTCTGGTAACTGCGTCGACCCAGACTAGTTCTCTGTGATGCTTTGGTGAGGCTCAAGCCAGTGAAATGACTGAGGAGACCTCATGTTTGCCCTCTGTCCTTCCCTGTTTTCACATGTAGGCAAGTGTGCAATGCAAAAGCATCGTGGCCAGCAGAGTGGCAAGGAGGAAAACTGCTGTTTTGTGAGCAGGAGAGCTTCTCCGTGTGTACCCCGAGCTCCTCTGAGGAGCAGTGGGAAACCATGGTGCAAAGGGTTGATGGAGCTTGAGCCCCTGTGTTCAGCCAAGCAACCTTGTACAGCCCTTAAAGTGTCTTGGAAGTGTCATTGCAAAGAACAAATAAAGACCCCCGTAACCAAGATGACCAGAAGATGGTTAAAAGAAGCTTCACTTTTTCTTGATAGTTGGAGGGTAGGGAGCCTGTAGTGGCTATAATACTAATCAACCTGGCTTTAAAACCCAGTTTCAACCCTCTGAGCTCTATGACCCCCATTACTTAACTCCTATGCGTGTTTCCACCTCCTTAAATGGAAACAGAACCTAAAGGAGAGAGTCTGTGTGGTGTTGATCATCCTGGCACATCCCTATGCACCAAACAAAGTAGTGGTTCTTAGGGTCCATCTTTTCTTCCTCACTCTCCTTCCTTTATTAGACTCCAGGTTCTTTGAGCACTCAAAGTTGTATTCTTGAGTAGTCATATCCATAGAGGTAGAAAGAAACTGGTGCTTGCCCAGGAGCTAGTGACAGGGGAGAATGGGGAATTTTTGTTTAATGGAAGGAATTTGTTTGGGAAAAAGTTCTGGAGGTAGATTGTAGTCATGGTTGATAATGTGAGTGTGGTCTATGCTGCCCGACTGTGTGCTTAATGGTAAAAATGGTAAATGGCCTACTATGTATTTTACCATGGTAAAGAGAAATCTGGTATCACTTTTAAATCATTTTATAATGTGGGGGGTAGGATAACAGGGGTATAAAAACTGATAATAAGCCTTTTTTTTCTCCCTGAAGTGATAGAGTAGAGTTCCATCATGAATGGATGACTGATACCACTAAATCCTGGTGGGAAGAAGAAGAGAAGTAATAGTACAGATATTGCAGGTGCTGTGAGAAGAGAGACCAAATCCTTCTTTTACATCAGGCCACCCTGGGAAAGATTCTTACATATATTTCAAACAGCAGCTCTTAAAATAGAGAATTTGGGGGAATAGGAAGGGTAGCAGAATACAATAGACACTAGTATGGCTGTAATGTATAAACGTGGCTGTAAAACCAATGTGATACTGCAATCTGTACACGTGGAAAAATAAGAATTCATTCCCCATTTGAATCAAATGTATGATATGTCAAGATCACTGTAATGTTTTGAGCAACTAATAAAAAAAATAGAGAATTTGGTTAAAGGGAGAAAGGATTTATTTCTCTTCTGTTCTCATGACATAGTGGATAGAGGACAGGAAGATGAAACTAACTGAAAGACAAAGATGTTCTTCACAAAACATTAACCAGAACCTGATATGCGATAAAGTGATGGGCAGCAGTTTGGTGCTTTAAGGAAAAAAAAAAAAAAAGGACTCAGGAATAATCCAGGGAACAGTTGCTTCATGGTGATGAATGGGTTTTGACAAATCTCTCTGAATTTAAGGCTTTTCTCTGATGAGCACTACCTCACTGGGTTCTCCAGTAAAAGTTGAAGCTAGTCAAGTTATAGTGTGGGTGTTAATTTAGCACAGCAGTTCTCAAAGCATGGCCAGGGGACCTCCTTAAGGATCTTCAAGGTTGTTTCTAGGGGAGTCCACAAGATTAAAACTACTTTACAACAAAAATGAAATGTCATTTGCCATTTTCACTGACATTGTCTCACAGGTATATGGTGGTGGTTTCCAAGTGCATCACTGAATGGGATGACTTTATCTCTCCGACAACTAATGGAATGTATGTTTGCATAGGCTGTGTTTTGAAACTTTCTTTTAAAATTCCTAATGTTGTAAATACCAATAGCTATAAAACATATGAACAAAAGTTGTTTAAGGCTCTTAATTTTTGGGGGGTGGTACTGGGGATTGAACCCAGGGCCTTGTGCATGCCAGGCAAGCACTCTACCAACTGAGCTATGTCCCCAGCCCTCTTAATAATTTTTAAGATAATTTAAAATGAAATAGGCCCTGAAATGTAAGTTCACAACCTGGCATTTTGTTCATACTGCAAGATCATCTCTTAGAGCTTGGCTGATCTCCATGACTTTTAAAGTCAGTGGAAATGAGTAGAAACTAGCAGACAATACAGGAAACAGAGGTGAATGCATTGTCATGAAATGATTTTGTTCTGCTGTACTGCAGCCAAATGAGTGTTGGTTCTGAAATGTTACTAATTTGAATAAAACAAACAGGATGTTTTTCACATTTAATAACAAGAATTAATTGGAAGAACCTAAGCAGTGCTCTTACTGTCTTCGAGGCTTGCATTGGGATATAAACTCTGTCTTGACCTTCTAGAACAAGGCTTATCTGCATGGGCCTTACTTGAGACAGGAACTTGGGTACAACTGCTGGTTCCTTTATAAGCCATATATGTTTTGGGGTAGGGAGGACTTATCCTTCAACATACCATTCTCTCTTGGGGTTTTGGTCACAGGTAGGCATTTCCTGGGATACCTGAGTGCCAAGGTCCTTATCCCAAGCCCAGTTTAGCACTTCTGAGTGTGAGATGCCCATCTCAAGAGGGATGGCAGACTGAAATCCCGGGGTCTAATCTGCTGTGGGAGAGGAGAGAGGTCCCAGGGTTTGGAGGCAACTGTTCCACACCTCAGGCATTAGATTCTCCAGCCTTCTCCAGTCAGCAAACCAAGCTGGTGACTGTCCCATCCTGAGTGCAGGGCACCATGACTACAGCTCATTGCTTTGGCATCTCTGGAGGCACTCCGTGCAATTGCTTGGGACACTTAAATACCTTTTAGGGTCTTCTTATTGTAGTGGTTCTCAACCAGGGGCAATGTCTGGAGACATTTTTGGTCTTAGACAAAAATGTCAGGGGGTAGAGATCTACACTTAGTGGGTAGAGGCCAGGGTTCCTGCTCAGCATCCTACGGTGTAGACAGCCACTACCGCTAACAGTAATCTGGCCCCACAAATACATAACACATTCAGTTATTATTTATCGATTAATAATAAAGGGAAAAAAGAATAATCTGGTCCCAGATGTCAGTAGTATTGAGGTGGAGAAGTCCTATTTCATTATGACATACAAGTTTTCTTTCCCTAAAATGACAATATATTCTAGTTCTTCCTCTTTCATTCCATTCTCTATCCCATTGCCTTCCTCTGTGGTGACACGGTAGCCTTTGTGCTGTGTTCTATGAAGTGAATGGTAAGTGTCACGGCACATCTGTGTCTCCATGTAAGGAGTGCAGAGACCAAGGCCAAGAGGCTGAATAGCTTCGGTCCTGCTCAGCAGAAGCTGAATAACCGGGCCAGCTGATGTCTCTTTGCCCTGTTTCTGCATATCCCCTTCTGTAAAGACAGTTGTAATGATTTTAAAATGTTTGCCAAGTTCTTAGAAAATCAACAAATTGTAGTTTCTTCCCCTTTAAACATGCTCCTACCAAGCAAACGGGAGCCCTTTTTCTAATGTGAGCCATGCAAGGCAGGTTTCTTGTTGAGGAGGAAGTTTGAAGGTCCTGAGATTTATTTTAAGGAACACTTCTATAAATATCTCCCATATATGGTTAAAAAGGAAAGTAAGAGAGGAACTTTTAATAAAAGAGATCAGATCAAGAGGAAAAGATTGATGTGATATGAGTGAAAAAACTCAGAATGCCACTTTCCTTTTGAGGGCACATGTCTGATTTGAAAATCACAAACTTTTAATTTGATACTTTTCATCTATACCTAAATCTTCCAGGATCCTCTTTTTTGGGGGGTGGTACTGGGGATTGAACCCAGGGGTGCTTAACCATTAGTCACATTTCCACCCCTTTTGATTTTTAAATTTTGAAACAAGGTCTCACTAAGTTGCTGAGGCTGGTTTTGAACTTGTGATTCTCCTGCCTCAGCCTCTCGAATTGGTGGGATTACAGGTGTGCACCATTATGCCTGACCCAAGAATCTCTTTTTTTTTTTTTTTTTTTTTTAAATTTATTTTTTAGGTGTAGGTAGATCACAACACAATGCCTTTATTTTTATGTGGTGCTGAGGACCGAACCTGGGTCCCACCCGTGCTAGGTGAGCACTCTACCACTGAACCACAATCCCGGCCCCCCGGGCTTTTACATTTGTAATGGTGTCTTCATAATCAAATTTGCAAAGTCAAGTCAGATGGGAGGAAAAGACAAAGTCTATGAGAAGAGCTGGGCAGGGTTGGAGCTGCAGGGTTAGCTGACCACAGGGAGTCATGGCTGGACATGTTGGAGGTCTTGCTGTGATAAAGCTAGACTCCCTTGACATTTCCTGCTTTGTCTTCACCAGGTGAACCTGTGTTTTGATCAGTTTGTCTACAAGCTGGCGGACCAGATCTTCGCTTACTACAAAGCCATGGCTGGCAGGTAGGAGAGCCCCAGGGCTATTATGATCAGCGATCTTTCTTAAGACGGATACCTGCAATACATGGTGTTCTATTGCAAAACCTCCCTCCTCCTTTACTTCTAAGGATCTGGGCCAATTCACGGNCCTGGGTCCCACCCGTGCTAGGTGAGCACTCTACCACTGAACCACAATCCCGGCCCCAAGAACCTCTTTCTTAAAAGCTATATTAAACACAATTTTTTAAAAAACTATATCAGAGACATTTTCAGCTATCAAAGCCTAACCAAAACCACTATTTGAAACCTACTGGGAGATTTATGGGAGTTTTGAATATATGAGTGAATAGAACAAATAATGTGTCTGTACCCTAGGCAGCACAGGTGGCTGGCCACCTCCCAGAACAGGGAAGCCTGACTCACAACAATCCTCTTTGCCACTGTCGCCATCCATGGAACCAGACTCTCAGCAGAGCAAGGGCCACAAGTGAGGCTGTCCCAGAAAACAAAAGATGGTGTGATAGGCCAGCTAAAAAACTCAGAAGTAGCCACTGAACTTGGTTGCTTTTGAAAAACTGTTTTGAGTTATGAAAGAAGTTGGAACCTAATATGTTAAGTCATCATAATATATAAATAACCAGTATCAGGATATTTGGCCAGAATCTCTCATTTTTATCAATTAAACCAAAAAAAAAAAAGAAAAAATGTTAATAACTGATTTGTATGAACCTATTCTACTATGTTTACAATAGATGAAAAAGGAAGCTTTAGAAGCCCAAAAGTCTAATTTGCTCTCTGTCTTCAAATAGAGGGGCCTGTTGTAGCTATAGGTTTTCATAAATGTATCAACTCTTAAGGGAACCTCAAAGAATGTGGAATGTGCAATTGTTATGTTCCATTTATAAAAATCATGTTTAAAAGTATCTAGATTTAAAAGTTTCCCTTTTCATCTGTTGTAAACATGGTAGATTGGTTTGTAAAAATCAGTTGTTAGTATTTTTTTACTTTGTTGATTTAATTGGTAAAATCTTATCATTTTAAATTCTAATTTAAGCCCAAAATTTATAGCATTAACTTGTCTTACTATTTCATTTACTGTTAGAAGTTTTGTGGTCCCTTTCCTTGTATTTTTTAAAATATTTTTTTAGATGTTGATGGACCTTTATTTTATTCATTTATTTATATGTGGTGCTGAGAATTGAGCCCAGCGCCTCACACATGGTAGGCAAGGGCCCTGCCACTGAGCCACAACCCCAGCCCCCTTTCCTTGTCTTGTTTTTAAGTGTATAAACAGTATAATAATGGGCTGGGATTGTGGCTCAGCGGTAGAGCGCTCGCCTAGCACGGGCAGGACCCGGGTTCAGTCCTCAGCACCACATAAAAATAAAGGCATTGTGTTGTGTCCATCTACACCTAAAAAATAAATATTAAAAAAATAAACAAACAGTATAATAATTTATATCACCACTTTTTGGATGGAGGGGTACCAGGGATTGAGCTCTGGGGCACTCCACCACTGAGCCACATCCCCAGTCCTACTTTGTATTTTATTTAGAGATAGGATCTCACTGAGTTGCTTAGTGCCTAGCTTTTACTGCATCTGGCTTTGAACTCGTGAGCCTCCCGCTCTGCCTCCCGAGCTGCTGGGATTACAGGCACCCAGCTATATCACCAATTTTATATTCCAAGTGCCAAAGACAGAGCCTAACTCATATAGCAGACACTCAAGAAATATTTGTAGCACAAAAAATTAATTATGCAGATTGAAAATAGAAGGAAAGAAAACCACCTTGAATTCTATTCCCCTAAGACAAGTACTGCCAATTTTGGTTTATTCCTTTACTGTGTTCCTCCTGAGCCTGCATATAATTCTTAAACATATAAATGTCAACCCTGCCTTTTCAAACCTATTAATGAATGCTATTCATTTCACTAATTTAATATCATTTCATAATCATTTTAATGACTGAATAACAAAGTTAAAAGAATGACTTAGTTGACCATTCCCCCAGTATTCAGTATATAGATTGCTTCTGTTTTATTTCTAACCTTTATAAGTAAACCAGACTGAAATCTTTGCATAGGATGGGCTTTCTGATTGCCCCTGCCCTCTGAATTATTTCCTTAGGTAATATTCTAAGAGATGAGTATAGATAAAAAGATAAAAACATTTTTTAAGTGGCTTTATGTAAACAGTTACAAATCGCCGTAACTTAGTTTCCCTTAGTTTACAGTGCCACCCATGGTGAGAGTGAACCATTTTTCACAGAAACAACAATGACTCTTGTTGTTAATGTTTCTTTTACTAATTTAGTAAAAATTTAAAATTAAAAACTAAAAATTTAAAATAGCAAGCACTACTCTGTTTTCTTTTGCATTTCTTTGATTACTAGGCGCCCCCAACCCCATGGCACTAAGGATTGAATCTGGGGCACTCTACCACTGCCCCCCCCCATTTTAATTTTTTTTTTTTTTTTTTTTTTAGTTATAAATGGACACAGTATCCTTGTTTTATGAGGTGCTGAGGATCGAACCCAATGCCTCAAGCATGCTAGGCAAGCACTCTACTGCTGAGCAGCCCTACTGCTGAGCCCTTTTCATTTTTATTTTTTGAAATAGGGTCTTACTGAGTTGCCCAGGCTGACTTCATACTTGAGATCCTCCTGTCTTAGCTTCCTGAGCATGTGGGATTTTAACTGTGCACCCTCATGCCCAACTTGTGGAATGTTTTTTGTTTCTGTTTTATTTTTAAAATAATATTTGTAGTTGTAGATGGATACCTTTATTTTATTTGTTTACCAGTGCCTCACACGTGCTAGGCAAGCACTCTACCACTGAGCCACAGCCACAGCCCCAGCCCCGGAATGTTTTTTAACTGACCTTTTTTCTCTTTAATATTTATTTTTTTAGTTGTAGTTGGATACAATATCTTTAATTAATTAATTTATTTTATGTGGTGCTGAGGATCGAACCCAGGACCTCACTCGTGCTAGGGGAGTGCTCTACTGCTAAGCCACAGCCACAGCCCCTTTAACTGTCCTTTTAAATTTTTACACGGTCATCATTCCTTCATAATTTCTTCTGTTGCTTCTAAGCTTAATTATTCTATTTTTCCCTTGGAAATCCACAATCATCTTTCCCTCTTCTACTTTTTCTAGGGTTGTTATTTTTATTTTAATATATAACATCTTAAAATCATATAATTATTTTGATGTAATTTTAGGAGTGGGAAGTAGAATTCTTAAAAGTTCTCTTTCTCTTTAAGTCATTTCTTTCACTCTATATATTCCCTCCTTAAAAAAATAACATTATGTCCTATATTCTATAATAGGATCATATTCTGCATTATGTACTGTCAAATAAAAATCTGTATCCCTTTTTGGTCTAGTACCACACTGTTTTGTTTTTTGTTGTCTGAAAGCTTATATTTCTAGAGCTAAAAGAACTGTGCTTATAAACACATTTTTAAAAACTCATCTGTAAATTGACAGAACAAGTACCTGCTTGTGCCACTCTTTAGATAAGGGAATCCCAATTTTCCCAGCCCAGCACCTCATCTCCCTACCTGGGACTGTGTCAGCATGAGGAGTTGTTCCCAGAATCTATGTCACTATCATAATTTCCATATTCAAGTTCTGTTCTACTCTAGCATGCACACATGCACATGGTGTTTTGTTTTGTTTTAATACTGGAAAGGTATACTGTGATTAAATCACAAAACCTATTTGAACTTAATGTTGCCAAAACTACTATCCATTTTTTGGGCAGTTGGATTCTATACAGAAACAGAAAGGCATGATCAAATTGTTCCTGTGAAGCTATGAAAAGGCCTTTTATAAAAACATGTCATGTTTTTTAAATATATTCATAGAATCGTGCAATCTACTTTCTATGGATTTGCCTAATCTGGGACCTTTCATGTAAATGAGATCATACAATATGTGGTATGGTTTGTGTCTAGTTCCTTTTACTTAGCAAAAGATTTTCAAGGTTCATCCAAGTTTTAGCTTGTATCAGTACTTTCTGTCATTTTGTCCCCCCCCCCCCATATACTGAAGAGTAGGGTTACTGAGTCATATGGCAACTCTATGCTTGACATTTTTAAGAACTGCCAAATTGTGTTTTTAAAGTGGCTATACTGGGCTGGGACTGTGGCTTACTGGCAGAGCACTTGCCTAGTATGTATGAGGCCCTGGGTTCAATCCCCTGGCACTACAAAAAATAAATAAATGAAATAAAAGTGGCTGTACTATTCTTCATTCCTAACATCAGTATATTAGGGTTCCAATTTCTCTCTATCCTCACCAAAATTTATTATCCGTCTTTGATCATATAGCCATCCTGCTAGGTATTAAATGGTATCTCATTATGGTTTTGATTTGCATTTCCTTGCTGACTAATGATGTTGAGCATCTTTTCATGCGCTTACTGAATTTATATAGCTGTTTTGGTGAAATAACTTCAGATTCTTTGCCAATTTTTATTGGGTAATTTCTTTTTGTTATTGACTTATAAGAATTCTTTTTGAGTTCTGGGGACTGAACTGAGTTCAATCCACGGCATGTTTTACCACGGAGTTACATTCACAGTCCTTTTTCATTTTGGGACAGGGTCTTGGAGAGTTGCTTAGGCTGGCCTCAAACTTGGCATCCTTTTGTCTCAGTAGTTGTGATTATAGGCATGCACCACCATGTCCAGCTTATAAGTCTTTTATTTAGATACAGTATTTGAGAATATTTTCTCTTACTCGGTGGGTTTTATTTTTTTCACTTTCTAAATGTCTTTTGCAGCACAAAGGTTTCATTTTGATGAAATCCAATTTATTTTTTCTGCGGTTCATGGACTTTTGTTGTTATATCTAAAGGAAAAAAATGAGTTCTTTATGGGACATCCCAGAGGACCTTAAATATGACCATGTAAAATATACCACATTAAGGACAACTAGTGGAAGGCTCATTCTTTTACTGAGAGAGACCCACTAATTGTCCTTAGTGTGATGTATTTTACATGGTCACATTTAGGGTCCTCTGGGATGTCTAGTAAAGAATTCATTTCTTCTTTCCCTCTAAAAGCTTTTATAATAAAGGGCTGGGAAGCATTAGTCTCTACATTACTGGGTCTTCTCCTGACTTTTCTTCTAAGATCCTTAGTTTCACCTGGGACATCTGAATGACAGTAGTCCCCATATATCCATGTGAGGATGGAAGCAGATCTCTAGGCATGCCAACGGTCAGGGCTCCCTCAGTTCCAGCTCAGGAGCTGAAGGACTAGGTTGGATGTTTGGAAAGACCAGAGAGCTACTGCCCAGGCTCCTCCTTTTTTAGCTAATGAGGGTTCTGGAAAAGACTGGCCCACCACTAACTAGAATTCCTGAAAGTGCCCCTGAATGTGGATACTCCTGCTGCCCAGCCTTAGGGGACCTGGTTTCTTATGAGCTTAAAATTATATTCCATGAGATCTAAGTAAGGAAAGACAAGCCAGTCTTTCAAAGTAAATATAGGAGAGCTGCCGTTTGAAGCCTAATGCTCTAGGAAGGATGTAGGCGAGTGACAGCTGTCAGCAAGCCCCCCGCCCCTGCTATGCTTTTTGAGCCTTTGAAAAAAGAACAGCTCAAGGCCCCATTTTAGAAATTTCAAGATCTGAAAAATGTTTTCAAAATAATTTTTCTCTCAAAGGTTTGCTGATAAGCACCAGACTGAAAATAATTCCCTTAATGGTTGGGCCCTTGTTTTCAGAAGGGGGTGTAGATGTCTTTGTGGGTAGGGAATCATTAACCAGGATTCTGTGCTCCTAAGAACAGTACCAACAAGTGGTGCAGGGACCTTTCATTGCGTTCTGCCCATAAACCACAACCCGTCTGGAAGGTCTGACTTTAGACCATTCAGCCTTGGCAAGTGTGCACTTCCGCAAGTGCCCTGCAGAAAGGCGAGCTGATAGTCAGACGCACACAGCAAAGGAAAATGGTTCTGCGGCGGCTTCACGCCTACTAGACCTGAGACTGGTAGTTCTTTTCCTAGTGCCAGAAGTATCACCATTATTTCTGGGCCTTTTCTATCTATCATCTGAAATGTATCCCAAACACTTCCCATTGTTTGTTTTAGCATTCTATTTCCCCCCTTTAGTCCTTTTGATGATGATACAGTGCAGCTGACTTTTATAGAATGATTATTTTTTAAAAAAATGAATAAATGCAATGACTACCAAACAGAGTTTTTACTTGGCATGGAAATTGACTCTTCCCTGTAAGTCAAAGTAGAGTCCATTTGTTTTACAACAGCATTGCCTGTGCAGTTGCTTTCAACTATCTGCCCCAACCCACCAAACACAGGTAAACGACAAATTTAGTATACACCCATCTCTTAAGAAGTGGCAGCCCTGGATCCCCAGCACCTGGGGGGAATAAAAGGGGGGTGGTTCTATAAAGCTGCATCTCTTACCAGCCCTCCCCTCTTCCTGATCCCTCTGTACTGTTGTCATCTTTTCTTAGGTTGGGATCTCTTCTGTGAATAAGAGAAAATAAGAAAATTGCCTGTTTTAGGCAATCCAGGTGTGTTTCAGAGATTTAGAGTTAAGAAGTCAAGTAAATATTTTGGCAGCCCAACAAAGGTAAGAAAGGGAGAATGCACCTAATGGGCTTCTCAAATTACAGGCCTGTCCAAACACTGCCTTCCTCAAGAGAAGTTGGTCAGGGAGGAAGCCTGCCCTGCCCGTCAGCAGCCAGGCTGGTAGAGAAGTGGGCTCCCTTCTCTCTCTGGTGTGGCCCTGAGCCAGGTAGGACTCTGACTTGACTCAGTCTGGCCCAAGAGAAAAGATACTCATCAGTAAGCAAGGAACTAGTCTATCTTAACAGACCGATCACATTGCTTCCTCTTCCCCCTGAAAAAAACATCCCAGATAGCTTTTCTCCCCCTTTAAATTGGAGCCCTGAAGAATGAAGCACAGTGTCTTGGATACCTTTAGATGACAGGGATTTTCAATGTAACTTCATCCATCTGTAGAATCAGGAGGTGGACAGCTGTGAAAGGGGACCAGGAAGCAGCATGTGGCAGGGCTGCTAGTCTTTCAGACTCAGGATTTGGGCATCTGAGTGCACCCCAACTATACCAGTCTAGGTGGCTGCTCTGTCCCGTGGTGTAAGAACAGTAACATCCCCAAAGGAAGGAGCTCTGACCTACCAGTGGCATGCCTCATTTCACGCTGTGCTTTGTCTCTCTTCTGACAGAAAGGCAGACATAAAAGCTGCCTCACTTCCCCGCCCTCCCCCAGTGGCTTCCACTGGATCACCTTGGCGGGGCCTCATCCCAAGGAGGGCGGGCCGAAGAGGGAGGAAGGCGGTGGCGGCTGAGCAGCGGCTCCTTTGATCACCTCCCGCCCTCCCGCCCGGTTCCTGGCCCTGCTGCCAGCAGGCCAGCCAAAAGCCCAGCTCTACTGATCTGATGAGGTGCTGAATAGGACCCGAGGGGCAGTGACGAGTGAGAAGAAAGCCTCGGGAATGAAAAGGAAACCCCGTGAACCTGCTCGGCTTCATTGGCCGGATTTTCCTACCAGGGAGCCGCTCAGTTCCTGCCAGCCCGGGGCTGCCTGCCCCTCACCCGCCCCTCCTGTCTCCGCTTTTCAGACTCTGTGTGTTTTGTGTTTGAATCACTGCTGCTCTCCCTGGTTCTCAGGCTGGGAACCCACTGTGCCTGTTTCCATGGTCACTGGGAAGCTCTTAGCGCCATGTGCTTCAAAGGGAACCTTTCCCCTCCCAGCGCTGCGCTGCCTGCCCCAGGCGGGTGCACAATGAGTGGCTCCTCCACGCCAGGCCTCGGACCCGCTTGCCAGGAGAAGGACCTTGCCTTTGCCAAGAGAGGCTGTCCAGCCTCACAGAAATAGGCCTCTGCAGAGTAGGCGGATGTGCACACACTTGTGACACCGAGTCTTCGTGGGCCCCTTTGTAGATTTTATTGTATGGAGAGATTACAGACTGAAAGGGAGAGTGTTGCCCTTTCCCACATCCCTTTGTGCAGAGCCTTCCTGAAAGGGAAGGAAAGGGCAAAGCCCAAGCTCCTTGTAGGAAAAGAGGTGGCCTCTTTTCGGTGAGAGTGGGGAAGAGACCACAACTTGGGTTGGGGCATGTGTAGCAACTGGCACATCCTCAGCTAGACTCCGGTCTTTTGAGCCAGCAGGGAGTAGAATCAAGGCAGGTGCCTCTGGCTCCCTGTCCCCCAAACTGGGATGGGAAAGAATGTGCTAGCTCACTTTTCCATGGCCCAGAGATGCCTGAGCAGTTGCCCACTCTGTTGAAATTTGTTTTTGCTTATTTGTTGAATGTTGCCAGGAAATGAAGCCTCTTATGTCTGCCTGGGGAGAAAGAGGCAATGGTTTAGTGGCTTGCAGGGTCGGGGCTGTTCCATGATATTGCTGGAATTAAAAGGTGTTTATCATCTGAGAAGTTTGCATTTTAGATGCCAAGCCTGTCCCCCAGCTCGGAGCTCACCATTTAATTGTGCATTGGGCTACCGAGAGTATGTTACTGTTTGAGTCTTGTTTTTCATCTGGGCTATTTCGCCCTAGTGTTCTCATCATTTCTGGTTCCTTGTCAGACTTCAGACTGTCTGTCCCTTTCCTGCTGTTAGAGTACAGGGATGCCCTATAAAAGGCACTCTGAGTAGTTGTGCTCAGAGGGAGGAAAATTCTGGAGCAGTTTACGATTGCTTTTTACATTACTAGAGGAAAATTCTCCTTGATGGTGTGGACTCTGGTTCCTACTTTTAACTCATACTTCTGGAAAAGGTTTTCAAAACTTGCAGATGCAAAGCTTATGGAGACTTTTTTTACACCAAAATAATATTTATCTGTCTTCACTGACCACAGTAGCATTTTAAGGATAGTCTTTCAGAAAGTCTTGTTTGAAGAGCGCCAGCATTCCCAAAGATGCTTTTCTGTTAGAACACATATTTAGAGCCCTAAAGCCTGGTGCACTTGGCATGCCTGTGAAAAGCAAACTGAAGAGTGATGCTGGTTGTCGTAATGACAGGCATCATGATTACATTCCTGTTGTGTGATGGTTGTTTTCACACATGATTCACAATCCTTGTAATATCTCAGGAGGGTATGGTTTACTAGACTGTGTTATTAACATAAGGGTGATGGTGCACAGTGACTTGGTAATGTGTGGTCATGCAGCTGCCCTTGGCAGGTAGGAGCCCAAGACTGCCCACTGCCTCCCGCTCCCAATGGGCTCTGGAAGTGAGGGCCCTGGCTCCAGTGAAAGGTCTTACATGAGGCTAGTGGTCGACAGATTACCTTAAATATTCTAGAGGTGAAAGTTGGTTACACTTAGTTACTCAGTTCTGCAGTGGGCACTTAGAAGTCTAATAAGTGAATAAAATGGCCTGATGAAATAATCCTGTTTAAAATCACTGTTTTCTCTGATGTAACTTTTTTTTAAAATCAACAGAATGCCTTTATTTAGTTTATTTTTTAAAATTTTTTAGTTTTAGGTGGCCACAATATCTTTATTTTATTTTTGTGTGGTGCTGAGGATCAAACCCAGTGCCTCATGCATGCTAGGCGAGCACTTTACCACTGAGCCACAACCCTAGCCCCATTATTTGTTTATTTTTATGCATCTCTGAGGATCAAACCCAGTGCCTCAAAACGTGCAGGACAACTGCTCTGCCACTGAGCTACAGTCCCTCTCATGTAGCTTTTAATTTGCCTTTAGCCAGGGGCAGTGGCACCCACCTCTAATCCCAGTGATTTAGGAGGCTGAGGCAGGAGGATTGCAAGTTTTAGGCCAGCCTTGGCAACTTAGCAAGACCCTCAGCAACTTAGCAAAACCCTATCTCAAGATAACAAAAATAAAAAGGACACAGGATATATTGCTCAGTGGTAAAGCTCCCCTGGGTTCAGTCCCACTACCAAAAATAAGAATAAGAATTTGCTTTCCATTTTTCCCTATTTGCTCATCTTCCCCTTCTGTAAGCAATCTGTTTCTTTCCTTTTAGCAAAAGCATGTGAAGTTATGTCTCTTTCATTTATATGCTAAAACAACAAGGGAATGAGAAGGTGGAACAATTCTCTGTGTTTAAAAATGTCATCATCACTGTGTCCCATTTGGTGGGCAGAGTATGTGCTCCAAACTGCTCTTGCTCAAGGGAGTTGAAGACTCTGATTAGTTCCAGGTCAGATTAGGACACCACAGCCTCTCATTCCAAAGCACTGGGCCACAGCCATGGAGTCTTCTGTGGCTGAGTTTACCAGTGCATGCTTTCTTGGAGATGATTGCTTTGTTCATTCCATGTTCTGAATCAGTTCTTCCAGGATTCTTTATCCAACTTGACATGCAGAAATTAATGGTAGCTTGATACTTTAGCTCTCTTAGGTACCAAGCATGTGTTTGGAAAAAAGGATGTAAAGCTCTTATTCACTTGAACTTTCTGATTTTTATGTCTTTCCTTCTTCCCAACATTGGACCCATCTAACATCAGGACTGAACGAATGAGTACCATTTTCTTTCTGTGTGTTCTTTGATAAAACTCTGCAGGGAGAGAGGCCTGGCACAGCCTAGATCTCATTCAGATCTCTGCAGGAGGAATGTCCACTGGTGATGGCTCTTGACTTGAATTTATTGTTCTTCAGAAGAAGATCATGTTTTTTTTTTTTTTCATCATGTACACTGATGACTGTGCTGTAAGCAGCTTACTAAAAAATTAGGAAAGTTGTTTCTTACCACTTGCAATTTATTCTTCAAATTATTTATCTTGTTTGTCCAAATTCTGTGGCCGAGCTAATATAGGTAGTCATTTAACCAAGAAGGCTTATAATGGACTAGGGTTTATAATTTAAGACGTGGATGTGTCTAGATACTAAATTTAGTTAGTGTCTCAGAATTGGAGCTTCCCAAACACTCCTTTGCACTGGGTTCTTTGGTCTCTTGATGGCCAGCAAGCAGCTTTGGCATGCCGTGGTGCTCTGGCCTCTTTCCTTGGGGCATCATTGTAGGGAGGGAATCAGGACAAGCTCCTTCTGGTATTGATTTAGACATCACTTTTTCTTGAAAGTCTTTCTGGACCAGCATCATGGCATCAGGGATGGCTCCACAGAAGAAACAAAAACTCAAGCTTTCAAGAATGAATGGGCTTGGGGTAAGGAAGAGATGGGGGAGGAAGTTCCAGAAGTGGGGCCAGCAGGAACATAAATAACACATAGCATGTTCCAGAGCCATCGCACTGGGCCTGAGTGTCTGAGCAAGCACAAGAAGATCCCCTTGATAAGGAAAGCATTCCCAGGGAGAGCAGAAGAGGAGTGTGAGGTGGAGGGAGGGGAGCGGGCTCCCAGCAGAGGGAACAGGATGTGCTTCAGCCTAGAAATAGCTTGCCTATTTCTGGACATTTCTATGGTATTGCTGTTCTGTGGCAATTTAAATATAAAAGGATTAAAACTTTGCAATGTGTTAGAGATCTTCAAACTCAAAACCCAGAGATTTCTTTTTTCTTTTGTGGTGCTGAAGATGGAACCCTGGGCCTCACACATGTTAAGCGCACAGACTACCCCTGAGCCACATCCCCAGCCCAAATCCAATTTTTTACATGAAAGAACCAATGTGGTACTGGGTAAAACTTACCAGTCAACATAAAACACAGCAAGGCTCCGGTTTCCCTTCTCTGTGGTGCTAATTATTTTACCCTGACTACTCTCTTCTCACTCTCTTTTTAAAATTGTAGTTAAATATATTCCATGTGAGAGTTGCCATTTTCAGTGTTCTGAGTATACAGTTTTATGGCATTAAATACATCCACATTTCTGTGTGCCCATCATTACTAACCATCTCTAGAATTTTTTCATCTGCTCCAACTGAGACTCTGCTCAGTTAAACACTGGTTAATTCCCTGGTTCTGCCTTTCAGACTCCCTAGCAAACACCATTCTTCTGTCTCTGTGGATTTGACCTCTTTAGGTACCTTGTATGAGTGGAATCATGGTATTTGTCCTTTGTGCCGAGCTTCTTTCCCTTAGCATAATGTCATCAGGTTCATCCATATTGTAGTGTGTATCAGAATTTTCTTCCTTCTTATGGTTGACTGTGTATTCCATTGTCTGGATATGCCACATGTTATTTACCTGTTTGGCTATTGGTCGGCTGGGTTGCTCCCACATTTTGGCTGTTGTAAATACTTAAGAACTTGAGCGCACACATGCTCAAGGCCCTGCTTTCAGTTCTTTGGGGTATATACTGTACCTAGAAATGGAATTGCTGGCTCATGAGGAAGCTCCACGTTTAATTCTTTGAGGAACCACCTTGCCATTTTCTACAGTGGC
This sequence comes from Marmota marmota marmota, assembly GCF_001458135.2. NCBI lineage: Eukaryota > Metazoa > Chordata > Mammalia > Rodentia > Sciuridae > Marmota > Marmota marmota. The sequence continues at coordinate 1,038,685 of NW_026000130.1, read as the reverse complement.
TCCACCATTTTATTTTCCCATCAGAAATATACAGGGTTTTACTTTCTCTATATCCCGTTACTACTTCTTTTCTGGTGTGTGTGTGTGTGTGTGTGTGTGTAAAAGTCATCTTAATAATGAGATAAAGTTTTGATTTGCGTTTTCCTAATGATTAGTGATTTTTGCATGTTTGTTGTCCATTTATATATCTTCTTCGGAGAAGAACTGTTCAAGTCTTTGCCCATTTTTTAATCAGATTGTTGTTGTTGTTGTTTTATTTTGAGTTGTAGGAATTCTTTATATATTCTGATTTCAATCTCATGTCTGATAGGATTTGCAAATGTTTTCTCCCGTTTTGTGGGGGTGCCCATTCACTCTGTTGACAGTGTCCTTTGATGTACAGATGTTTTTCATCTTGAGGTAGTTCACTTTATCTGTTTTATTCTTTTTATTGCCATTATGTTGTTTCTTCTTCTTCTCCTTCTCCTCCTCCACCTCCTCCTTAATTGATCCTCACCTAGCAATTTTTTTCACACACAGAACACTGTTACCACTTCCTGCTGAGTCTTGGTTTATCCTTTACTGTTGTCTTGAGAATTCCAGAAAGGAAGATAGTTCTTGCTTCTTGGGCCAGGCTTCCAGTGTCTTGATGTGTTAGAAGATGGGCTCTTGTGGACACAAAGAATGATAAGGGACCGCACAGGAGGTGCCCTGTGCTGGCTGCAGGGGTCCAGCAAGCTGGCTACACTATTCTGCGGTCAACCTCTTGCAAATGGGGAGCTGCTGTCCGTCTCCATGGCCAGCTGCCACCAGCCTCATGGTGTGAATGGCGAGGAAGTAGGGACTGGCGGCTGGCTGAACTCCAGGATGCAGGCTTTGCTGGCTGAGAACCAAGGCGGAGGGGGAAAAACACTCCATGTCCGAGAGAAAGAAATGCCAGCTCCAAGACCTATAATTCTCAAGTTTAAAAAAATTAAAAAAAAAAAAAAAAAAGATTTTTCAACCAAACTGTGCTTTTATCTTTGGTTCTGAATGGGAGATTGTTCACACAGCTAAGCTGGCTGCAGAAGCCAGGCCAGTTAAAACAATATGTAGGCAGCACTCCTCCAAGTAACCAGAAACTGTTGGCTCAAAGGAACCTGAACAGAGGAACCGACCTGCTGGGAGACGTTTTCCAAGTAACTCCAAGCAACTGCTTGAATGTAAATCCTCCTGCTGGGGAATGGCACTTTGGCAAATGAAGACCCTAATTAGAGATGGAAGGGTTTCTATTTTGTTTTTCTTTAATCCTTACCCTGGGGCCTTTGCAGGGCCGCCATGTCTCTGCTTGTGTGCAAAGAAATTTCCAGCTTCTCTTTGTAACAAGATCCTCTTTTGGGAAAGCAGCAACAAGCTGACAATGTGGGCCCACCACAGCCAGGGGACCCTGCAACCAGCCTAATCCAAAACAAAAGACCCTGGGCTAGGCCAGAGTGACTGTGTCACCTGGATTGGCCTATCGTTTGAAGTTGTTGGCCAAGTTTGAGTTTATGCTGCCCCTACCCAGGCGACACCTGAATCCATGCTTGGACTGCAAGTGAAACTTCTTCATTTGCAACAGAAAAAAGAAGTGTGAGCAAAATGCAAAGTAGGGAGTGAGAACTGGAGCCCCCAGGTACCAAAGCCATGGTAGAACTAAAATAGACAGCAGGGTCTTCTCTGTCTCTTCAGCCTGCTACATAATTCTTTGGCTCTTAGATACAGACAGTGAAGCATAGAGGTCTCATTCCAATTGATCACCCTTTAGTTCTCAGAATATCCAGAAGAACCCCACAGGTGGTGAACATGCTGTGCTGGAATTTTATTGTAGGTGTTTTGTTGACCTGCCCAGCATCCATAGGGACTTAGAATGAATGATCCCACTCAACTTTACTTCTCTGTGGCCCTGGAAAGACAGATGAACAGAGCCTCTCTGGGCCAAAAGTATCAAAGTGCTGGTAAATTACAGAGCCACTTGTAGATGATTCTAGATAACTAAAGTGAATACTATGACATGCTTTTCAGTCTTTCAGAGTAGTTGTTAAATTCACGGCTTAGTGCTTCCAAAACTTGTGAGGAGATGGGGCTGGGGTGTGACTTAATGGCACTGTGCAAACCTGCGAGCACACAACTTTTGAGGGAAATTTACATTTTTGAGCCAAGCATCTGTTCTGTGCAGAGCTCTGGGCTGGGCTCTGTCCAAACAGTCCTTAAAAATCTGCATTCATAGAAGCTAGTCCATACACATACTTGAAAGATGCATACTCTGCAAAGGGCACTGACCTGCAGACACCAGCCACTGCCCTGTCCAGGTCCCAAGTTAGGTCCAGGCCTCCTGCTTTTTCCAGCCCATCTCAACTGTTCTTGGCACATCGGTTCTGCCCTTTGGGTTAGTTGAGCCTCCAGTTGGTGGTTGTTCCAGTTCTGCATATGTGACAGGACACGTGGAAAGATTTCTGATCGATCATCTGCCTCCTCCCAGTGTTGAAGCTCACTGCTGCCAAAGAGCCACCCATTCCTGGTTGCCACATGCTAGAAGAATGCATGTCTGTTGCACTTATTACCCCAAAGTCCTCGGTTTGCTCATAGTGTCTGAAGTTAGGCTTCAGGGAATCCTAAGACATTTGTTTTTCAGTTCTACACTTGGGGTAGGCTGCTTCAGCTTGTTGGAGGAAAGTAGCCCAGTCTGTGTGCTGCCTGGCACAGTGATGACCCTGAACAAGATCCCTTCCATGCTAATGACTACTCCAGTTCCAGCTTTTCATTCTTGGTTTAATTTTTAGGGGCTTCTAGAAGCTACAGAAAGTTATTGGGAAACAGACTAAAAAAAATAATAAAAACAAGTTTTTTGATACTGTATTGATCCTTCTAAAAAAATAATAAAAACAACATTACTGGGCTGGGATTGTGGCTTAGCGGTAGAGCGCTTGCCTAGCACTGGCGGGACCTGGGTTCGATCCTCAGCACCACATAAAAAAAAAAAAAGGCATTATGTTGTGTCCATGTACAAAAAAAGATTCATTCTCTCTCTCTCTCTCTCTCTCTCTCTCTCTCTCTCTCTCTCTTTCTCTTTTTAAAAAAAAAAAAAAAAGCATTACCATTGTGTCCTTGATTTTGTTTTGTTGCTCTTTGCGACGCCATTAACTAAGGGGCAAATGGCAGAATGTGGTGGCAACTTTTGCCCCTTGGTTATTATCTGAAACCTTTATCAGGTCACACAGCTCATTCAAAAATTGTATCAAATTAAAATGAGGGTGGGAGAGGGTCCCTGATACCTTGCTTGTCAACTTAAATTTGTACTAATGAACAGCTTAAATCATTCCTTCATAAATTTGTGATGTCCATGACTTTGGAAAGGGACTCACGTGTCAGATATCAAATTATGTCACAGAATTTTGGATTACCTCTATAGGCCATAAAAGCACGAGTATATGGAGTAAGTGGAATAACACTGGATTTATAGCCAGAGGGACTGGTTGGAGTGGACCTGGCACCTGGGTTGGAATACTGTAGGCATCACAGAATATTGATAGCAGCCTTTCCAGGATAGCCTGGCATTATTAACAATGTAAAAAATGTCTCCATGCTCAGAGAAAACAGTGCAAAAGTCTTAATATCTTTCTTACGTATCTTTTCCCTGTGTTTTTCCTTCTGCTCTGGACATTTCTGTATTGCTGTAAAGTTACACAGTCATCCCAAGTGCTGTTGTAACAACAGTGAGAATCCTAGTCAAAATCTTTACAGAAAGATAGTTATCACCACTGGTTTTCTTGTTTTTGAATTATGCGCCTGTCCACCACCCCATGGCACCCCCGCTTAGTAGTGGGCCTAGTTGAAGTCACTTGTCAATGCCCTGCATCCCCTGTTAATAGTAGCCTCCTGGCTTAAGTTGCAGTGCAGGCCTGGATTTTGTGATTCCTGAGTATAAATGGGATCCCTGGGCCAAGAGCAGTTCAGCAGCTGCCATTCCATGGTGCAGAAGCTAACCTCACAGTCTTGTTTTTTGTCTTCCTTTTCTTTTTTATTTTTATTTTATTTTATTTATTCATTCGTTCATTCACTCATTTATTTATTTATTTTGGTATCAGGGATTGAACTCATGATCCTCCTGCCTCAGCCTCCCAAGCTGTTTCACAGACAGTCTTGCCACAACCCCCTGTTGGACAGGAGGCTGAGATGCCCTGACCTCCCAGTTTTACCTAAAAGTAACATGGATACAATGAGCTTGACTAAGTGGCTCCCTTTGGAAGCTCAGTGTAGAGCATACTAGTCCATGGAATTTGTTCTTAAGTTTATTGGACTTCCATAGCCCCACACAGTGTTCTAGACATTACCTATATAGGTGAAAGTGGACAAATTTCCTCCTTTCATTTGCTTCCCGATTAGTAGGGGAGACACAGAGACAACCAACATGCAAACGCATAATAGGGTCAATCCAGATTGTGATGTGGCTCTGAGACTGACAAGAGTGAGAAGTGGAGAGCCGCTGCCTTGAGCAGAGAACCCGAAGTCGAGGTTCCTGGAAGAAGGAGGGAGACACTGTACACAGCCTATCCCACATCAGAGCTTACCACCTCCGCTCTAGCACATGATCTTCGGCACATCTGCTGCTTGAGGTGTGCTCTACTGCTTCCTGTCATTTCTGTCATTTTCAAACCCATCAAACAACACTTTGCTACCATATTAGGTATTATCCTCTGCCAAGTAATGAAAGGAAGACACTCAAGACTTACAGAAAGTTAGCTACTTTATTTTAGGTATCTTGCTAAATATTATCTACTTGACTGTTTTGTGACAATTGCTTTTAAATTATCTGAAAGTTGCATAATATGCTGTGTGAGGTAAAAGGATATATATATATATATATATATATATCTACATATAGACATGTATAGATATATAGTTACAGATGTATACCTTAGTTTTACTAATAATTGCCTAAAACTTATATTTTGCATAGTTTTAATGCTCAGAAAAGCCTAACAAGTCCAAAGCTTAATTTAAATCCAGTCTTGGTGTTTTGCTCTGAGTTCATATTATTCCTTCCAGACTTCTTTCTCTCCCAATGACTTTAAGAAGGGAAGGATTGTGGCCGGGGATGTAGCTCAGCAGTAGTGTGCCTTCCTAGCATGTAGGAAGCCCTGGGTTCCATCCCCAGCACCACAAAAGGGTGGGGGTGGTAGAGGGGGAGAGAAGGGAAGGAAAGGAGGAAGAAGAAAAAACGGATCAAAACTAAAATCAGTTTGGCTGTTGAGGCTTGTATCTTACACCCTGAACTAAATTATGTTGCAAGAATTTAAGTGATCATTACTAAATGATGTCACTGGCACTGGGGAAGGTCATTGTCACAGACCATGCAGATTGCCCAGTGCATCGAACTCAAGTTCACATGAAAATCTGGAAACCAGACCAGCAAAGTGTCCTCTCGACCCTTGACAGATGCTTTGGGGAAGGTGAGGTAGTGTTTAAGCTCCTTGAAGGAAGATGAGAGCCCAAGACAGTCGTGATGGATTAGAGAACTTTCTCCTTAGACTTTAGCTGAGGTGTCCATGAGCATTGGCATGGCGGGGGTGCCCATGGGTGCACTTTACCTCTGCAACACATTTTCACCCAAGTGACCTGAAACTAGAAGGAGAAGTAACACTGTTGTAGGCAGAACAGTTGTCTACATCTAATATTTGGCAGTGAATCTTGACCCCACATATGGTCTTTTGGGCTGGACCAGTGAGAGGCAGAGACAGTCTGACTCTGGAGTCTCCTCATTCATTTCCATTCCTAAAAGTGGAATATTTTCCAGAGAGAGGGTTTTATGCAAGCGTTCAACCACTGAGCTACAGCCCCAGTCCTATTTTTAACAGCCAGAAGAAGTGTGTTCATTTTTCAGAAATGGTAGGACTATGTGGCTAGAGCACACAGTGCCTGGAGGCAGATGGGGGGATGGTGGAGGTCAGGTGGACTGAATTCAAACTAAGCTGAGTCTTGAACATCACATGAGGAGTCCAGACTCGAATCTCTAAAGGACTAGAGGATAACTCTGGGCATTATGTACAGGATGAAATGGCAAACAAATAGAGACAGTGAAACTTATGCAACATGGGTTTCTCCGCTCACACGGTGGTGGTTCCATAAACCTACCTGGGTCTAGGAGAAACTTGAGAACGTAAATAGGATGGTGGAAAAGCACAGTGGACAGTACAGGTGAGGCAGCACCACCTCATGCATTCATTTAGCACAGGTCTATCAATTAGCTTTTGCTGCTAACGAACTGCTCTTCAAACTTAATATTCCAAAAAACACTTGTTTTTACGGCTTGTGATTTGGTTGAGCAGCTCTGGCCTGGCCAGCACGGGTGACGTCTGTAGTCAGTTGGTGGTTTAGCTGGGCCTGAATGGGATAAGATGGCACCACTCCTGTTTGGAGCTGGGACAGCTGTGCCTCTAATGCCCCAGATAGACTAGCCTAGGCTTCTTCACATGGAGATCTCCAGGCCCAAAGCATGAGTACTTTCCAAGCCCCTGCTTGGGTTCTATCTGTTCATGTCCATTGGCCAACACAAGTCACATGCTCAAGCCTGGCTTCAAGAGGGAGAAATAAACTCATTCCTTGCTAGGAGGAACCACAAAACATTGTGGCCATTTTCTTCAGTTTACTCCAGGGGATATGAATGAATTCTTCTAACACTTGGTAGGAGGAGATACTTGATTCTTTAGGTTCATCGTGTAACTTCCAGTTGAGCCTGGAAAGATGGAAGATCATAGGAGAGCATCTTCAATTTTGAAGACTTTTGTACTTTTGGAGATTATTTCGGTTCACCAAATGAAAGCAGAAGTGTAAAGTCAGTGCAGTACAAAACAGTACCATTCACATCCATCACACTGCACTAAAGCAATTACTATAAAAACAGATAAAATGCAGGTTAGACTTCCATTCTGAGTCCCTTTGCTCAAAGCAGCATTGTCTGATTTGCAGCAGTCAGTACCTTAGTGCCATTACTCATTGAAGTAAAGATCAAGTAGTAATCATAGCTATTATGAATTGTGGCACTTGCCATATGTCCAGACTGTGCTAAGCACCTTACAACTATGAACTGTTTAATGCCATTAACAATCCTTTAAAGAATCATCACTATCCCAGTTCTACAGGTAAAGAACCAGGATCATATTTTAAGTGATTTCCCCCAAGGCTTCTATTTAGTATATGATAGAATCAGAAATAGAAAATTTGGTCAGGCCACTGAGCTCTCCTGATAGTGGGCAGCAAGTGTACACACACAACTGATCATCCTTGTCTTGATGAAGTATTCTCTTGTATATGCTGACCTAGGATCTGCCTGCTTCCCAGAGGCCAGGTGGGTTCTGCACTACTGGCCAAACTTACCCATTCATCCAGATTTAATGAGTAAATAAAATACTGAAACTGTTGTAGATATCCGAAGGCAGTATTATCTTCTCAGTCTGGATAATTTTTTTAAATTGGCTTTAGAATTTTCCTACATTAACTAAAATTAATGTTATATACATGATAAAGGATTATTATAGTATAGAGATTGGTAGTTTGACCTGTACACACACACAAAACCATCACTATAATCAAGGTGAAGATCTATCATTCCCCAAAAGTTCCCTCTGTTCCCCTTGGTCATCCCTCTCTCCTATCCTTTCCAGTCCCCAGAAATTACTGATCTGCTTTTTCCTACTATGTATCGGTTTGCATTTTATGGAATTTTATAGGAATGGGATCATACAATATGTATCTTTAATCTGGCTTTCACTCAGCAAAATTATTTTAAGAGTCATCCATTTTGGTGGTGTAGTAATCCATTCCTTTTTATGACTTTTTAAGTCTTAAATAAAAAGAGAAAATGCTGCTTTTTTTACTCTGAACTTGTGCCGGAACTACTGAAGTTATTTACAAATTGTCCATTAACCAAGCAATGGCAGTGATGAGTTAATCTATAACTTGGTCTGCTAGCTGTTAACGTGACCCCCAGACCTAACCGCCTCTTGACTGTCAGACCCTGATTCTAGACACACTTTCTCTTCTGATGGAAATTGAAGTAGGGCTGAGGGCCTTGAGGAAGCCATTGTTTCTGAGTCTTGGTCCTTACCCATCGTTGCAACTCGATGTAGCATGTGCTTGTGGTGGCATGTGGCAGTGTGACCAGCAGACTGGCAGGAGCTAAGTTCCCTATTAAAACCTCTGGCTTTCAGTCTTACGATTTTGAGTTATGCAAAAGCCCCAGTCCCATTAGAAGCATTCAGTATGTTGGTGAAATTATTGTTGTTACCAAAGTACTCACTTTAAGATTTATTAAGTGAACTTAGTTGGTACATTTGAAATTATTTTCATGTACACTCTTTTCAAGATTCCATCTCCCTTCTGATCTAACTTACACCCATCTGCTACCAAGTCCTTTATAGTCAACCTTTCTTTAACAAATTGGTTTTTAAGAAATTTCTTACTAAGAGATATGGCTTCATTTCTCTTAGTAATGTTTTAGTGGTGATTGTTTGAAATAATACACAAAATGGTAACATTTTTTTTACTAACACACTAGTATATTTTAAAGTTATTTTTGGGAAAACTAACATTGAATTCCCCTAAATTCTGATCACCCACCGGCCCTTGCCAAACAAAAACTTGGACACTGCAAGACTTAATGGAGTATAAAAAGTAGAGGCTCAGGGTTGACAAGAAGCAGTTGGCTCTGAGCGCCCTCCCCTGCTGACCTCAGGAAAGTTGCAGTCTCCTTTGCAAATCTCAGGTGTGGGTTAGTTGTACTTTCCATCCCATAGCAGGGCTAAGAAGCCCTTAACCCATGCAGATGTACCTTAGTCAGGGTCACTAAGAGACCCCCTGTGTCCCTCTGCATGAGGACTGCAGGGATTCTTCCCACGCTCCCAGGACAGGAGAAGCAGGAACTCCTCAGGGTTCCGCATATGCTTCTGGGATGGCAGAAGCAGGCTTAGTCTCCTTAGGGTGCTTCACATGTCCCAGAATGAGAAAAGCAGGCTCAGTCTCCTGTGGTGTGCCACACTGGCCCTTGGGGCCAGGAAGGGGAAGCTGACTCAGTTATGCCATGTGAGACCATCTGGCCAAAACTCATCCTCAAAGGGAGTGGTTTGCGGTCCTCCTTCTGGATTTGGCTTACAGTGCTTTCACATGTCCCAGCTACCTGGAGGGTATGTAGTTTTATTTGTTTAGCCTCAAAATGATGCCAGCCAGTCCTGCATGCTTGCCTTTTTGAGCCACCGTTGGCATATTCTGCAATTACCTGCTTGTTTGGGGGGTTACATAAAGCCCATAGGTGTAGCTCTGTCTACTTACCACAGACCAGACAGCCAAACCCTTGGATGTAAAACAAACCCTAAGCACCTGGATCCTGACCCAGCTCTCTTCCTGTTCTCTTCAGACTTCCCCAACAGGAAGGGCTCTGAGTAATTGGTAGAGATTATCCCTGACTCCCTTAATGTAACCTTTTTACTCTTTTACTGGGATTAAGATGTTCCTTTGCAAGATGTCCTTTCCTTAATGACACAGTCATTTACCTATTATTGACCAAAGGAAGTGATTGGCCTAGCTCCACCTTTCTGTGGCCTGTAGTCCCCTTAGTCACCTTCATTATAATGCTTTTAAAGACGTTGGCTATTTTTTTTTTCAATCCTCAGTGCTGTTAACCACTCTCACACTATAGTCCGCCTTCCTGTAACAAAGCTTGCCCGTGTGTGTGGTGGGTGGGAGTGTTGGTATTGAGGAGATGTTTAGTTTGTGAGCAGGGGCTTGCGGGCGGCATGCCTGCACTATTGAGGAGACCCTTCACAGTGTGACCAGCTGAGTCCTTGTAGAAAGTGGAGACACAGGCCCTGAAGTACCTCCTTTCCCCCCTTTCTTCTTGCTGTCCTGCAGTTCCTCTCCTTCAGGGCACTTACCTATGGCTGTGCTTGTAGGATCCCTTCTATAGCTACTTGTGTTCCATGGAAGGAACATTTAAGTCTTTTAGAACTGGGTCTTTGGGGCATGCAGTTAGACCGTCGTGTTAGATGCCTAATATTGGTTGAATTAGTGAATCCTGGAAAAGACAGTTGCCTAAAGTAAAGCATTTTGCCTGGATACACAGAGCAGTAGGACCAGGCCTTGGGTGAGAGTTCAGGACTCCTTCCAGGGAAGGTAAAATTTCAGTTAGTGATCCAAAACCACAGGGACTGCTTGGATACGCTGGATGGAAACTAGCTGTGGGCATGCTGACTGCTACCAAGAAAAAGGGTGGGCACTGACATGTTGGCCTTGGGAGTGGACTATCATACGAAGCCATCATGCACCCAGAGTCGCCCTTGCAGACCTCTCCCTCCGTGCCACTTGGTGTGACTGCAGGTTGTGCTGGTTCCACCAGCATGCCATGTGTCCAGCTCCTGGCCAGCCCTCTCTTCTCTCCTTTCAGGCTGCTTGGCCTCCATGAAACCCTTCCTTACCACACCAGCCATATCACCCCACCCAAGCTCCTCCATCCCAGACTGTGTTGAGCATCTTTGAGGTGGCCCCACACAGTTGATGCATTTGTCGTCTCGTTGGTCTAGCTCTATTTCTTTAACCCACAGATGGCCTGCCTTCCACTGCTTTGCAGCCAAGACAGAGGCATCAATGGGACCGTGAACTTAGGAGCAGGAAGTACTAGTGAAATACTAGTGAAGATTGTTGCTGCTGTACCCCTGACACGTGGTAGCATGTCTGGGAGCATCTTTTTCCCCCAATTAGTGTCAATTCTTTTTTTTTTTTTTTTAGCATCAGTTATTGGGCTGAGGAAGGCCATTGTGGTGCCTGTTCTGCTCTCTCCTTCCCCTTCCATCATCACTGCTATTGTGAAGGCTATTAATAAATAGAAGGCCAGGACTAAAATGCATTTGGAAAAAAACAAGAGTGTACTTATGAAAAGACCTTCACCTTTTGGCCTTTAGAAGTATGATCATTACACCATGTCTTTGAATTAGACCCTAAGATATGACTTTTGTAGTTTAACTCATATTGTTTTATAGCCTATCCCATAACCTCAGCTGCTATAGCCAGTAGCCCTCTTCACCCCTGTGCTCCATCACTAAAAATGCTCCTAATGACAAAGCTGTCATGACTTGTTTCAGAGAAGTGTGTATTGGGTGGTTGACACAAATTCTGTGACTTAAGAAGTTCAGCTCAGAGTGTATTTGAGGGCTTAATTCAAGAAGGCATGTGTTTTTTGAAAGAGTAATGAGTCTTAAACTTGAAAATTATGTCCTTGAGATTCTCATCTTTCCCAATTTTTTATCAACCTGTTATGACAGAAGACCCTTCTGAAACTTGCATTCTGTCCTACCAGTGGATGCAGGCCCCTGAGCCAGGGGTCATCTGTGAATCTCAGACCTTGCCCTGTTTAGACTAAAATAGTTGCTCTTATGCCCACATTTGTGTCCTCCTGGCATCAGTTCCAGGTGCTATGCCAGCAGTTGGTGACCACAGAATGCCTGGGATAGTAAATGTCCATGAGGCCTTTTATTGGGAAGGGCCTAGCCTTCTACTCTTGGAAGAAAGGGGTTTCTTTCTCCCCAGATATTCCCCCCGCAAAAAAAAAAAAAAAAACTCAATTGTTTATTGACTTGGAAGCACATTTTCTCTTTTACAGGGCTGTCCTCAAGTCTGAGTTAGAATAGCATAAGCGGGTTTCTTGAAAATATAGCTGAGAAAGGAATTTGACCATTCTAGGAGGAAAGGAACAAGAGTTAAGAAGTTCACTCCCAGCCCACTACCTCTTCCTCTCCAACCCCTGTAAGGTCTTGGTCTTGTGGTTATGTACCTTGGTTGCACCTAAGAATTGACTTGATCTGAGGATCTCTCAAACCTATGGAGGCCAGGTGCACCTCCAGCCAGCTCCCCTCGCTCATCTCCGTGGAGGATTATATTCAACAGTGGCCCGCCCCCAGGGTCAGCCACTGAGCATCCTGTGCCCGACTTGGGCTATGGCATAATTTCTTGCCCTACACTGTGATGTTCCTGTGTGTATGTGAAACTTCAAAGATAGAGTCATTATCGTGAATGCCTGCCCGCTTTGCATATATCCTGGGCCTGCAAGAGGGATCAGAGGATGCCTCTTCTCTTTTTCCTGGAGAGGAATCCTGTATCTATATAGTCCAGAGAAGGGCCAGGTGCCCAAAGGACACATGCAAAAAGTATGTGCTGTGTTGAAAGGAGGGAGTTGTATATAGTGATCATTCCCAGGGATTTACTAGGTGCCAGGTGTCTTCTCAGTCAGCTCTCCCACAAGGAATCTGACTAGCATCATCCCCATTGCACAGAAGGGGAAATGAAGCAGATAAAGATCATCAGGTGCTCACAGTCGGGGAGTTGGTTAGGCAAACTAGGATTTCAGACCAAGCAGTATGAAGTGGCAACTCCTCTCCCTGTCCTTCCTCTGTCTGTGGCAGTGCTTAAAAAAAAAAAAAGATTGGGTTGGCCAGCCTGACTTTCAGGCTGTGTTACTCTTCAAGGCCACCTTGGTGGGGTGTCATCAAACGTATTGCACCCGGGGCTGAGAGCCTTGTGACTGCCCTTCCCTAGAGAAAGGGATTTGGTTCTGTTTTTATAAATGATCTTGGTATAGGGCTTAAAAATAATGAAATAGTATCATTCTTAAGTTCTACAAAGTTAGATAAAAGGGTATCAACACAATGTTGTACAGAGGTGACTTTCGAAGCCGCTTAAATAGATGTTAAAAAGTGTACAGAGTTGGGCTGGAGTGGTAGCTTAGTGATAGAGCGCTTGCCTCACACATGTGAGTTACTGGGTTTAATCCTCAGCACCACGTAAAAATAATAAATAAATAAAACAAAGGTATTGTGTGCATCTACAACTAAAAAAAATTTAAATTAAAAAAAAAAAAGTATACAGGGTAAAGACTGTGTGAGCTGGCGTGGGCCAGTGCAGTGTCTGCAGTGGCAATGGTTTGACCCCTTCTAATGAAAAAGCTTCTAAGTAGACACATGCTTTCAAGTTGCTAACCAGTACAAATTTCCAGCCTACCACCTTCCAGGTAAGGCTAGATGTGATGCAGTGTGGTAGGCAACTAGGGGAAAATCGTTCTCGTGTTGACTATTTAGTGGCATGACATTTGTAAAGGAAGTGTGGAAGAGAAGGGAGTCCATCTGAGTTGGGATAAGAGCTATCTGGAATTCCTTGTGAACTGGGAAGGTCAGTGTTTATACAAGCTATTAATTGAACACTTGGAGGTTCAGCATTCATTCATGCTCACATATGCACACATCACCATGCTTGACTTTAGAAACCCCTGAGTCAAGATGAGTATTTCTCTGGCCTGGATTATAGAGGGTGCTTAGGTCAAATGTCAGCTCTCTACTTTGTGGCTGAGTGCCCAAGGGCAAGTTGTGTAATCTTGGAGTCCAGCTATAAAATGGGGCCAGCACCACCTCTCTTGCAGAGTTGCTGTGCAGATTCAGTACTGTCTGAAAGCACTGAATGTACTTTCCTTTCTTTTTTGGGGGGATGGGGTGGGTACCAGGGATTGAACTCAAGGGCTCTCCATCACTGAGCCACATCCCCAGCCCTATTCTGTATTTTATTTAGAGACAGGGACTCACTGAGTTGCTTAGCACCTTGATTTTGCTGAGGCTGGCTTTGAACTCCTGCCTCAGCCTCCGGAACCACTGGGATGACAGGCATAAGCCACCGCACCCAGCTAGGTGCTTTCATTTCTTACTCCCCCTTCTTATAGTCTCATGCTTTGGGCCCGTACCCCACCCTGCCCTTTATGAGGCAAGGGGTGGGGCATACTTTAAGGCCAAGTTTCTGGCCACAAGGTAAGGAGTCCAAAGGGAAGTCACTTCTGACCATTCCCAGGATCCCTCAATTCCCCAATATGACCCTGTTGTGCTGGTTTGCAGCCCTTGTGAGCCTGCTTTTCTAGGACTGTCCTCCTGGGGGCAGACTGGATGGCAGCTACTGTTCTTCTCAAGGAGAGAGCTTGGTTTTGGAGGCTGGAGTGATCCACCAGCACCTGTTTGAGGCCCCTCCAAGTGTCAGTTGGCTACCTGAACCGCTTTGGTGAGGGGCTCCAAAGAACGAGAGAATCTCACTTGAAACTTAACCTTTGAGGTTTTTGTGGAGGTGTATGTGTCTAGGGCAGGATATGTTGTACTTGATGGTTTGTTAACCTGTGTCTTAAGCCCCATAGATGTCTCAGGCATGCACATTTTTATTCAGATTGCTTTCCTCTTAATAAAAATAACAAAATTGCATAAGCAAAGTAATCCTGCTTTGTACATCAGTTTACCACCTGATTCAGGAATGCTGTAATGACTTCCTTTGCCTCATCCTGAATATTGCTGGAGTGTTAGTTGGATAGCCCCTGAGCTACACCTGTCCAGCCATATCAGGGTGTACCATGGACATTCACCCCGGAGGCTCACTGCAATTTCAGGTTGCATGAATGTTTTCTACCCTCCTGAATTTTGAAATTAATTGGAAAACTTTTAGAAAAATATTGCTACCACATCAAACTCATCTCTAAGGAGGGGCCCAGGCATGGTTATTTTTTTTAGCTCCTTTCCCCCACTGCCTCCTCGGTGGGCCAAGGTTAAGAACCAAGACCACTGCAGCAAGAAGCCCAGCCCTCAAGGGGGCCTGTCTTCATCTGGGAAGAACTGCTATGGAGTGTGCAGATTTGCAGGCCCCATTGTTCCTTGTTAAGCCTGATTTTGCCACCTAATTAACATTTGTTTATATTAGTTAGTTGCCACATGTATAGAAGGCAGAGGTCCTTTGTGAAGTTTCTAGTTACTGTTTGGCTTGAAGTGGGACTTGGGGAGCTCAACCTAAGGTAGTTGTTTCCAAAAGTTTCTCTTCCAGGTGTCCACAGCTCTGTAGCCATTTTTTCCATGACATCCTTCACCCAGCAGTATCAGTGGAACTGGAGGGTGTGAACAGGTTCCCCCCGGGTTTTTGGTGCTCCTTGTCAGGTGTTAAAATAAAGAGGATCATTGTGTTTCTTGGAACTGATCTGAAAGTCTGTGTTTAAGATTAAGATCTAGGGAAGTGCATTTCCGTTTGACACCCAGTAGTTTCTGATTATGGAAAGGGTACCAACCTGTACTGGTGACACAGCTGCGGACTCTAGCCTTCCTGTCCACTCCTTTAATTAGGAGAGATTAAGTGGGGGGGTGCTACATATTTTGAGAAAAACCCACCTTGTTTAAACTCCGGCAGCCTTAACCACTAACTTAACCACTGAACGCTCGCTGTTACATGTCTCCTAAATAGTTCAGCATAATCTTAACTAGGACTTAAAATGCATCATCTTCGTTCCGGAGCTCAGAACCTGCAGCCGATGGGAGCCTTTGGAGGCTTAATGACTTTAATTATGGCGAGAAATATCTTCTCCCTGTGGGAGGAATGCCGCCAGCCAGGAGGGTATTTTCTGGGCGAGAAGGCCGGATAGCAGCCTTCCCCAAAGGCCAGCCCTCTGGGTAGGCGGTGGGAGCCTGGGGAAGCTAGGCTTGGGAAGGGGAGGGACTCTGAGAGCGCCCACCCCACCCCCATACCAACGGAGGTGGAGAGGGAGGAGGGACCTGGGGGCAGATCTGGAGGGGGGGTGGTGTTGGCTGCAGGGCCTCTGAGTTCTGAGCTGTTTGTGGCTTCAGTGCTTTGATCTCCTGCCAGAGAAACCTGGAAGGTCAGGCCGGGCTACAGCCAAGCCCTGGAGCGAGGAGCCGGTGGAACGGGCAACAGTGCAGTAACACCCACTCCCGGGGGAAGTGACCCTGCCCAGTTGCCCAGGCCTCCCGCCCTATCCTCCTTTACCTTGGGGCCCTTTTGTGTGTTAGTCTCTTAAGCAGTGAATTGGGAACTCCAAGTCCTGAAAGTAAACTAGCCAACTGCTCTACAAGTTTGACTTGATAAAATCATATGCCTTCTCTGTCCTTTAAAAGAAACCAGGTTATTTTTGTTGAGCTGTGTGCCCCCTACCCCATATGAATTACTCAAAAGCGCAGGTGATCCCCCTGGTGCCTGATTTACCACACACACCCCCTTTCTCACACTGTCGCCCTCCCCCTTGGCACCAGGTTTTTCTCACCAGTTACCCCTGTGCTCTGGTGTGTGACCTCATTTCCTATGGAATGAAAGGTTTCTGTTGGAAAACAGGGCCCTTGGTAAGACAGGCTTTGCGAGCCCCCTTGACTGGCTCGAGCGTCCCATGTCATACAGTGTGACTCATGCTTCAGGGAACAGCAGCTGACCAGAATGTGCAAGAGGCTGGTGCCTGGGTGGTCACTGCTAAGTGAAGAACTAGGGGAGGAGGGAAGGAAAAAGCGAGGAATGAGGGTTTAAAATCCATTTAGTGGCCTCCAGAAGGAGGAGCGTTAAAGGACCCAGTAAGCCTGGCTGTTTGGACTGGGTAGGACCCGCCAAGAAAGACCTGTGGGTGTTGGGCGTGGCCAGTCCCTGGGCTGGCTAGTTGGTCTCTCACACCTCCCTGACCACAGAAGCAGGCCCCACCACAGCAACATAAACAGGGCTTGTTATTGCTGCCCTGCATTTCTGTAGGCTCAGGCCTTAGGTGGACATGTCTCTTAAGCCAGTGCTTTGGTCTCTGATTACCCCAAATTAGGCCACCATTGAGTTGGGAACTTTGAAGCTGTAAAATCTTCTACCAGTCCAACCAGAGAGAGCCATGCTCCAGATCTTCGAATCTGGTAGGGAGGGCAGACTCAAGTCCCACTCTCCTCTCATTTTGGAGGATGGACTCCATCAATCTTCTAGGCCAAAGGAAAGCCTAGTTCCTCTAGTGATAATGGGTGGAAGCTCTAAAAGCATGTGTCTGGTACATTCTGTCCTGTGGATATGTCCAAGGGTGGTCTTTGGCTGGCTTTTCTTAGGTGAAAACACTAAGGAAGGTTCATGTTCCTTCAGAGAGGGGAAGAACAGACTCGATGCCTGCACACAGTTTTGTGCAGAGGCTGTTTTCTGAGAGCTTTGATATCCAGAGAAGAGCACGCACAGACACCTAGAGCCTGAGAAAGATCCACAGCAAGGCAGAGACAAAGTGCCTACCTAGGGGTAGCAGTCTACAAGTTTGACTTGAGGCCTTGTGCGGTGGCGCACACCTATAATCCCAGCGCTCGGAAGGCTGAGGCAGAAGGATCATGAGTTCAATTGAGTGAGGCCCTAAATAACTCAGTTGGATCCGTTCTTTAAATAAAATACCAAAAAGGGATGGGGATGTGGCTCAGTGTTTAAGTGTCCCTAGGTTCAATCCCTGGGATCAAAAAAAAAAGAAAGAAAGGAAAAGTTTTGACTTGATAAAATCATATGCTTTGTTATGTCCTTTAAAAGAAACCAGTTTATTTTTGTTAAGCTGTGTACGCCCCCCGCCTCAGGGGCCCAAGAGCGCAAGTGATTCCTGCTAATAAAATAACCAATCAGCAAATAGAGAGCAGAAGATTTTGTGGCTACTAAGAAAGAAGTCAACTCCTGAAGTGCAAGCAATATCCACTTCAAGAAGACGTGGTAGAGAACGATCTTTCTTGACCCAAGAGTCTCCTCCCCTAGAGGAGACCAGGCAGTCCACGCCACAGTCAGTGCTGTACACAGCAGGGCCCAGGTGTTTGACGCCAAACTGTCTGGCAAAAGCTGGTCCTCTTTACGTCTATCAGCAAGATTTTTTGGTCATTTACCCAGTGTCAGGCCCTTTGTTGAATTCTGGGAATTGAGCAGGAAAGAAGTCTGACACAAAGGTTGCCCTCTAGTGAGGGAAGCATTTGAAGTAAATAATTACAGTGTGATGTCATAAGTGCTGCAGTGGAGCCCTGGGGGAGGCTCCGGGGAACCCCACTGCCCTGGCCAAGGAGAGTTAGAAGAGGTAAAGAGGAATCCATGGGGCGGTGGTGTGTGCATTAGTGAAAAGCCCCTGGGGGTTCAGAGAACTAATGGAGTCCCAGCCCCCTCGAGGCTGGAAATTGGAGCGTTGAGTTCGGAAGCAATGAGCAGCCAGGAGATGAGATCCTTCCCTAGGAGCAGTACAGAAATGGGAGAGTAGGCAGGTCACATCCATGATTTAGAAAGCCTCTGCTGTGCTGGGGAAGGGTGGGCTGGAGCCCCCATGGGAACATGTGATTGATTCACAAGGTGACAGAGTGGCAGCAGTGGGGATGGGAAACAATGGATGAATTGAGAAGACAGTCAGTATAACTGGGTAAGCAGATGTGTATACTGATGCGGGCAGAGGACAGGGAGGGCACAGGCACCTCCTGAGGAAGAAACTCAAGTTGAAGGAAAGGAAAGGTTGTAGGAGGGACAGTTACAAGCCTATGGCAAGACCCCTTGCACCCACATTGGCCTGAGTAGGAGATGACTCAGATGTCCAGGACAGTGTGCTCTGCTCTGGAAATAGCTGCACAAGTAACTTGGGGATCCAAGCTGAAACAGAAGGCTGATGGCCAAGTCATGGGAACCAAGCCCTGGGACTCTGGTGCCATTCTGAATTCTCTACAGTCCTGTCTCTGCCCCTTGGGGCAAGCTGCTGAATGTAAGTCTCCTGAGGAGAGCCTCCCTGAATGCTCACACTGTAAAACGGAAAGAGTCTGCTCCTTGTTAAGCAAGATCTCCTCACCCACGACAGCAGCAAGTATGTTATGGCAGACACTTCTACAAGGTCCTGGCTGGTATCTTCCTTAGAATTTCTTGGGATGATTTGGGCCTCTTAAATTGTCAGATGAACTGTGTAATTGGATGTTTTCATACCAATATCCATCTCATATAAATTATAGGTGTGTATATTATTTAGTAGTTAGCTTTCCGATCAAAATGTAGATCCTCCATCATGACCCAACATCCTCTACCTGTGAGAGTGAGAGTGGGAGTGAGAGTGTGCATAAGCATACCACCTGCCATGGAGCATTGGTCCCAAAGCCTACTTCATGGAAGAGTGGGTGTTCACAGACATTGCTGGAAAAGGGATTTTGTGACCAAAAGTTTGGGATGCTGGATAGATAAGAGCCTCTAGAACATTAATATCAGAGGCAGCATTTCCCTAAGGACACTAATGAGGAAAAACTGCTATGGAGACATGAGATATGTGATCCTATGTTCTTGATTTGATGCCTATTTGTTCTTGGTACTAAACACTGACTCTCCCTGGCGAACTCCCAGCCTCTTCAGAGAGGTCTCTGCTGGCCCCAGGGGCAGAAGACATGCTCTATGGAGACAGAGGTTTGTCACTGCCTGCTGTCCACTGCTGGACCTTTCCCCAGGGGCTAGCACACATAGTAACTGGTTAATAACTACTGTTGAACAACTAAATTAATAAGTGGTAATATAAAAGAATTAAACTGCGTTCCCACCTACTGTGTTAATTAGTTGAGTAAGGACCATGCCCAGGGCAATCTGCTTTGTTAGGCTTTATGGGGTATACAACATGGTCTGCAAGATCTACTTCCTAGCTTCTAGGAGTCTCTGTTAGGCTCCAAGGGTGTGCTGGGCACTCCAGCAGGGTGTTTGGAGATAGGATATCTATACCCTTTTCCCTCAGCAGGACCACTCAGAGCTATTTTAAGGGCAAATGCCACCAAACTAATTACAATATGGATACAGCTCTGTTCATACTAAGAGAAAAGGTAGATATCCCTGTGTGCCCTTGTCAGAGGGACAGTCATTAAATAAGCTTCGACACAACCGTACAGTGGAGTTTTATGTGTAGCTGCTAAGAATGAACATTTTCCTACATCAATGCCTATAATATTGTTGAGAAAATTATTGAGGTAAAGAATAAATAGCAGACATGGAGCAGTGCACATCCAATTTATTTTGAAGTACATTTTGCTGTGTGTACATAATACATGTACATTTTATTCTTAATTTTACTCTTTTTCTTTAAATATTTATTTTTTAGTTGTAGTTGGACACAATACCTTTATTTCACTTATTTATTTTTATGTGGTGCTGAAGATCGAACCCAGGGTCCCGCACATGCGAGGCGAGCGCTCTACCGCTGAGCCACAACCCCAGCCCCCTTAATTTTATTCTTACTAATGCATGGGTTAAAGGAGAACATGGAAGGATGTAAACCACAGTATTATATTTAAAAGCTGCGACAAGAAGGGTGATAGCAGTGCTGAGGATATAGCTCAGTGACAGAGCACTTGCCTATGATGCATGTGGATCCTGGGTTCTATGCCCTGACTTGCACAGGGGGAGAAAAAAAAAAGATTTTTTTAATGACTCATTGAAAGCTTATGATAAGTATTTAGAAAAAGTGAATGCAAGGAAAAAAAAAAAAAAAAAAAAAAAGCCTGTTTGGAGCCCCTATTTGTGGAACTTCCCAAAAGAGCCCATGTCATCTCTGAGAATCCAAGCTTCCTTGGTTATCCTATGATTAGGAATTTGGGACAAAAGAGATTTTCTATCATCATTTGGATTAAGATTATATTCTGTCTGGTTTCCTACAATGAGAGTTTAGGCATTGGGGACACCACACCCAAGTGTTTGGCAAAGGAATAGGCAAACAGGTTAAAAAATGGGCTCTGTGCTCCAGAGACTCCAGGGAGCACGTATTCTATGGGTCTAAGCCCCAAACCAGTCTGAGTGTAACTGTATACATGGTGGGAAGGGGGACATGAGATCTATTCCTGATTGGAATTTCTTTTTTTCCTATTCTTTTTTGGGGTGTGGGGGTACTAGGGATTGAACTCGGGAGCACTGAACCACATCCCCAGCCCCTATTTTGTATTTTATTTCGAGATAGGGTCTCACTGAGTTGCTTAGCATTTTGCTGTTGCTGAGGCTGGCTTTGAACTCATGATCCTCCTGCCTCAGCCTCCCCTAAGTAGGATTTCTGAGAAGTGCTGTCCTCTAGGCTTTATGTTTATGAGAAAGGTCATGGGACCTTTCTCATCAGAATACCCTTGGCATTGGGACACTATAGACCTCCTTACGGGAAACCACATCCATGGTCGGGGAGCACTTTTTTTTTTTTTTATGGCAATCAAGAGTATGATCCCATCTGGCTGTCTTTCAGTTTTAATTAATGTTAATTGAGTTACCATAGGAACAATAAGTGCCAACCACAGTAGGCCCCCCTCTTGTAAGGGTTCAAATTTTATGCTTTTCAAAATGGATCTGTGTGCAGATATTGCCGTTTGCTGTCAGTGGCTGCGGACGTTGACTACCTTGGGTTCTGCAACCCTGGAAAGGGTAAATAAGGACCATGACAACCTTTTATTTAGCATTCTGCCCGCTGGGCTTCCAGTCACCTGCTGACAGGTGGGGCCTGCAGTGAGGATCAAAGCAGCATAGGTGATAAAGGATTTGAAGATCCCTCTGTGGGAAGGGTATACAGAGGTCATCAAGGCAAGAGCTCACTTGTGCCTGCCAAAATGTCCCACCTCTTTTCTGCTATCACAGCCTTCTCTTACTCTCCCTTCCACTCCAGTCTGTGCAGTTTTTAGGGGTAACTGCCCTCTGGACCAGCGACCAGTGACCTTAATCTAGCCATATCCACAGGCTGCATCCTTTCTTTCAAGTAGCCTCGAGAGTTTTGGACACTGAGTGTGTGGCACTATGGAGACTGGGTTTGTAGTAGTCACAGTATGGACAATCTCCCAACTAGGGTTAGGTTTATTTTGAAATAATACCCTGGCTCAAGATTGACTTGGTAAAATGGGAGAATGCTCTAAGGTATGAAGATTGATTCAAAAAATTTGCCTCATCAAGTTTTTTAACTAAAAATGAGCAAAGGGAAAGTATGACCAAGAAGTGTTGTGTACTTTTTAAATTTGCTTTGGGGAAATTATAATAAAGAATATTTTTTTTTAAGTATGGGTTATTCACAGCCTATTTTAAATCCTAAGCTGGCTCTTGACAGGCAGGTTTCCAATAGGGTTCTGAGCTAACTCCCCTCCTGTCCAGTCCTGGTACATGCAGGAAATATAAACGTTTTAATAGTCTGCATTAAATATAACTTTAAAAGTAAACTATGAGAATTAAGCATTTTCTTAAACATGGCATTTGTCCTTGGCTCCTGTGTATGAGCGGGTTGAGCTGTATCTGAAATCGGGCTGTAAGTGGAATGGAAGCACCTTATTTGCCACCTGCCCTCTTCACTGTTCAAACTAGGCTCCAAACTAGGAAATTGATGCTACCTTGGCCTTATATTTTCTCAATTCTGCCACTCATGTCCTCTTGCTGGAGGACATGACATTGCTGTTCTGAGTTACTCTGGATTCTCTGTTGAATGGCCAAGACTGAGAACTCAAAGGGACCCTAGTTATAATTACATGGGCATCTACCTCCTTTGACAGACAAGGAAACTGAGACATGCTGAAAGAGATTCTGTAACTTGCTTGGGAATAGCCCCCAGTATTGATTCACTCCTGATTTCTAGTGCAGAACTCCATTGTAAAACAGGGTGGGGTGGACCAGACCAGAGGCAAGACTTTTAATATATTCCACCTCAATTTTTTAAAGAAGAGTTGGGTGCAGTGGCACATACATGTAATTCTGGCTATTTGGGAGGCTGAGACAGGAAGATTACAAGTTTGAGGGTAGCCTGGACAATTTAGTGAGACCCTGTCTCAAAAAAACGGGGGATATAGCTCAATGGTAAAGCACTCCTGAGTTCAGTCCCAGTACTGCAAAAAATAAAAGAAAGAGAGAGAGAGTCTCCTGCAGAACAGGGACAGATTCTGCAGCACAGCAACTAGGGTACCAGAGCTTCTTAAACTGCTGAGGAACATGCCCTGCCCAGGAGAACCACTGCAGAGGTTTTTCGTCCTGCTTGTTTGGTACCAAGTGCAGGAAATTGGTTTAAAAGCTGTGGGATGAGGCTGCCCTCTGGTGGTCCAGTGGAGTCATTAGACTAGCCACGTCAATATAGAGCCATTATTCCTGTGGAAGGAATTCAGATTTTATTCTTTCTCAAGCACTCTGGCCTTTGGTGCCTGTATTGACCTCTGAACACTTTCCATCACTTGCCTATCTAATAGCATATAGCAGTCTTGTTTTTGTTTTGTTTTTCCCCCACATTTTTTTTTTAAAGAGAGAGAATTTTAATATTTATTTTTTAGTTATCGGCGGACACAACATCTTTGTATGTGGTGCTGAGGATCGAACCCGGGCCGCACGCATGCCAGGCCAGCGCGCTACCACTTGAGCCACATCCCCAGCCCCCCACACACACATTTTTTTTAGAGGAGTCACTTCCTTAACAAGATTCAGACTCCTAAAAGTAAAAGTCTGTCTTATAGTCTAGTTCTTCCACAGCTTCTGCCCTGTTGTCCACTTGGCTGGATGTGAAATTAGAAGGTTCATTGGGATGGAAAGGAATCCTCTCCCCACTACCACACCCCCTTCAAAAAAAGAATCCCTTCACTTCTCATTTGTTTCTGAACCTTCTAATCTCATCACTCTGATCTGTAGTTCCCTAAGTAGTTGAATTATACGAATCCCTCAGAAAGCTTATAGAACTCAGTTTCCTGGGCCTGACTCCAGCCCTGCTGAATCAGTCTCTGTGGTTTGAGCCAGGAAATCTGCTTTACAAACTTCCCAAGTGGTTTTTGATGTGCAGCCAGGTTTGGCAGCCAACTGCTCTAAATCCCCATGTACAATTATTTCTCATAGCTTCCCCCCAACACAGTGTCTCCAGAGGTCTTCAGCTTGTGTCACTGATTAAAAGTGACCATTCTGAGATTCATTCAGAAATAATCAACATGCTATTGCAATTAGGTGACGTGGGAGGGAAGAAAAGGACCACAGAGATGGACCAAAGGTGTTTGCCTTGGTTGCTGAAGGCTCAGTGTTCACCAGAGGAAACACTGATATCAGTGTGTCTGTTGTTCTGCAGTTTGTTGTTAATGTTATGTTAGGGCTGGTTGAGGAGCCAGGCTTATCGAGTACCCAGTTACCTGTAAGTCACCTGGTTCTTAGGATATGCGTACCAGGTAGGTGGCATTGTCCCATTTTACAGATGAGAGAGTTGAAGCTTAAGAAAGCTGAGTAACTTGCCCAGAGCCACACAAGTTGGTTATTGTCAGTCTGCTTTCACATACAGGCCTGATGTCCAAGGTCAGCATTGGTGAGGTCAGAGGACCAGAGTTGCCAACCTGTTCTTTTTCCCTCTGCCAGGCCAAGCGAGCAGTGCAGCGGGGAGCTACTGCAGTCATCTTTGATGTGTCTGAAAACCCAGAAGCCATCGACCAGGTAAACTCGCGCCACACCAACCCTGAAATCTCCCTGAGAGAGGCACTTCCTTTAGTGAACTTGTCTGCTGAAGTAAGTTGTCTGCATTTGGACATCCTACCTGGGGGAGGCGTATTGAGAGGGGTGAAGAGCCAGGGAGTTGGGGTGCAAAACATTTTCAAAGACTTCTCTGGGCCGGCAGCCTGGCTAGCCCATCTTACAACAACCATCAGCCTTAGCGGCCCTTTTGGGGACCCCGAGGCTGTCTTGCCTCACGATTTCAAGGATTTCCAGATACAGATTTCCAGCCCCTTTCTCTTGCTATTTTATTTTTATTGAGCCCAGGGCCCTGTACAGGCTAAGCAAGCTCTCTTCCACTGAGCTGTGTCCTCAGTCCTCTCTTCTTAAAGTCAGCCCATCTTCTAACGAGGGCTCTCTGCTTCTCAGCTAAACCAGGGCTCAGAAGACCCACTCAAAAGACCAGTGGTGTACGTGAAGGGCGCCGATGCTCTCAAGCTAATGAACATTGTTAACAAGCAAAAAGTGGCCCGAGCAAGGATCCAACACCGCCCTCCTCGAGTGAGTGTCCACACATGACTTGTCAGCTGCTCTCTGTATCTTTGTTTCCTTTGGGCTGATGCTTTCATTCCTGTCCTTTCTTTAAAATACCGGCATACCCCAGGCTCCTGCAGGTCAAGATCAGCTCTAGGATGCCAGGAAAATATTTCACCCCTCTTCCTTTTCAGGAAGTTGAAAAAACTTACCAGAAATAGATGGCTTGTGCTAAGAAAATTGTGCTCTCCCTGCCTGGTATTCCCTCTCATCCTTCCTTCTCTCTCGTGGCGCCTGCCTCTGGGAGCCACGGGAAGGAGAATGAAGGTGGAATGCCCAGCACTTGGGTTCCTGTGTCGCCCTCCTTTCATTTGACCCAGACACTAGAGAAAAGGCCTGTATGTCCTTTTTTCCATGGGGTACATTACCTTTTTAAAATTCCCCAACTCAAGCCCAGCGTGGTGGCACACGTCTGTCATCCCAGCAGCTTGGGAGGCTGAGCCAGGAGGATCACCAGTTCAAAGCCAGCCTCAACAAAAGGGAGGCCCTAAGCAACTCAGTGAGACCCTGTCTCTAAATAAAATACAGAATAGGGCTGGGGATGTGGCTCAGTGGTTGAGGGCCCCTGAGTTCAGTCCTCAGTACCCCCCCACCTATCCCCCCAAAATTCACAAACTCCCTGACTCACAGATGAGTCTGGGAAAGTAAGCTTTCGACTGGGCTTGACTTACACAGCATTTAGTCTTCTCTTTAGTGTGTTGAAGGGACACTAATGGCTATTAACGCTGGCCTGGCATGTTTTGTACAACCTCAAGCTGAAGGATAGTAGGAGCCTGGGGCTAGTACCCCGGGTTTCTTCCTCACACGTGGGATGATACGTGCAATATCCTGTTAGGACAACTCTGCTCTCCTTGGCTAAATGTTATGTCCGAAGTGAGGTGGCTTCAAGCGGTTGGGGAGTGTGCCATGAGGAAAAGGTTAGAACTAAAACTAGAGGGAATTTGCAGAACTGACTTGCTGGCTTCTTTTTAAAGGAAAAAAGAATGCTTTGGTAAATATGACTCATTGTAGTGGAAGCTGATATTTGTGGAAGCAGCATACAATTTTCTGAGTTGTTGTAAACCGTTAATTATATGGTTAGTAATCACTGTTCCCTCAAAACATGACACTCACTCCTTTGTCCTCTAAATGTGATTATTCGTATTTATTTGGAAGAGCTTTTCTTACTGGTTACATCAAACTTTGCACTATTCCAGCGGGACCAGGCTTAACGAATAGAGTTCACTTGGCTATGGGGAGGCCTGAGGGCTACAGGCCTCCCCCAGCCACACTGAGTGCACCGTGTGACGTGAACAGAACCCCAGGAGCTTCCTGGCACACAGTGGGAACGTGCACCCCCTGTGCCTGTTACTGGCTGAATGGAGTCTGACTGACCCTGTTTGTCTTCTGTTCAAGCAACCCACCGAGTACTTTGACATGGGCATCTTCCTGGCGTTCTTTGTCGTGGTCTCCTTGGTCTGCCTCATCCTCCTTGTCAAAATCAAGCTGAAGCAGCGACGTAGTCAGGTAATCCCTCAGAGCAGTCCCAGAACATTGACCTCATTACTCTGTTGCTGGTGAAAGTCAGGGCTCTTATCAGCCTACTGTTTGGGGGGTCCAAACTCCCAGCTGCTCCCCAGCACTATGCCTTTACTGTTCCAAAAGGGGCAAAGGCCCAGCGCTGGGGACATTTCCAGCTAGTTTTTCAAAGGAAATGTTTAAATGTACTTATGGAATCCTTGAACTTGGCTTCTCAAGCAGATCTGGCACCAGCGGCCCCTGAGTGCTTACTAGAAATACAGAGTCCCAGGCCCTCGGCCTGTTGAGTCCAAATCCGCATCTACCAGACTCTCCTTGTGATTCTCCAGCCAGCATGTCACTATGTGCTTATAGGAAATGAAGATTTAGGAGTAGAGAGTGGTGAGAGGACCAGCAGGAATCTAGACTCTCAGATGTGGCAGTGTAACATCTTGAGAGACAGACGGTGCCACAGCTGGCAGAAGTCCGTCAAGGAGGCGCACCAAGTTCTCACAAGGGGTGAGGGCCACCACTGACCACAGGGGCTGATGTTTACTGAGCACATCCTGTGTCTGTGCCAAGACTCATGCATTGCCTCACCCTCACAGCTTCCTCCACTGTAGACAAGGAGTGTAAAACAGTCTCACTGAATTGGGAAGCAGCAGGGCAATGGCAGAGAGAGCCCTGCCTTCACCTCAAAGGCAAGACCTCGGCTAGCAGGGCCGCTCAAGTACAGCCTGGGCTGATATCATGGATACTCCAGGGGTCTGGAAAATATTTGCCGTGGCCGTCTGAGTTTTAAGTTTCCCTGTCTGGCAGCCGGGCTCAGTGGTGCACACCTATAATCCCAGTAGCTCGGGAAGCTAAAACAGGAGGATTGCAAGTTCAAGACCAGCCTCCACAACTGAGCAAGGCTGTAAGCAACTTAGTGAGGCCCTGTCTCAAAATAAAACAGGCGGGAGGTGCGGCTCAGTGTTTAAATGCCCCTAGATTAAATCTCCAGGACCGAAGGGAAAAAGAAAAAAAAAAATCTGTTCTGGCCTGATAGCGACTGTCCCAGTACATCAGGTACCATGGCCCCAAGGATAACTACCACTGTTAATATGTACCAGATTCTTAACACTGACCCTGTTCTGCCTTGCAGAATTCCATGAACAGGCTGGCTGTGCAGGCTCTGGAGAAGATGGAAACTAGAAAGTTCAACTCCAAGAGCAAGGGGCGCCGGGAGGGAAGCTGCGGGGCCTTGGACACCCTCAGCAGCAGCTCCACGTCCGACTGTGCCATCTGCCTGGAGAAGTACATCGACGGAGAGGTAGTGGCAGAGGCAGGGCCTGTCTTGGGTGGGGAGAAGGTGGCAGATCAACATAGACAGTCGGGCCACAGTCTTCCCCACACCCTAAAAGGGGGTCAACACAGAGGTTTCTAAGGGATGATGCCCGAACAGTCTAGCCATTCCCTCACCAGGACTGGGGAGGACACAACACTCCCCACAGGGTCCAGCTAGATGTAGGTGATTTCAGAAATTGATCAGAAACATATGGTAGGACAGAAAATGTCTGGTTTTAAGAATATTCACAGGGGCTAAGGATGTGACTCTGGTGGAACACTTGCCTAGAATGTTTAAGACCTTGAGTTTGATTCCCAGTAACTAACACACACACACAAAAAAAAAAAAAAAAAAAAAAAAAACCACATTCACACATGCTGGCTCTGTTTCAGAATCACTCTTCTAAAATTTCTTAATACTTGATATGGTATTTTTTACTTGGAAAGAGACAAGGAACTTGTCCATTTTTGCTTATCCTTGCAGCTCTTTTTCGAAAGTTACAAATCTTTTTTTTTTTTTTTTTAGTTGTAGTTGGACATAATACCTTTATTTTATTTTATGTGGTGCTGAGGATTGAACCCAGGGCCTCGCATGTGCTAGGCGAATACTGTACCACTGAGCCACAACCCCAGCCCGAAAGTTAAAAATCTTTAAAAAAAGTTATAAGAATATTACATGAGTGACATAGATTATTCATCTAGAATCACCCATCACTAATATTTAGCCACTGTGGCTTCATCTATAGATAGATATATGTTCACATATGGTCTGGGGAAGTGGAGCAATTTCAAGTAAACCACTTGAATTGTTGACATTTGATGCCCCTTTGATGAAAGTGTCCCCCCTGTTGGATGAAAATGAGTTTAGTTTTGCAGAGTCCTTTGGAGTGACAGGTTCCTGCATGGGCTCTAAGTAGAGACTGCCTGGGTTCCAACCCAGTTCCTGGATTCTAGTTTTGTGAACTTGAGCAAGTGACCTCATTCCCTGTGCCTGCACTTGTGATGTGGGCCTGAGACTGACCAGCATTCTAGGTGACCACAAAGATCAAAGTACAGGTAGACCTCTGTCACCCTGACATGCACAAAGGTTTGATATTAATTTGGTCAGATAAGGCAGATTTGCAGGATGCTTAGGCTCAGGAACCACAGAGGTGGTTTTGCACCCCAAAAACCCCCATCGTGTTCTCTCCACATAGGCTGATAGTGTTTGGGGTCCACTGACAGAAGGGACCACCCTCTCTACCCTTCATCCCACCCCGTCAATCACAAGTCCTAGACATCGCCCTTTCTATCATCCTCACTTAGGGTACCTGGAGGCAATGCCCCCTACTCCAGATGCATAATATCTTTAGGGAGTGGAGCTCACCTGTAGCTGGAGGCAGAGGAGAGTGGGAAATATGTTAGTCAGCGGCCCACTGCTGCCACAGGTACCTGACAGAGTCAACTTAGAAGAGCTTTATTTTGGTTCAGTTTCAGAGGTTTCAGATCATGATCAGTTGTCCCCATTGCTTTGGTTCTGTGGTGAGGCAGCACATCCTTATGGGAGGCTGTGGCCGAGCAGAACTTCTCACCTCATGGCCAGGGTGCAAGATAAGGGGAGATTGGAGTCCCCAAATCCCCTTCAAGGACATGCCTGCAATGACCAAAAGACCAATGCCAGGTCCCACCCTTGGTAGTGCCAAGTTGGGGATCAGCCTTTAACACATGGGCCTTTGGGGAAGGTTAGGGTCCAAACTGAAGCAGGAACACACCAATACAGTGAGCAGGAGTTCTCCGCCCATGCCAGACTCCACAGAAGCAAGTATGTGTGAGGCAGAAGGCGAGGCTGCTCCTGTCACGTCCTCCCTTCAGGCTGTGTCCCCTCTCTCCCTTCCCAGGAGCTGCGGGTCATCCCCTGTACTCACCGGTTTCACAGGAAGTGCGTGGACCCATGGCTGCTGCAGCACCACACCTGCCCCCACTGTCGGCACAACATCATAGGTAATTGTCACCTGCCTTAATCATTGGTGAAGAGTCAAGTCAGAGAACAGTGTCCCTTCCTAGTGCCTAGCAAGAGCATGACACATGTCATAATCTAGTGAGCAAGCAAGAGCACCATAGCATTGTCCTCTGGACTGGAGGCATGTGGCCTTAGGTTCTGGAGATTGTCTACACAGTCCTTAGAAAAGCTTGGCATTAAGAACCACCCGAAGGGGGCTGGGGCTGGAGCTGGAGCTCAGTGGTAGAGCGCCCGCCTCACATGTGTGAGGCACTGGGTTCGATCCTCAGTACCACATAAAAATAAATAAAGATATATATATATTAAAAAAAAAAAGAACCTCCCTAAGGGGCTAGGGGTGCAGCACAGTGGTAGAGCACATGCCTAGCATGCTCAGGGTCCCGGGTTCCATCTTCAGCACACACAAGAAAATCACACCAAGCTCAAGTTTAGGCTTCACATTAAATAGCTTCCTGACCTTGGACAAGGCCTGTGGCCTTTCCAGCCTGAGGCCCCCTGTCTCAGTGGGATGACAGTAATGATGCTGCCGTGCTCAGACCACAGGGGACCACAAAAGATAATGAATGTGGCAGGTTTGCGACGCTGCTCCTGCATCACTCTTATGGGGCAGGAAGGAGGCACTTTTATCCTGGGTCCTTATTGCTTTCTGTAGACGGGTACCCTTGTCAGATGGAGCAGTGGGGAGGTGAGACACAGGCCCTTTTGGGAGTAACTGCTTTCCACACGGAGGCAGGCTGGGCCCTGCCAGCACAGCTGAGTTTGGAGATAGCTTAGGATGTGGCAGGGTGGTGAGAATAGGCACCGGGACGTGGCCCAGCTTGCTGCTTCAGTTTCTTTTTTTTTTTTTTAACTTCTCTAGCCCCTGTCACCAGTATGCTCAGCCCTGCTTACCTTGTTTCCTCCACCTCTCCCCAGAACAAAAGGGAAACCCGGGTGCCGTGTGTGTGGAGACCAGCAACCTTGCACGCAGTCGGCAGCAGAGGGTGACCCTGCCAGTACATTACCCTGGTCGCGTGCACAGGACCAATGCCATCCCAGCCTACCCTACAAGGACAAGCATGGACTCCCACGGGAACCCCGTCACACTGCTCACCATGGACCGGCATGGGGAGCAGAGCCTCTATTCTCCACAGACCCCCACCTACATCCGCAGCTACCCACCCCTGCACCTGGATCACGCCCTGGCCACTCACCGCTGTAGTCTGGAGCACCGGGCCTACTCCCCAGCCCACCCCTTCCGCAGGCCCAAGTTCAGTGGCCGCAGCTTCTCCAAGGCAGCTTGCTTCTCCCAGTATGAGACCATGTACCAACATTACTACTTCCAGGGCCTCAGCTACCCGGAGCAGGAGGGCCAGCCTCTGCCCAGCCTCACGCCCAGGGGCCCGTCCCGTGCCTTTCCAGTGAGCGGCAGCGGCAGCGGCAGCGGCAACGGCAACCTGCTCTTCCCCACTGTGGTGCACGTGGCCCCGCCTTCCCACCTGGAGAGCGGCAGCACTTCCAGCTTCAGCTGCTACCACGGCCACCGCTCAGTGTGCAGTGGCTACCTGGCCGACTGCCCAGGCAGTGACAGCAGCAGCAGCAGCAGCTCTGGCCAGTGCCACTGCTCCTCTAGTGACTCTGTGGTGGACTGCACTGAGGTCAGCAACCAGGGTGTGTACGGAAGCTGCTCCACCTTCCGCAGCTCCCTCAGCAGTGACTATGACCCCTTCATCTACCGAAGCCGGAGCCCCTGCCGCACCAGCGAGGCGGGGGCCTCAGGCAACTCTGGCCGGGGGCCTGCCATTTGCCTTGAGGGCTCCCTGCCACCCGAGGAGCTCCCGGCAGCACACAGTTATGGTGCTGGGAGGGGAGAACCGTGGCTGGGCCCTGCTTCTCCCTCAGGGGACCAACTGTCCACCTGCAGCCTGGAGATGAACTACAGCAGCAACTCCTCGCTGGAGCACAGGGGGCCCAATAGCTCTACCTCAGAAGTGGGGCTCGAGGCTTCTCCTGGGGCTGCCCTGGACCTCAGGAGGACCTGGAAGGGGAGCCGGGAGGGGCCCTCATGTGCCTGCTGCTGTGAGCTTCAGCCCTCTGCACCGGGGCCTGGGGCAGGGGCAGCCAGCGGTGGCAGCACCTTGCTCCTGGGTGCTCTGCTCCTTGAGGGCTGTGGCCCTGTGGGTGGGGAGCCACAGTCCAGAGGCTCCCTCGGCCTGTATGGCCTCCACCCAGACCATTTGCCCAGGACAGATGGGGTGAAATATGAGGGCCTGCCCTGCTGCTTCTATGAAGAGAAGCAGGTGGCCCACAGTGGTGGCGGGGGTAGTGGCTGCTACACTGAGGACTACTCAGTGAGTGTGCAGTACACACTCGCCGAGGAGCCCCCACCCAGCTGCTCTCCAGGGGCCCGGGACCTGAGCCAGCGCATCCCCATCATTCCGGAGGACATGGACTGTGACTTGGGCCTGTCCCCAGACTGCCAAGGGACCCACAGCCTCAGCCCCTGGAGTGGGACACTGGGCCTAGATGCCCAGCGGCCCCACAGGAGCCTGGCAACAGCCAGGGAAGAGGAGCGGGTTCCATGCCACCAGGCTGAGGTACTGCTACAGCCTGGCTGCCCTTCAGAGGAGGCAGGTGCCACCAGGGTCGGCCTCCCTGTTGCCCACCAGGACACTCAGGAGTCCAACACCCCAGCCACTGAGGCTGCAGGTGAGAGCAGAAGATGGCAGTAGGCCAGGGCAGGTATTTCCATGGCATCTCTTCTCCATCCTCTTCTGAGGGACTTCCTCTGAGCCCTTGGCTTTAAACATCCTGCACCTGATGACTTCCAAATGTCATTCCAGTGCCTACCCGACCTCCCGAGTTCTAGATCCCCTGAGCCCTCTGTTTCTGTGATGTTGTCCTCTCTTCCCCCAAACACTTCATAAGCATCCCAGCCTGTTACATCCACAGAAGCATTCACCCCAGAGTGCATCTTGGATTCGGCATCTTCTCTGCATCCCTCACTGCCGCCCACCTCTGTCCAGCTGTGTTCCTTTCTCCAGAGTGTGCAGTGGCCTTCTGATGGGTCTTCTGTAACTGGCCTGGCCTTCTATTCCTCTTCGGAGGTAGAATATTTTTTTTTTAATTAGTTATTGATGGACCTTTATTTGTTCATATGTGGTGCTGAGAATCAACCCAGGGCCTCACACATGCTAGGCAAGCGCTCTACCACTGAGCCACAACCCCAGCCCCAGAATATTCTTTTTTGAAACATTAGTTGATGTCTTTAGAAAGACCTTTAGTGACTTGCCATTACCTTTAGAATCTTAAAAATGTAAACTGCTCCCCCAGTTGTCTGTGATCTGGCTCCTGCTGACCCATCCACCATTGTCTGTTATGTTCTCCTTGCTCTCTGCTCTGCCCCGCTGTGGCCTTCAGCCTGTCCCAGCCAAGCTCATTTCTGCCTCCAGACCTCTTCAGATCTCAACCCGGTGACCCTCCAGCCCCTTCTGGGTCACTCTTGAACCATCTGCTTACTTCCTAAGTCATCTCAAGCCGAGGTTACTTTGTGGGAAGGTCTGCAAGCTTGTGAGGGGCTCTTCCTCCCTGTTCTTCCCAGGGCCTGCACCCAGCAGTCAGTTAACATCACTTTGTACATTGTGTTTGCATGCTATCTAAGGGCTTCCAGAAGGCTCTGGGATGAGGAAAACATGCGGGGGAGCAGGGGGATGGTCTTAGCATACACTGAGCTCCTCTCAGAAGAGGAGCTGTGCTTCAGTGGTTACCATGCACACAGTAGATGTGACAGAACTGTCACTTCCTAAGAGCCTGCCCATCACAGAGGACAGGGTACCTGGGGTCCCTCTCCTGTTCCCTATGCATTGTTCCAAAGCCTGCAGTGCCACCTCCCTCCCTTAATGAGTGTTCTCCTTCTCTCTCCTAGGACTGGGATCTCACCCACCAGACAGCAGCAGCCCAGGAGCCTGAGCTCAGAAGGAACTCTTATCTAGAAATTGGGAAATTTATGGAGACTCCAAACTCTGACTTCCTTCAAAACAAAAACAAGAAACAAATTTTTTTTAGCTTTGACAAACACAAAAGTGGTAATAAAGAGAGCCCTCTTTCTCAACCCAAAATGTGAGCCACCTGTGGCAACTCCCCCACCGCCCCCCCCACCCTCATTAGCAAACCAACAGACAAAATTCTGAGTCCTTTGTGTCTTTTGATAACATGTTATTTTTTGTTTTGTAGAGTATGTGCTTGGGGTTCCAAGGTGTGTGGGATTGAGTTCTCTGTTTTTTTTTTTTAATATTATATGTAAATGTAAAAAGTTATTTAAATATATATTTTAAAGAACCCTAGCTGCCAACTTTTGCTGAAAAAAAAAAAAAAAATCACTGCTGCATTAAATGAACCACATCATGTGTAGATACTGTTGTCTCCCCTGAGGGAGCTCAGGCCTTTGAAAAGCTCAGGGCTACACCTGCCTTAGAAAATGAACCAGAAACTTGAAGTAAAGCTAGTTGATATGGGTACAAACTCTGAGGAACAATGCAAAGCTGCCTTTCTTTCTTGTGGCAAATCTGAACATAAAAAAACGTCAGGTCCTCTCTGAAGCCACGCCTCTCCAGCCCACACCTGTAGGCAGAGAACAGAAATGGCGAGGAGTAGGCCCAGGCCATAAAATCTGCAGCACTGGAGAGCTGAGTCGAGCCTTTGCTATAGAAGCCCCAGGGTGAAAGGGACAATTTTGCCCAGTATCCTCAGTGTGTCCCTTTGGGTCATTATCCCAAGCAAAAAGAGTTCCCGGTCTTGGTCTTGACAGAGGTCCAGATTATAATAAGGGCAGTGTTCATGTAGTCTTGTACACGAACTCTCAGCCCTGGGGCAGGGAAGAGGAAGCTCTCCCTTCTGTGATCCTGACTTTGGAATCCTTTGGAAAAATATTTTGTGCTTCCTGCCACTGGCTGCAGAAATGGTTCAGCAGGGTGTATGGGGCAGACACCCAGGAGGAATGTAGTTTTGTGGCCTTGGTGTCCGATGGGGCTGGGAGGAGTGCTCTGCGCTCACCCAGCAGCACACTACCCTTTGGAGAAGGGATGGGCACGCTGGAGCAAGCCTGTGCGCATGCACGTTTGTGAGGGCGGCCATGCCCCTTGACTGCTGCTTCCTTGGACTGCCTTCCTGGGGGCAAGTTCTCAGACCCCTCAGGGTGTGCACTGAGCTCCATTCGAATGATGCTTTTCCTATTCCATTTCCCCCACGGAAGCACTGCTTCAGGGTTTTTCAGCCCTCTGCCTAGTGGCTGAAATTGCTCATCTCGCCTGCAAATGTCTACTACCCTGTCTACCTAATGCACTATTATGTATTGATTCTCCATGAGACAGAGAGACTATCAGATAGTTTAGACCCCAAAGGGTAGGGTTTTGTATATTTTTCCAGCCTTTTGTTTGTTTTTTTTAAAGGGGGAGGGAGAGTTTTAAGAACCCAAACTTGTTTCTTTTTCTTTTTTCTTTTTTTTTTTTTTTTAAGATGTTTCATTTTTAAAAGGGAGAGAATATTTAAAACTACTTCAGATCAGGGATTGTCATCCTTTTTGTCCAATGTAGTCCTTGTTGTCCTTTAAAAAAAAAAAAAAGCAACTAATCACATTAGCCTTCATGTGAAGTAATTTCTGGTCACTTTTATTCATTTAGCAGATACTTGTTGCCATTTAAAGTTTTATCTGTTTGGTCTAAATGTTCATTGCAGAATAGGAATCTTGAGCTCTGGTCTCCTGTAGGGGAAATAGGGACCACCCTAGGTTGCAAGGAAACCCTTATTACCACTCACAGTCGGCTCACAGGAAGTCAACCCAGAGTACAGACTGGAACATTTTCAATGAGATATCTCTTTATATAATCCTTTTTTCTTTAAAACCCCAGTCTATGATCAGGAAATGTACTTATTTCTAGCTAGGATTTGACAGTGATCCCAGCATCAAAGGATGGAGCCATTTGCCATTTAGGAACTCACTGTGGAGAGATTTGTCCTCCAGCCTCTGGGGTATGGTCCCTTGGGGGTGGCTCCCCGCAAGCTGTCCCAGCACACCTGTTGGCGAGAGTGTGAGAAGCGCCTAAGCTGTTGACATGAGATCAGGGCTGCCTTTATTTCTGGGGCCAGGAGTAGCAGCTGCTCAGGACAACAGCTTGCATTACATGGTTTAGGGAAGGGGGGTGTATGGCTTTTAACATGAACTGCAAAAAGCAGCTTCTCATTGTTGAGATTTTTGTTGTTTGTGGTTTTGCTTTCTTGTTTTTAATGCCTTTGAATGCATATTATCTTCCTTGTCTGAAACCATACCCCCAAAGCAGCTTTCTTTAGTCCTGGCTAGAAACCACTCCTCAAAAGCCTTAAGCATTAAATAGATGGAATACAGAATCTGGCTGCCACTGGATTTGTTACGTGCATCCAATTTCGTTTTGAAAGAGTGATAGCTGCAGATGACAAAAGAAGGATATTTAATTGTTGTAGTTAAAAACTTAAAATGTCAACCACCATCTTTTGAATTTGTATTGGCTCATCAGGGAGGTCACCAGAATAAATTAACAACTATCTTGTGTCACCATTAAATCAAAAGAAATGTCTTCTTTGAAGCTCTAGGACTCCAATAATCGTGACAGGTACCTTTTTCCGTGGACTCTCAGTGGCATGGTTGTGGTTTAACCATGGAAACGGAGCATCCCACTTTACACTGAGAACCCCACATCCCCCGAGTCAGGGAGTGAGTGTGGTCTTATGGCCCGGCCCTGGGTGTAGGACAGCCATGTAAACTGAAGAGTTCTAGAACCAGCTGAAAATGGATGTTTGGATGTTCTGACCAATGAGGTACCTCTTTGTGGACACAGGTCCAGTAAGCTAGTTTAACTCAGCCCCTCCCCCACCCAAAGCCCCCACCATTTTCCTAAGTTCCCCCTGTTTTACTGCTCAGATCTTCCCCTATGTGCTCCTTGTCCCTACTTCACGTTCAGGCAGGGCTAATGCTTTTTTAATGAGGTCTAAAAATGAATTACCAATCAAGAGCATTGTCTTTTAAACAGAACTGCCTTTTTCTATTCTTTATATATAAATTCTATTGTGTTGGTCTAACAAGGCACTATTTTAAAAAGTTTTGTTTTAATTTCTCCCATAGCACTTAAAAGATATTTTGTAAAAACTTTGCTGTAAAGATTTTGTAATAAAATGGTCTAAGGGCTCTTTTTCCAACATTACCATTTTTTAAAAAAAATGTTTTAAAAGCTAGAAAACAACTTATGTATATTCTGTATATGTATAGCAGCACATTTCATTTATGGAAATATGTTCTCAGAATATTTATTTACTAATATATTTATCTTAAGCCATGTCTTATGTTGAGAGTGTGACATTGTTGGAATAATCATTGAAAATGACTAACACAAGGCCCTGTAAATACATGATAATTGCACACAGATTTTACATATTTGCAGACCAAAAATGATTTAAAACAAGTCATAGTTGTCTATGGTTTTGTAACAAATTGTACAAATGACTGTAAAAAAAATACAATTTTATCAAGAATGTGTTTTATATGTTGTCGTTGCTGTTTGGTTAAGGTCTTCAGAACCTACAAAGAGCTTTGCATCAGCTTTGCATCAGCTTGCCCGTGGAAGCATCCATGTGATTTCCTCTCCTGTTAACATGGAGTCCAGGTTACAGGGCATTTCTGCAATGTCACAAGTGGTCATCTGCTAGGGACTGACTGTGGGTTTATTTCCTTGAGGTGGTGGTAGACTTTCTGCTCAGGATGTGTGGAGGGAGACAAAGAGCTTAGCAGTCCACTTTTTAAAAATTTGGGACCTAAACCATTGGCTTCATATGCAGGGCTTTTCCTATGTACAAAAAAAAACTCCAGACACTAGCCCTCAAAATTAAATAACCATGTGCTGGATGCAGGGTGTCGCACCTGTATCCCAGCCTGGGTAACTAAGTGAGGCCCCATCTCTTTAAAGCAACATACACAAATAAATTACCTACCCATGAGTGTAGAGGGGATTGTTTGTCTTGTTTCACAGTCACTAATTTGTAAAGCACTCTTTGAGATTATGTAGAAGGTGCAAAGTAGTGTTTATTTTTCAGACATCTAGCAGAGAATATCCTATTCCCATAGGTTCCTATTTTTATTTTTCACTCTTTAACTTGGGCCATTTCTTGGGCATAGGCTCATGGACCACCAGCCACTTCCTGCCAGACAGTGGGTCCTTCTGAGCACCTTCAAGCGTGGTGGCCTGACTGCACAGAGCTTCCCAAAGTGTTTGTTTAATGGCCTTGCCCAGCTCCAAGCTGTATCTCTTGGGGGTTCCTGAAGGATTCCACAGCATCGGCTCCACCACAGCATGGTACAGAGCCCGGTAACACTCTGTGGGGAGCCCATGGATTGTTAGCGAGTCCCCCAGCACCTGCTGTCTCATTGGGGTTTCAGGAGGCAATGCTCGGCCCTTCCAGGCTGCGGTCCCTCTGTCCCAGGGTAGTGCTTGGGTGGCGGCCACGCGTTCCACATATCTATCTTCAAGTTCTTGGCGGACTGTTACTTTTTTCTCCTTTGAACTTTCTTTGCTCTAGCCAGGAAGAAAGCAGAGAAGTCAAAGCTAAAACTTGAGAAGGGAGCTCAGAATAATTATCTGGGATTTGTGTCTCAGAGTCTTGGTTACAGCAACAACCAACATTTGTCCAGCATGTTATAGCTTACTGAACCCCTTTATATACCACTGCGTGTGTTCCCCGGAGCCCTGGAAGGTCAGCAGGAGACGGCTTTAAAGGTAGAGAAATTGGAACTGGTTTACCCAAGGCCACACAGTTGGAGGGTTAATAACCACAGCTGTCATCTATTGAACGCTATGCAGGATCCTAATTATTTACTCTGTGCCAGGCGCTATTCAAAAGCCTTTTGCATGTATTAACTCATTTAATCTTCATGAAGCCCTTTAAGGGAGAGGCCATTATCCCTCATTTTATATGATAAAATCAAGACACAAAAGAGGTTAAGCCCAAGGTTATCCTCATTATGGTCAGAGTTAGGATATGAACCCTGACAGCTGAGCTCCAAGACATGCTCTGAGCTCCACTGGCCACCAAGGATTGACCAAGCTGGCTCCCATCAGCCTCTAGCTGCCAGGTTCTCCATATGGAAGCTCACAGCTCACCTCGAACATACATGTGCCTAAGCTTGCATGACCCGTATCCTGGCCTTTCTCACCCTTATTTTCCCTTCGCCTCCAAGTTCCTTTTGTCTGTGTTTATGAAGGTCCCTTCATCTTTCTTTGGAGTGAGGTGGAATACAAATAATACATACTGGGCTGGGGGTACAGCTCAGTTGGCAGAGTGCTTGCCTCACATGCACAAGGCCCTGCGTTCAATCCCCAGCACCACAAAAAATAAAATAATAATACATACTATGACCCTAGATCTAGTTCTCTGTCCACTCTGTCACGGGGCACCCTCCCTCCCCAATCCTGTCTTCAACTTTAGAATTTCCCTCTTCCCACCCATCCCACTTTCTCCACTCCTGGCCATTGTCTACCTCGCCAATGCTTCCTGCAGGACTCTGTCCTCCTCGTCCAGGTGAGCCCAGCAGCTGCCCTGCTGGCGGCTTGTTCTTGGATCTGATGGGGTTTCTTATCCTGGCCTGCTGCGTGGCTTTCATTGTTGAATTGTTCCTG
This sequence comes from Marmota marmota marmota, assembly GCF_001458135.2. NCBI lineage: Eukaryota > Metazoa > Chordata > Mammalia > Rodentia > Sciuridae > Marmota > Marmota marmota. Next base: position 999,370 of record NW_026000130.1, on the reverse strand, counting down.
GGCTTTAATCTCTTCAGTGGCTTCGCTTCTCCAAACTTAGAAGGTACTGGACAGCATTTATCCTTCAATTGCCTCCGGAGCCCAAGCTTAGCCAGAGAGAACGAACTGGCAATTATTGGGTTCTTTACTACTTCCCAGCAAGAGGTGGTACCTGGTGCTGGGGTCTTGATGTTCTGCCTTGCACATGTTCTGGCCGTCCAGATGTTGGTGAGAGCTGGTGAAACCACATAGCAATCCTGAAGCCTGGTGTTCAGTAAGATGGACCGTCGGAGTCCATAGGTGGGGATGCTGGGGTCACGTCTCACATTGATTGGGTGCTAGAATTATAAGGGGGGGTGAGAAGGAATAAAAAAAAAGAAGACTAATTCTCAGAGACTAGATTTATACTTTGAAGGCTAAGTATTAACATCATTCTATGGACAATTTCTTCCACATGAATCTTAGAAATTTTGTTATATGGCTCTCTCCTGCTCACTGAAATAATCTCCTCCTCCTCCTCCTCCTCCAACTAGGGTAGAGATAGGAACTTTACAAGGTCACGACTCTTAAAGAACATAGCATGCTGGGGCAGACAGTTGGGGGTTGGGGCCGGGGAGGATTTACTATAAATAGAAGACGATTTTTAGTCCTGCTAGAAAGAAAGGAATCCACGCAGGAAAGGGATGGGAGGGGGTCACTCAGGGACTGGGATGGGAGGGAATGACTCAGGACACCTATGGGAGCTGTAGTCACTTTACAACCACACCGCATCACAGAATTGACAGCAGGTGAGTCCTGCCAAACCCCAAGGCACCTTTTAACCAGGCTCCCATGAGCCAAGAAAAGCTGCTCAAGAGGAAAATAAACTCTAGGGTCCATAGAGGCAAAAGCCCATGTAATTCATACTTGCTTCCATTTCCGGGGACTGGGCAAGAACAAGAAAACAATTTGGATAGGTTGGAATCACATTCTTAAAGAGCCCAGACTTTCTAAGAAATGTCATCTATAAGAAAATAAAATCAGCTGGGTGCCGTGGTGCACGCCTGTAATCCCAGTGACTCAGGTGGCTGAAGGAGGAGGGTCAAAAGTTCAAGGCCAGCCTGGTAGCAAGACCCTGCCTCAAAATAAAAAAAAATAAAAAGGACTGGGGGTGTAGCTCAGCGGTAGAGCACCCCAGGGTTCAATTCCTCTGTAGCCCCAAAATAATATAAATTAATAAATAATATCACCTTACCATATCGGTTGCCTTAAATTTTATTTTAGCTAGCTTAGTAGGGGGAAGAAACATGTATTTTCTTTTTCTTTTTTTTTCTCTTTTGTTTTTTGTTTTGTTTTGTTTTGTTTGAATATTTCTAGTCACCTGTCTTCTGCCTCAGCCATGTGTGGGCAAATTGCTATTTAGATTTGGGCTTAGATGTAGGCAGTTTGGAGCCATTATCTCTAGTATTTGTGATGTCACTTTGGTTTGTGATGTGGGTGTGGGTGAGTGTTACATCATCAGGTTTTATAGTTAAATTATATTGGAAGAAGTTCTATTTTGTTGTTGCTCATAGCCTCAGGAACTTCTGAAGTCCTCATCCCCCCCCCCCCCCCC
>NW_026000130.1:990509-997772 GCF_001458135.2 Marmota marmota marmota | reverse complement strand
CCCCCCCCCCCCCCACAGAATGGCCTGGGTGGAGAGCCTGAAGCATGCTGTGCATGAAACGTTGTCAAATACGCAGACCAGATTGGTGGATATGGGTAGTGAGATGATGTACCCTTACATGTGCAAAAGTGCCTTTCTCCGTGCACATAAAGAAGGTACTGTTAAGTTCTCAGAATAGCTGCCAACATTAGGGACCAGAAATGAAAGAACACGTTCCTGCAGCCTTGGGCACCTCTCCCTGTGTGTCTCTCCCAGGGAGACTACAGGGTTTCTGGAATGTGGTATTATTTTACATCCCATGGCAAATGCAGTAATTAGAGCTGTTAGCAGTGTCAAGGGCTTGAAAGGAGAACAAAGACGCCTCTTCCTGGGAACTCTTAGGCAATGCCTTGCTCCTTATCAGGTGTTGGCCCTGTTGGTGGTTTTCATTTTTCATACGCAAAATGCCAAAGGAGGCTCCCTCCCAAAGGGGAGGAGAGTGAAATGATGGAAAAACAGAGTATGGGCCTGGCAGGGACTCCTGGAATTGCATGTGTTGCCTGTTTGAATTTTTGAAGTGTTGTCCCTGGAGGGAATCAAAGCCTTACAGGCAGACCGCACCGTAGGCTGCGGTGGATCCACCTCCAGGCCGACAGCATCTGGACCCACAGACACTTGGGAGGACAATGGTGCCCATTCAGTGGCGAGCCCTGGCCTCATCTCCCAAGAGGTGGGTCAGTTTTAGAGCAGGGCGTTGGAAAGGGTTTGTCTTTGGGAAGGGTTTGCGAATGTCTGAAGATTGGGCAGGCAAGCATCCTTTCAAAGCCGGGGAATCTTGAAGAGGTGGCACCAGGCTCTTGGGTCTCCTGAAAATGACCATCTGCATTCAGTTGTGCCCAGCAGGGACAGAAGGCAAACATGGAGCCAAAAAGGCACAATTGGAAAAGCTTTTCTATTTCTCTTCTCTCCTGTCTTGAATCTGGCTTTTCCGCACCTCCTCCTCCTTCCCACGACTCCTTGGTCAGTTATATTTACTTTCCTCTTACTCAATGACCAAGGGACACAGCTCTGACTCGGAGCACTTTGAACTTCCTTCTTTTTACACAGAGCTGTTCACCTACATGGCTTCAGACACAGTGTCTTCAAATCTGGTAAGTCCCTCCTTCTGTCTATTCAGTGTAACTTCAATTGACTGTACCCAATCAGGTAGCCTTCACCTTCCTTATAACCAACCTGGGTTCTATTTCTCCTATGTTGACAAAATTCGTATCTATTTAACATTTACTGAAGGCAAAGTGCTGTTCCAGGAGTGTTTCAAGTCATGAAATGCCACCAGAGTACCATGAGCATGGGTCCTCTTGCCATCCCTACATTATAGACAAAGAAATTGAGTTACTCAAGAGCCATGCCCTAGGGCTGGGGATATAGCTCAGTTGGTAGAGTGCTTGCCTTGCATATAAAAGGCCCTGGGTTCAATCCCCAGCACCACCAGGAAAAAAAAAAAAAAAAAAGAAGCAAGAGCCATGCCCCAACCGGGCGTGGTGGCACATGCCTGTCATCCAGCGGCTCAGGAGGCAGAGGCAGAAGGATCACGAGCTCAAAGCCAGCCTCAGCAACTTAGCAAGACCCTAAAGCAACTCAGTGAGATCCTGTCTCTAAATGAAATACAAAATAGGGCTGGGAATGAGGCTCAGTGGCTGAGTGCCCCTGAGTTCTACCTCCAACCACAAAAAAAAAAAAAAGGGCCATGCCCCAGGTCCCATAACTAGTAACCAAAAAAGACTGAACTCAACCAAATTCTACACCGCCCTTCCTCTGAACCAGTCACTACCATGAGGTGTGTCCTCTGGTCAGCGCACCCCTGGGTTTTTAGTTTTAGTCCTATTCTTATCATGAGCCCTTCTCTGGGCTCTGGAGTCACTCTGCCCAAATTGGCATCCCAGATCCATTTTCAATTTTCAACAGGCAAGTAAATCCACATCTTTAAACCTTCATGTACTTCTCTGTGAAATGAGGATAGTAATAGTGCCTACCAAAGAATTACTGTGAAAACAGAGTGGAAAGATCCATGGGAAGCACTTGGCATGACTTCCAGTGCATAGCCAGTACCCAATAAATAATGTCCTTGCCCTAGGATGCAAAAGAAAAAAAAATCACTGCATTTTCTGTCTTTGGGGTGGTGGAGATTAAATTGGAAAACACATCTACAGAGAATAAATAAATAATTTTCTTATAATGTTATTCATACTGTGGCCCATGTGCTCATTTAACACTCTCTAGCCCCTAGATACGATCTTCACTTCAGGTCATTTATATACATCCATGGGGCTTATGAAGCCAAGCAAAAAGCCCATTGAATGTAGGAAATGTTTTGACCTGGCTTGGATATCATAGCAACTCTTTCTTCATGATCCATCTTCACCAAATACGAAATCCTACTAGAATTGGACTTGATTGACCTCACAGAAGTGGTGTATGCATGGGAGCTACATTCCCTGCCTGGTTGTGGAAGTTTTCCAGAATAGTCCATGTTTTATTAAATGGATAGGGAAGCAGGCAGCTGAGGATATGATAAGGAAAGTAGCTAGGCTTTAACAGAGATTGTTCCCTTTAGAATTATAAAGTCAGGCTGGAAAGACTATTTGGTCCAAGGTCCTGAAACTGTGGCGCAAATTTCCATCCTCAGTGCCAATACTTGATCCAGAGAATTTGGGGCTGAGGCGGCAGAGCTTCCATATTGCTGAAAGGCTTGTTCCTCCATCTGATGCTCCTCTAAATCTTTTAAAATTTTATTCTGTTGAGCTTAGTCTAAATAACCTTATTTTCCACCCATCCTTTGGAGCTGTGCTTCCTGACGTATCTAAATCAGAGCTTCTATTGGGAAACATATCTGCCTGTCTTTGATGCTTAGCCAAACTTTTCTCATAATATTTTTAGCTCCTATAATCTTTCTTCTTTCTTTCCTTCCTTCAGTTTCCCTTAGCTTTTATTCTCTTTCTGGAGACTCAGCTAATCAAGAAGAAATTGATTCCATTTATTAATTCTTGTCTTTCCCCTTTATGGCCCTACCCCCCCACACACACACACACAAATTCTAGTGGAATTGTTATTTCTCTTTTCCTCAGAAGATATTTTTATTAACACTCCAGCAGCAAACTTCCACACCCATGTGGGAGTATATCTGAGGTCTGTGATGCAAAGGAGAGAAAAACTTTGGAGAGAGATTTTGAAAAGATTCCTGAACTATGATGCAAATTCGAGGACCAATGATTTAGACCACATGTGCTGAATATGCACCAATCGTGGGCCAAGGATGTGAGATGATCGGGTCCTGTCTGATCCAGGATGTAGATGAGTCCTATTTCTTCATTTCCAACCCAAACATACTCACCTGGAAGCTCCACAGATAGCTCTGGGTCACTGTGTTTAAGTCCAGATTCTTTCTCTTCCCTCATCTCCATCAGAACAACAACAACAACAAAAATGACTGCTTCTTTGGAATTTTCCATCACTAGATGCCTGAGCCAAACCTGGGACAAAGGATCAGTAAGTATTCTGTGCTGAGTCAAACCAGAGTCCAAAGGAAAATCAGGACCATGGATCCTATCTTTATTGAAAGTATTGACATTGGTTTGGAATGTAGTTCCGTGGTGGAGTGCTTGCCTAGGTTGTGTGAGGGAAGGGCGGTTCCATCCCCAGCTCCGGTAGGAAAGAGGGAAAGAAGGAAGGAAGGAAGAGAGGAAGGAAAAGGGAAGGGAAGAAAAGGAAGGAGATGTTAAAAATGTTATCATTCTGTTCATCTTGGATAATCCCCCCCCCTAATGAGGACGGAATCCAAGGGTGCTCTACCACTGAGCCACACCCCTCATACTTCTTTCTTTCTTTTTTGAGACAGGGTCTCACTAAGTTGCCCAAGCTAATTTGGAACTTGTGATCCTCCTGTCTCAGCCGCCAGAGCTGCTAGAATTACAGGTTATGCCACTACATCCAAAGGATTTTTTTTTTTTTTAAATGAGATGAGGTCTCAGTATGTTGCCAGGGCCTGCCCAGCCCCTGAATTCCAAAGTTCAAGCGATCCTCCCTTCTCAACCTCCATAACAGTGGATCTAGAGGAATATATCACCAGGCCCAGCTTCATTGTGGATTTTCTTGGTATTTGTATTTTTTAAAAATATTATATTAAAATGCTGTTTATTAATTTATTAGATGTATAAATATTTATTAAATAATATTTATCATGACTACTGAGGTGTTTTTTACTGTGTTTTTTATTATGTCTCCTTAAATTTTTAGTTTGAGTCCGTATCTCCCTTGTTTCACCATAATCCCAGTCCTGGAGCACTCTCTGTTTGTTGACATTCCTGTAAAGACAGGGAGACATTTTACCATAGTGTTTAAAAAAAGAGACCTGGGGTCTCTCTGCCTAGGTTCAAAGCCCAGCCCCACTACCATGTGAACTTTGGATGCCAAGGACGCTTCCCTTATAAACCTACTGGGGGATTCTATGCAATTTGGCCATAAACACTCCGTACAGTGCTTGGTAAAATGTGTTTGGTATTGTTGTCATTATAACCAGACTCCCCTGACTGGTGCTCTCTAGCCAGTCAGGGTGGCACATGCCTGTAATCCCAGTGGCTTGGGAGGCTGAAGCAGGAGGAGTTCAAAGCCAGCCTCAGCAATTTAGCGAGGCCCTAAGCAACTTAGTGAGACCCTGTCTTTAAATAAAATATTAAAAAAGGCTGGGGGGCTGTGGCTGTGGCTCAGTGGTAGAGTGCTTGCCACTCATGTGTGAGGCACTGGCTTGGATTCTCAGCACTGCATATAAATAAATGATTAAAATAAAGGTCCATCAACAACTAAAAAAATATTTTTAAAAAATGGCTGGGGGTGCTGGGGATGTGGCTCAAGCAGTAGCACGCTTGCCTGGCATGCATGGGGCGCTGGGTTTGATCCTCAACACCACATTAAATAAAAAATAAAGACATTGTGTCCACCTAAAACTAAAAAATAAATATTAAAAAAAAAATGGCTGGGGATGTGGCTCAGTGGTGAAGTACCTCTGGGTTCAACTCTTGGTTCCAAAAACAAAGCAAAACTGTCCTTTCATCAGAAAACATCCCACAACTGGGGTTTCAAAGACACTAGACTGACCCAAACTCCACCAGTTTGTCTCCAGTTCTTAGCAAATCCTGCTCCTTTCAGAGGAGGAAAAGGATCTGACTGCAGAGCTAAACAGGTAAACAAACCAACACCAACATCCTCCTGGTGGCCCAGAGCCTGCAGTCAATGTCCCCACTCTTTCCATGAAATAAAGCTGCTAAACACCCCAGGCATGTGAAGCATTGAAATGAATATCTCGGCTGCTCCCTGTTAGAGGCCGGGACCACATAACTGGGCAAAAGACCTTGAGCCCTTAAGTGCCATGACCTAGACACACTCGGCTGTATTTTTAGCCTCTTGTGCACTGTTTCCATCACCTGTGATGGGCTTTAAACTGGAAAAGAGAAGATGGGGGTGGGGAAGGCTGGAGGGACGCTTCTTAGAGCAGCCAGAGGGGGCAGGAGCTCGCACACTTTCTGAGTTCTGTTGGACACAGGACCAAATTTCATGGGTTGTCGCAACACAGGCTCTATGCTTGGAAGGGCCCTATGCTTGCTTTAATGCTCTGCTGTTACCAAAGTTGGAACAAAGGACCCCGCATTTTAATTTCTCATGGAGCCATGCAAATCATATAGCTGGTCCTGGTTGTACCCAAAGGAGAGGAAGACAAGTCACTGATGGGGGCCGGTGCCAGCCCAGCAGTGGGAGCCTTCCTCCAGGGGAAAGGGCAGTCGAAAGGTACCATCAGGAGGCATGGATGGCCAAATAAACCTTGTTTCTACCTCTTACGTGCCTCTTCCGATTTTCCTCCTCTGACAGGTGGGATGTGGAGGATGTGTCCCTGGGATGGAGTGTGTCTGGGGCGTGGGGCGGGTTCGCATACTCCAATAAGGAGCCCAGAGGATTCTTGAACTAGGAATGACAGGGAAAACAAAAACCTGAACAAGATTTTTCTTGCCGCAGCGTGTGGGTGGAGAGGGACACTGGCTGAGAGGCCTCGTGGGAGGTAGCTGCGCCTTTGGGGTCCAGCCTTGGGAGCGCGGTGTGTGCGAGTGGGACCAAGGTGGTTGCGGGGAACGTGGGTTCTGGGAGTGGGCGACCCGGAGCAGGGGCCGGTGTACGGGATCCCTTGGGGCCGGTACCGCCCAGCCCCTGGGCGCTTCGAGTCTGCACAGGAGAATAAATGTTCCCGCCGCCGCGCGGGGAGCAGGTCTGCACTTGCAAGTCCGGGACCAGGGACTTGAAAGCGCCGGGCGCGCGGCCTGGACCTGTCCCACGGGGCGTCGCCGTGGCGTTTTAGGAGGGAGCGATAGGAAAATCCCCTTCGCCTGGGGGAGTGCGGGGGAGGAAACAGGCCTACCACCGAACTGGGTGCGGCTGGGGAAGACCTTAGGGGGCAAAGGGCCTGCCACGCAGGGGCTAAGAGTTTAAGAAAAGCACGAGCCCTCTGTGCCCTAGTGTCTCAATCTGCAAAATAAGCAGCACGGTCCCATCCACTTTTGGACTCTGCTTTGGGTGATTTACTTGCTTTCTATTTTGCAAATGGCAGAGGCTCAGGTCAGGAAACTTGCCCTAATTGACATAGTGCGTGATAGGATTTTGATCCAGAGCTCACTATGCCGCCTCCTTTGTAGCTAGACTTGACTTGGAGAAAGAAACTCCACATTTACCGAGTCCCTACTGGGCGTGCATGAATGTTTGCATGCATTATCTCATTTAGTACAATCACTTTGGGGAGTAGTTGCTTATCATCACTCCCATTAAACAGAAAAGAAAATTTGAGATGAGAGTTATATTTCCTTCACGCCTGTCCAAGATCTTACAGGTGACTGAGTCAAACATCACAGGCTGACTCCAAAGCACCCTTTAGTTAACCACTACGATAAGCCAAGCAGGAGAAAGAGGTTTGCAAACTGCCGTTCTGATTATTACCGCTGTGGTTGATCCCGCGTGGGTCACGACCCGAGTGAGGGTGGAGCAGGGATCTCAGAGCGCCCGACCCGCTTCAGCCGGGTCAAACATCCTCTAGGGGACTCAGAGGCAGGGCCCTGACCCCGCCCCTCACCTCCCGGCCCCACCCCTTGGTCGGTCAAACAGGTTGCACGGTGGGGCGGGTCCAGGTGAAGAAAGGTGGGCTTGGCCCATAGTGTGAGTGGCAGGCGCGGGGCGGGACGTGCGTGCGCC
>NW_026000130.1:974629-989920 GCF_001458135.2 Marmota marmota marmota | reverse complement strand
TGGAGCCCGCCCGAGTCGCCCCTCGGGCCTGCGGGTCTATGGGGCCCACTCTCTCCCTCGCGGGTGCCTCCCGGGAGCGCTTCTCCAGGCTCCTCAGCGACGCCCCCAGGCCCGGACGTCCTCTCCTCCTCAGTGCCTCCCGGACGCCTTCGCCAGGCTCCTCAGTGACGCCCCCGGAGGAGAAGTTTCCTCTGCCTCGCAGCTTGGGACCCGCTCCCCAATCCCTTCAACGATTACCCCTGCGCTCGGGATCCAGTCCCCAAGTCTCGGCGACGTCCCCGGGCCGGGACGGCTGCCCCTCCTCGAGGCGCTGCACCCCTTCCCCAGGACCCTCAGGAACACTACCCGGGGCCAGGATCCCCTCCCCGAGCCTAACTACGACGCTCCCTTGTCCCCCTTTCCTCCCCTCCAGCTTACACCGGTGTATCCCGGCGCCTCTCCGCTCACGAGCGGGTGCGGAGGCGGGAGGAGCGGGCGCCGAGCTCCTCTGCCCGTGTCCCAGCTGTCCCAGCTTAGGCGACACTAACTTCAGCCTCGAGAGCTGGTTTCGCGTTGACTAACCTGCCCTCCTAGAGGCAGGTCCGGGTCCCGGGAGTATCCCCTGTTCCCAACCAGGACACCCCCTGCTTCCTTCGCCCCTGGGGCCCCGCTTTGAACTTCCCCAGGACTCAGGTGACTTCCGATCAGTGAGAGAAAAGGAGAAACAAGTGATGGAAAACTTCTCCCTAAAGAACCTAGGGTGCTTCTCCTAATGGTGTGCAATGATGAGTCCAACTCTTGGGTAACCCCATAGTTTAAACAGGTTACCTGCTCCCCAAGCCAAGGCAAGGTCTTCCTGAGGTGGGTCCCTGAATCAGGACGGAAACTGGGACTTTGCTTAGCTTCCATACACACCCTTCCTTGTAGCAGAATCCTTTCCAAGTTGAGCAGGCAGGAGGAGGCAGGCTGGCTCGATTATGTTTCTCTGCAGGTTGTTTGGGTGTTGAGCATAGGACATTTGTGAAAGGGAAGGGAAGAGTTCATTATCAGTCTGCCTGAGTAGGGAAACCGGTCTCTGGTTCTTCATCCAAAATTTCAAGCTGTGATATTTGAAAAAGAATATTTTGCTGGTGGAAGATAACTCCAAGTTCCTTTGTTTACTCAACTTGGATTACTGAAAATCTAGGACTTATTGTTGTCACTTACTGTAGTTACTTTGGGCCATGCTTTTGGTTTTCTGAGCCTTACATTCCTCATTTGTAAAGGGGGTGAATGGTGATAATTCCCTTGCAGGGTATTGTGAAGATTAAATGATATACTGTAGGTAACACCCACATACAGATGGCAGTCAATAAACATTTTAATAATACTTTTTATAATGCTTCACAGTTCACCAAGTGAACTTCACAGTTCACCTCATTTACCCTGGGAATGCTTGTGAGCTTCCTATCTTATGAATCCCTGTAAAAGGCAAAGTTTGTCTTTAGATCAGTACAAGGGTCTCTGAGAGCTGTAAACCTGAGGCTCAGTAAGTGGTTTCAGAGTGATTGCTGCTTTCTATGGGACTTCTACAATCTGATCACTTCTAGTGTTTGCTTTATGTGAGGAGTGAGGGAGGGACATTCTGAGAGCCAGGATATGTCAACATAACTGTAACCTAGTAACCCCTTAGCTCCACTTTGCCATCTGTGTGTTCAGGATTTAATGTCCTCTACAGAGAGAGAGAGAGAGAAAGAGAGAGAGAGGGAGAGAGAGGTATGGGTGGAAATAGACTGGTTCCTCTTCTGGAAAGGGCAGAGTAATGGCTCTGGAAAGTGTAAAGTGAGCCAATTCTCTTATGCTTGTTGCAAGGTGAATCTCCCTGGGTACCTTTGCTTTGCTAGGTCAAATGAAGCAACTCTTACATAGTTTAAACCCCCATCCTGTTATGCTTTTATTAGGAGTCTGGGGTAAAGGCAAGTAAATGCCATTGTGAAACAAGTTGTGATAAGAGGCCCAGGTTTTCAATTCAGAATCTCACCATCTTGGTTTCTTACCATTCTGATTCATGAGTGCTTTTGTGACCTTTCCTCTCCAGTTCCAGAAGAAGTTTTAGAGATATACCACATAGTCTTCAGCATCACATCCCGTCAAAAGCCTACCCACTAGTTTTTTAAATCCTTTCCAATAAAAAACACGTTTTACACTGAGGCTATGCCAAGACTGCCATTTCATATTTTGTGATACTGTAATTTTCTCTAAAATTTTGTGGATGGAAAAAATTATTCCAATAGTTATATTCTGCACAATTTTGTAATATTTAAATTACTGGTGGTTTGCATTTTTGAATGCTGACTTTATAAAAACAGTTAGCTCATTCCCCATCAATGCTACTTCTAATTACAGTGTGTAGGCAACCCCAAATGATCTCCCTTCTCTCCATTCTTCCTTTGAGATTCTCTTTCTTCCTTCACACTTATAAGAAGTACAGTAGAGGTTAATGGTAGGATCTAGACTGTCCTCTAAAAGAGGAAGGCAGCCAAGACCAGGGGACCAATGGGCTTCCTGTACTGGGCTCCCCTCGGGAATTTACTGACATTTAATGGAGAGTGATAAGTTTTGGTGATCTTGCTACTTGAGTTCTTTGTATAAGGCACACTTTCATGGGTGTTTTACCACACTGGGAGCTATTAGGTCTATATCAACAGAGCTCCTCTTAGATTAAGATTACCTTTTATAAGTATGTACATTGATGTTCATTCCTCTCTAACTCTTCAACTGGCCTGCAGTATGTCTGGCCATAAAACCTATGATATTTAACAGAGAAAGCTTCATACTCTCTGTAAAGTCCAGTCCCACTCAAGGACTTCATTAGTGCTAACAGAATTACCTTTGCACGACATGGTGTCTGAAGTAGAGGGGCTGGGGTGGTGGCTCAGTGGTAGAACACTTGCCTAGCATGTGTGAGGCACTGGGTTCAATTCCCAGCACCACATATAAATGAATGAAATAAAAAGGTCCATCGATATCTTAAAAAAAAACCACACAAATACTTAAAAAAAAAAAAAAAGAGTGGAGCAGAGCAAAAATGCATATCAGTTACTTGTGTGCTCTGAGTATTTTAAGATACACCATTTTGACCTGACACCAGAGATCTCTGACCCTTTTGTGAAAATTTGTTTTGGCCCTTAGATAACTTACATGTTTGACCTATGAAATGAGCCCTTTTATAAATCTTAAAACAAAAAAGCATTTCATTTAGGCTCATTGCCAATCAACAGTGAGTTGGTCCACTCAATCTAGATATTATTGATACACTCATGGTTCAGTATAGTTGGACCAAAAGTAATAAATGATTAAGGTAGAATAGATTGCTTTAAGTAGCTTCATGATCTCCAGATTAGGGATTTATTTTATTTTACTTTATTTTTTTGTACCTGAAATTGAACTTAGGGTGCTCTACCTCAAAGCCATATCACTAGCCCTTTTTCCTTTTTTTTTAGTTGTAGATGGACACAATATTTATTTATTTTTATGTGGTGCTGAAGATTGAACCCAGTGCCTCATACATGCCTGGCAAGTGCTCCACCACTGAGCCACACCTCCAGGCCCCTTTTCCCTTTTTATTTTGAGACAGGGTCTCACTAAATTATGCAGGCAGGCCTCAAATTTTCTAAACTTCTGCCTCAGCCTCCTAAGTCACTGGGATTATAGGCATGTGCCACCACACCCAGGTAGGTTAGGGATTTTGATATATCATCTTCAGTTTAGAATTTTTGGCTTGGAATGCCACCTGAGGCTCTAGGTCAGATGTAGGCAGACATTTTTGTAAACAGCAAGACAGTAAAGTATTTGGGTTTGGACCACATACTGTCTCTGTTGCAGTTACCCAACTTTGACTTTGTAGGGCAAAAGCAGCCATAAACAGAATGCAAATGAACAGGCCTGATTGTATTCTAATAAAACTATATATATTTAAATATATATATGTGTGTGTGTGTGTGTGTGTGTGTGTATATTTTTTTTCAGTACTGGGGAATGAACCAATGAATTTTCTACCATTGAGCGATAGCCCCAACATCCTTTTATATTTTACTTTGAGACACAGTCTTCCTATGTTGCCCAGGCTAGCTTTGAACTTGCTGATCCTCCTGCCTCAGCCTCCCAAGTAGCAGGGATCACAGGCATGTATCATTGTGTCTGCATTCATATAATTTTTTATATGTCACAGAATATTACCTTTTGATTTTTATTTTCAAAATGTAAAACCCAGTCTTAGCTTGTGGGCCATATAGAAACAGGCAGTGGGCCAGATTTGTCCTTTAGGCTATAGTTTACCAAGTCCTGCTCTAGGTCCATGTGTACTGATTTTTTTCGGCATGCATTGGTCTGGAAAAGGTTACTAGGAGGCTTGATTTTGGTAGTGGATAAGCTTTGTACCATTTACTGTTGGCTAACCTTAAGATACATGTAGATCCAGGTGCAGTGATCCAGGTATAGTAGTTCCACTTACTCAAGAGACTGACAGGAAGGTGGCTTGAGCCCAGGAGTTTGAGGCCAGCCTAAGCAACATAATGAGACTCTTAAAAAGGAGAAGAAAGGGGCTGGGATGTTGGCTCAGTGGTAGAGCACTTGCCTAGCATGTGTGAGGCACTGGGTTCGATTCTCAGCGCCGCATATAAATAAATAAATAAAATAAAGGTCCATTGACAATAAAAAAGGAGAAGAAAAAGCCGAGCCTGGTGTGCATCCCTGTTATCCTAGCAGCTCGGGAGGCTGAAACAGGAGGATTGCAAGTTCAAAGCCAGCCTCAGCAAAAGCAAGGGGCTAAGCAACTCAGTGAGACTCTGTCTCAAAATAAAAAAATAGGGCTGGGGATGTGGCTCAGTGGTCAAGTGCCCAAGTTCAATCTCCAGTACCCCCCAAAAAAATTAAAAAAGGAGAGAAAAGATACAGACTGGAGAAATAGTTAAAGTGATAAATTCTATATTTTATCACATTAAAAAAAAAGTTGCAGTTGGGGGAAATGCTCATACATTCGGATCTTTAATGACTTTCAAAAAATACTTTAAAGGGAAACTCAGTATGGTTCAGTGTTTGCTACATAAGGAAAACAGTGCCTGCCTGAGAACTGACTTATAGTTTGTCCAGTTAACTATGGCTACAGATGTTGGTGGGAACAGACCCTTGAGAGATCTGTTTCTCAGAGAAAAGCCCAGGCAGCAGGTGGCATCAGCCTGGAGACCTAGAAAAACAGCCAGGAAAGAAAAAAGAAAGAAAGAAAGAAAAAGAAAACAAGTATCTGTCACTTTTCTAAGCCGTTTATTTTTCTTTGCCTGGTTCTATTGTCATATTTAAAGTGGTCTTCACAAAACAACAATGTGCTTAGCATGGCCGATTATTTTGTTTTAATTAAAACATTTTTGAAAAAACAAAATGAAACATTCAAACATACCAAGTTGATTGTGTTTGTACTGTGGAACACTTAATGCAAAACACTTGAGAGAGACGGAAGTTTGGATCTGTAGTTTCTGCCTCCCAAATAAGGACAACTTAGCAGGAATTAAATGTGTCCCTTAGAAAACTACCTATACAGGGTTGGAGGTGAGATCTCCTCAAGCCCTGGCACCACTTGGCAGGCCAGTTTCTGGCTGGCTCACTGTGCAGCCTCTGCGTGACTGACAACCATGACTGACATTTCTACTATATTCCACTTGACCTTGAGACTCCAGCCAGAACCAGGAGGTATTCGTCCAGGAGGAGCCTTCCTCAGTCACTCTAGTTTTTCCTCCCTCTCTCGTCATCATTGTCTTCCTCCCAAGGTGGCAGCACTTTTTCCCCAGACCTCACTTTCTGAAACACGGTCTGGATTCAGACTGATCAGGGAAAGTAGAGAGGCCATTGTAGAAATGTTGAGAGGGATGTCCTTATAAATAACCACTCTACAGAACCTGCCTTCTCCCTCTAAGGAGATCTCCCCCCACCCAACCCTCTTTCTAGGTAAACACTGCCTTAGCCTGGACTTGTACTAGTCTGGAGAGGAATGAAGTCGGCGCTAGGAAGCACCTGGGCACATAGGGGTTTTTAGGCCACTTCACAGGCAAAGTTGCCTCTCTCCCTCCCACTTCTACAACTGTACCCTCTTGGGGCTGCCCCATCCGCTGGGCCCAGATTCTTATTTCCCTTGCCATGGATTTAATTCCTGGCAGGGAGCCAAAGCATTAAACTTTTATTGTTCAATTTACCACAAGGGCGGGGCCCTGCTTCTAGTGGGCTGAGGAGGCTGCGGCCGCTTCCAAACCCGAGTGTCACACCACATTAGCAATTGCAGACTTTGAGGGCTGGATTTCTTTCAATTTGGTTAGATACTTGGTTAGAACCAGAACAGTATACTCACACTCCAAGTTTTAAAGCTAGGAAATGGTAAAAAACAGCATAAGCAACTTTTAAAGATGATTCATGATGGTTGTAGCCATGTATGGCTGACCCTGCATGGTCTCTTTATATCTTCCAAACAGATAGATTAAATGGCTGTGCAGTTACTTTAGTGTCCTAAAGTCGCATGACAACATGGCAACCAAGTAGTTCTCTTTTAGAATACCAGGGACTGTTAACTAATCCCATCACAGTATGTAAATTACTTGCTGCTGTTCAATCTATAAAAATTCATCTTCAAAGAAAATTATTGGGCTGGTAAAAATATTTTTAATAATGACCACAGAAGCCATATTTGTTTTTCTTTGATGTTCTTCCGAAGTCTCTTCTGGTTCTAATCAGATTGTTCCCACATAAAATACAGTGGAAATCTACAATAATAAAATCCCTATTCCTATGTCTATGGGGAAATAAACAGGATGGGACTGTCTTTTTAAGGGGCTTTCCCCTCGCCTTTCCCCAGACTCAAAGCCTCTATTACTGGTGGGTGTTTTGGCATCAGTTAAGGGCCTTCAATCCTTCCCTCCCTCCATGTTTTGCTCTTTCATTAAAGTGTTTCTGTTGTCTAATTATATCCTTTCAATCAAATTAGAGACTGCAGCATCTGGTGAGGGCCCTAACTGCTGCCATCTGCACCTCGTATATACAGGCCTTTTCAGCTGAGAATCACTCAACTTCCAAATGGCAGGAAGAGATTTAGAAAGAGTTTAGTTGGAGAGGAGGTTAACTTAAAAGGAACGTCTTCAAAGGCTGGGTGCTACGCCCTGCTTGCTGTGATGTATGCACAGCCATGCAGAGCTTCCTTGGCTTGGCTCACCAAAGAATCTTCCCTAGCCCTTCTGCAAACTGAAGAGGTTTCTGATTGTCTTAGCCGAAATGACAGGCCCTCTCCTCCCTGTTATGGTTTTGGAGGAGCCTATACCAAGCTAAGAATGTCTCCCTTGAGAACAATCTTTTGTTATGTGAACACTGGTTAATGAATGTGACACTTTTTGTTTATTTGACCATTTCTTCTAACTCAGTGATTTCAACAGAAGGAGATTTTGCCCCTAGGGGACGTTTTGCAATACTTGGAGGAATTTTTGGCTGTCACAACCAAGGGGGTGCTATTAGCTGTCTATCAGCTAGAAGCCAGGTATGTTGCTAAATATCCAAGAATGCACAGGGCAGCCCCCCACACCAAAAAATTATCCACTGTAAAATGTCAGTGGTGCTGAGAGTGAAAAACCCTCACTATTTTATTTATTTGTTGTTATTATTATTATTATTATTATTTTGTCCTTCCTTTCACCATGGCCTAGGAGCAGGCAACTCTGATTAACATTTTTTTTTTTTTTTCCAATCTTAAGAAAGTAGATTCTTCATTGTCCACATCTGGTTTCTTTAGCATTTCTATGGACAATGTTTCAGAAACCTAAAGGGAGTAACGAGGCCTGTGATTGACTTTTCTTTCCACTCTCTAGAGTAAAATTGCCAGATTAAATGAAAGATGTTCAGGGCTGGGGATGTGGCTCAAGCGGTAGCGCGCTCGCCTGGCATGCGTGCAGCCCGGGTTCGATCCTCAGCACCACATACAAACAAAGATGTTGTGTCCGCCAAAAACTAAAAAATAAATATTAAAAAATTCTCACTCTCTTAAAAAAAAAATGAAAGATGTTCAATTAAATTTGATTTTTAGTATTTGGGACTACTTAGCTTAAATAAGCATCCATACCAAGGCTGGGTGCTTGGAGTTTACGGTGATCAACTTCTCCAAGATCTATAGCAGTAGAGACCATGAGACTTGTTGTAGATCCCCTGGCTCCTATGGGAGTATAGTGCTTTCTATTCTTGACACAGCCTTGCAAGTTCACCTTTTGTCACTTTTGGTTTTTTGTTTTAGTTGTAGTTGGGCACAGTACCTTTTTTTAAAAAAAAAAAACAAACCTTTTTTTTGTTTAAATATTTATTTTTTAGTTATAGGTATTGCAATATCTTTATTTTATTTTTATGTAGTGCTGAGGATCAAACCCAGTGCCTCACACATGGTAGGTGAGTGCTCTACCTCTGAGCCACAACCCCAGCCCTGGGCACAATACCGTTATTTTATTTATTTATTTTTATGTGGTGCTGAGCATCGAACCCAGTGCCTCACACATGCTAGGCGGGCGCTCTATTGCTTAGTTACAACCCCAGCCCCTCATTTGTTTTTGTTTTTGTTTGTTGTTTTTTTTTTAGAATTCATTTATAACAAATTGAGACATTACCCATCAGAAAGCTGGACTTGGCACTTTAAAAATATCTCATGCTTTCTGTTTCCTTATGTGAGAGCTATCTATTGTAAAATTATACTTCAAGATTGAGGAGCTATTTATAAGTAAATATATAAAGTAGATCCATTTGTTGTCACATATTACTTAAGTAGATAAATGCTTCATATCATCAAAGGGTGATAGAACGTGTTCCCTTACTAGCGGTCAAATCCATCAAGGTACTTTGATTTTCTTAGATTTCTGCTGAGCCAGTGACTTCTCACTGAGTCTATTCTTCAACTAAGTCTTGATTTAGTCTCTCTGTATATGTTATAGATTTAGGGGCCATTAGATTAATGGTCTTCATTTTTTCTTCTTTTTTTCTCAAAACTGTCAGGCCTGGGGTTGTGGCTCAGTGGTAGAGAGTGTGGTTAGCATTCATGAGGCCCTGGGCTCTATCTCCAGCACAGAAAAGAGAGAAAAAAAAATGGGGATGGAGGGAAGAACCCAACTATCTTTTGGGTTTTAGTTTGATGACTTTATGTGTTTATAATATCCTAAATGATAAACAGAAATTCTTCAAGTACTACTGCATATGCGTGGTGGCTATTCCTGGCAAAAACACATGTACTTCACAATGACAGCCATGGCGTGTTTTCCAGTGGGCCCTGCTTAGGGAGAAGGGGAGCATATTCAAGATGAGAGACAGCTGGGGGCACCCAAGCCACTGCATTGTGGGCCTTCTCTGCCTCAACAATTATTTGTTTTTTAAATTTTTACTTAAAAAATAATAATGCTCCTCTGTGAAGTGTTTTCATGAGTCTAATGAAAAACTGTACTTAAGTCCTATGCTTACTATGGTCCAGTTTTCTTGGAATGGTATTTTGAATAATTAAATATTTCATCTGTTAAGAGAAATGAATAAACTAGAGATTCAAATAGAAGCCCTCAAGTCCCCTTCCAAAAGTATAAATTCCATAGTTAAAATAATTTCAGGCTGGTGCTGTGGCTCAGTGGTATAATGTTTGCCTGGCATGCATGAGGCTCTGGGTTCGATTCCCTAGCACCACACAAAAAACAAACAGAAAAACCAACCTTTAAGAAACATGGTCTTGGGCTGGGGATGTGGCTCAAGCGGTAGCACGCTCGCCTGGCATGCGTGCGGCCCGGGTTCGATCCTCAGCACCACATACAAACAAAGATGTTGTGTCCGCCGAGAACTAAAAAATAAATATTAAAAAAATTCTCTCTCTCTCTCTCTCTCTCTCTCTCTCTCTCTCTCTCTCTCTCCCACTCTTTCTTAAAAAAAAAAAAGAAACATGGTCTTTTTTTTTTCTTGTTACTGTTTTGTGTGTGTGTGTGTGTGGGGGGTTGCTGGGAATTGAATTCAGGGCCTTGTGCTTGCTGTGCATGCATTCTACCTTGGAGCTGCACCCCCAGCCTCCTGTGAGTGTTTTAAGGACACTGTCTCCTTAAATGAAAATAAAGATCTAAAAGGTATTTTAATGGAAAAGCTACTGATGCTTAAAAAATTACAGTGATTATTTATGTGGTAATTCTACTTTGGGCAAAAGTGCAGCTGGTTCGATGGTCATTTTGCACAGTTAATACATAATCTAGGAACATAATACATGAATATCTGTCTTGATTTTAGATGGCTGGATTTATGGTTGATTGAATTTATGGTGCTTAAAAAGAAACTAAGGTAGATTAATTATAAAATGAGATGTTAGTAATTGTTTTCAAGATGTCCTTTAAAATTTTTCATTATGGCAAATTTAGATCATGTACCAAAAAATAGGAGAGTGTAAAGGAAGTCATGTATGTTCTTTTCCCAGCTTCCACAAGTATCAACCATGGCCAATAGCTTTCATCCGTGCACCCTGACCTTCCCCCAGGTTACTTTGTAACAAATCTCAGATAGCATATCATCTTATCTGTAAATATTTTATGTATCTTTAAATTAGGAAAACTTTTTTCTTTCTTTTTTTTGGGGGGGGGTACTAAGGATTTAACATAAGGGTGCTTAACCAGTTGCTAAGGTTGACTTCAAACTTTTAAATCTTCTACCTCAGCCTCCCAAATCAATGGGATTATAGGCATGTTCTACCACCCCCAGCAAGAATTCTTTAAAAAAGAATAATAATAAATAGTACCATTATTGCGCCTAAAAAACAAATAATTCCTCAGTGTCATCAAACATGCAGTCAGTATTCAAATGTTGCTGGTTGTCTCATCAGTATTTTTTATAGTTCAGTCAGGATCTAAACAAGGTAATATTTAGATAGTATGAGTCTTAAGTCTGTATTAACCTTTAGGTTTCCCTTTCCCCCGCTTTTCTTTCTTTCTTTCCTTTTAGTTGTAGATGGACACAATATCTGTATTTTATTTATTTATTATTTTTATGCAGTGCTGAGGATTGAACCCAGTGCCTCACACATGCTAGGCAAGCACTCTACCACTGAGCTACACCCTGGCCCCTTCCCCTCTTTTTTTTTTTTTTTTTTTTTGTTGCAATGTATTTGTTGAAGATGCAATTTTTCTTTAAGCAAAAGGAAGACTTAAATGCTTCTTCAGAGGGAAGGCCCTCCCTCCATAGAATCTCCATAGAATTCTTACTTCCATTGGAAAAGCAGGTAGAATAACAAAATTTTAAGCCTGGAAGAGATTTTTAGTCATCAGTTATTTCCAGTTACGTCACCCCGGACTTTTGAATCTTAGTTCCATTTTGTTAGATCTTGAAATTATAGATGTTTGAGTTTAGACTAAAGGGACATTGAGGACCTTCAGGGTCAAATCCTCCCATTTTGCAAGTGAGGAAACCAGAGATAAAATCTAGGACCCAAGTGTCTGGGTGGTTTGCTCAAACCATACCTTGTCAGCTTGTGTCCCATTATCTAGTGTCATTTCTCCTTTATGCTAATGATTCTCAGTATGTACTGTGTGTGTAGCAGGGTCCCTTCCTACAGCTGTCTTCTCCCTATTGTAGATCTGATAACCTCCTCCATGTGATCACAGAAATCACTGCTTTTGGGGATCAGAGATGTCACCTCTGTAGTGTGTGGAAAAGGGTTGGGAACCACTGCCTTCCCAGGGTTATTTGTCCCTATATCTATCATAGGGTTGTTCAGAGCAGAAATCAGCATCCTGTAGTGCTTTGAAGTGTCTCAGGGTAGGGGCAGCTTATCCAGGAGTTTGGGCCTTGAGGATGACCCCACAGGTTCCCACTGGGCAGCAATCTGTAGTTGAAAGCCAACAGAGAGTAGCAGGTATGTTGTTGAACATTTGACAACACTGTCAGGCTGCACTCTAAACAGTAAGAGGAGCTTTTCCACCTAAAGCTTTGCACTTCTGTAAACTACTTACCAAATGTCATAGACATTAAAAAAACAAACAAACAAACAAAAAAAAACAGGAGATATTCCCAGTGGAAAATGTTGTTTGCTGTCTTATATTAAGATGCTGGAACTGAATTTAATGTGTATTGCTTCATGTTGATTCTAAAGTAGGCCAATACCAGCCAGATTCTTCCAACGTAATATCAATAGAGAAGCTAAATTGTCCCAAGTAGGACAGAGATTTAACTTTAGTGGCCTAAAACAAAGATTCTCACAAGCATCACATATAGAGATCCAACCAATTCTATCAAAAAATCAGGAATCTTCTAGACTCAATATGAGAAAAATATTGTTTCTCAGTAGTATGGTTTTAGACAAATAATGTGTTAGTCAGCTTTCCATTTCTATGACAAATACCTGAGATGATTCACTAATAAAGAGAAAGATTGCACGCCCGTAATCTCAGTGGCTCTGGAGGCTGAGGCAGGAGGATCTGTTCAAGGCTAGCCTCAGCAACTTAGTGAGGCCCTGTTTCTAAATAAAATACAAAAAAGGGTTGGGGGGCTGGGATTATGGCTCAGTGGTAGAGCGCATCCTCAGCACCACATAAAAATAAATAAGTGAAATAAAGGTATTGTGTCCAACTACAACTAAAAAAATAAATATTTTTTTAAAAAAGGGCTGGGGATAAGGCCCCTGAGTTCAATCACTGGTACCAGAGAGAGAGAGAGAGAGAGAGAGGGAGGGAAGGAAGGAGAGAAGAGATTTATTTTGTTTTAAAGCTTTGGAAATTCAGTTAATGATCACTTGACCTTGTTTTGGGCCTGGGGTGAGGCAGCCCATCATGGCAGTAGCATTTTATGGGGCAAACTGCTCACTTTATGGGTAGGAAGTAAATATAGGAATGAGGGCATGTCCCCAGTTACTGAAAGACCTCCCACTAGGCCCCATCTCTTAAAGGTTCCACCACCACTCAGTAATGCCCGGGGCTGGGGACCACACCTTGACCCTTGGGGGACATTTAAGATTCAAACTAGTCAGGCATGATTACAGGTATTGCACACCTGTAATCTCAGTGGCTCGGGAAGCTGAGGCAGGAGCATCATAGTTCAAAGCCACCATCAGCAACTTAGTGAGGCCTTAAGCAACTCAGTGAGATTCTATCTCAAAAAAAAAAAAAAAAGAATGGGGATGTGGCTTGGTAGTTAAGCTCCCCTGGGTTCAATCCCTGGTACACGCCCCCCCCAAAAGAAAAAGGGATTCAAATTACAAACTGGGTGTGGAGGTGCACACCCATACATCCCAGCTACTTGAGAGGCAAGGCAGAAGAATCACAAATTTGAGGCCAGCTTGGGCATTTAGGTAGACTCTATCTCAAAATAAGAAAATTTAAAAGTCCTGGTGTGTAACTTAGTGATAAAATGCTTATGTAGCATGTGGGAGCCCCAGAACTGAAAATAAAAAATTATAGCATTATGTTCAGGACTGACTTAGTTATAGAGCTTCATAGAGAGTATTTTCTTCAACTGTATTAAGTCCTATTAAGGAGCAGATTGTCTTTTAGATTAACTGCTGCACTAGCTCACATGTCAAGTTTTAGTTGTTTTAATAAAACACCTTTGTACAGTTTTATTACTTTCTTTCTTTTTTTTTTTTTTTTTTAAAGAAAGAGTGAGAGAGGAGAGAGAGAGAGAGAGAGAGAGAGAATTTTTAATATTTTTATAGTTTTCGGCGGACACAACATCTTTGTTTGTATGTGGTGCTGAGGATCGAACCCGGGCCGCACGCATGCCAGGCGAGCGTGCTACCGCTTGAGCCACATCCCCAGCCCACTTTCTTTCTTTTTAAGTCTGGAGGTCTTTTAATTTTTTGTACCTCATATTCCATGAATTCATAAGGACTAGGTTCTAGCAGCTCAGTTTCTTTCATTGTTTCTCACAAAGCAAGCTTCTCTGTGGGGGAGCAGGCTGGTGCTTCAGTTGAACCCAAATACGGTTCACTCTGGCTTCCTTCCTTTTCTGTTCATTTTCTTCATACATTTAAGGACGCCATCTCTGCTCTTGGGGTGGTCAGTGTGCTCAGTGCTCATATTAACCCTCTCGGCAAGAATCTTGCTCTTCACTTGTTTGTTTCTGACAATGCCAGCGCATTGGGTCATCCTGTAGAGGACAGCTTTGCTAGGGTCCTATTGTGGGTGTGCCTTTTTGAGTATAGCCCTTTCCCTCCATGTCTACCATGTCACCTTACTTGTAGATTTGCATGTACATTGCCAAAAGAACAATTCCATGCTTTGGAAGGCCTTCATGTTCATCATTTAGAGGAATTACTGGAAACGGTGGTTCCAGCTGAAAGGATTTATTATAGTTTTAAAGATGAACTTTAAAAATATGTCCATGTACTCAAGAGGCCGAGGCAGGAAGCTACCAAGTTTGAGGCCAGTCTAGGCAACTTAGGAAGACCTATCTCAAAATAAAATTTAAAAAGGGTATAGGGATGGAGCAGGGGTTGTGGCTCTGTGGCAGAGCTCTGGCCTTGCACGTGTGAGGCACTGGGTTTGATCCTCAGCACCACATAAATAAGTAAAATAAAGGTATGTGTCCATCTATGACTAAAAAATTATATATATATATATGTGTATATATGCATATATGTATATATGTATGTGTGTGTGTGTGTGTATATATATATATATATATTTCTTTTTTTTTTAAAGGGTATAGGGATGTAACTTAATGGTAGAGCATTTGCTTGTACTAGGCCCTGGATTCAGTTCCCAGTAGGAAGGGGACGTGGATGTACATGTATAATTTGACTGTTTTTGTTTTTCTTAAATACTAGGGATTGAACACAGGGGTTTTCTTCCACAAAGCCACATCCCCAGTCCTTTATAAAATTTAAAAAAATTCTTATTTTGAGACAGTTTGAGCAGCTCAACTCTCACTGAGTTGCTGAGGCTGGCTTCAAACTTGTAGTCATCCTTCCTCAATCTTCAGTGGCTGGGATTAAAGGTGTGTGCCACCATGACCATCTTAATTTAACAGTTTTGCTCAACTCAACTTGTATTTTCCTCACTTATTATAAGTATTGAATTTTGTGATTTCAGTAGCATATATAAATGAAAATATATTTCATCATATTTACAGCTGAAAGTTTGATTAGGAAATGCCTGTTTGCTGCATTATATAATTTTAAAAAAATATTTATTGGGGCTGGGGATGTGGCTCAAGTGGTAGCGCGCTCGCCTGGCATGCGTGCGGCCCGGGTTCGATCCTCAGCACCACATACAAAGATGTTGTGTCCGCTGATAACTAAAAAATAAATATTAAAAA
>NW_026000130.1:929787-973897 GCF_001458135.2 Marmota marmota marmota | reverse complement strand
AAAAAAAAAAAAAAAAGAATGGGGATGTGGCTTGGTAGTTAAGCTCCCCTGGGTTCAATCCCTGGTACACGCCCCCCCCAAAAGAAAAAGGGATTCAAATTACAAACTGGGTGTGGAGGTGCACACCCATACATCCCAGCTACTTGAGAGGCAAGGCAGAAGAATCACAAATTTGAGGCCAGCTTGGGCATTTAGGTAGACTCTATCTCAAAATAAGAAAATTTAAAAGTCCTGGTGTGTAACTTAGTGATAAAATGCTTATGTAGCATGTGGGAGCCCCAGAACTGAAAATAAAAAATTATAGCATTATGTTCAGGACTGACTTAGTTATAGAGCTTCATAGAGAGTATTTTCTTCAACTGTATTAAGTCCTATTAAGGAGCAGATTGTCTTTTAGATTAACTGCTGCACTAGCTCACATGTCAAGTTTTAGTTGTAGTTGGACACAATATCTTTATTTTATTTATTTATTTTTACGTGTTGCTGAGGATCAAACCCAGAGCCTCGCATGTGCTAGCGAGCGCTCTACCAGTGAGCCCCAGCCCCAGCCCCACATATTCTCTAGTTCTTCCATCTCCCTTGAGCTACAGATAATTTAGCCCCCACCACCTATTTTGCAAGCAAAGATTCTAAAGTTCAGTTTATAAACCAAAAAACTGAGTGAAGCCTGATTCTTGAGCTCCTAACATGTGCTTTCCATACTGGGTCACTTTGTTGCTAGATGGCTTCTTGATAAGAGCTTTCCTAGCTTTTCCCCTAACTGGGAGGCTGTACTTTCTCAGTCATTGTTGCTAAGTTGGAAATGCTGGAGGGCCCCAGGGCTCCAGCCCCAGATGACCTTTCTGTCCATACACAGTAACCTTGTTTTGTTCACATGGAAGTGCTGGGGATTGCCACATTTCTAGCTCTAGCCTTGGCCTCTTTCCTCAGTTCTAGCCTGTGTAGCCATCTGCATACTCTTATATGCTCTCAGCTTTCTGAAAGGTGTCTCATACTTCACCCATCCTAAACCAAACCTTCATTACACTCCCCAAACTCCGCCCTTCCGAGCCCTCTCTAGTATGGTAAATGGCCTCCTTGCTCACTAGTTTCTCAGGCCCAAATCCTTGATGTTCTACTTGATGCCTCCTTCTCTCAGACTAGATTCAAACTCCTGGCAAATATTTTTTGGCTTTACCTTCAAAATATATCTAGGGCTGGAGGTATAGCGGAGTGGTAAATCATGTGCTTAGCACGTGCAAGGCCCTGGGTTTGATCCCTAGCACCAAAGGAAGTAAAAGAAAAATATGTAGAGAGAGAAAGAATATATTTTGGTATCCCACAGCTGTCAGCCTAGTTCAGACCACTCCTTCTAGCCTGTCCTTCTACAGAAAGCCGCTCACTGGTCTCTCTGCCTCTTACTCTCTATAGTTCTCCTCCCAGCAGCTAGAGTTCTGTTAAAAGATAAATCAGATTATTCTGCTTCTTTGCTAAAAATTTCTAATGCCTTCCCCTCACAATTAGAACAAAATCCAAACTCTACTTTATTTAACCCTCAAGACCCTATCTGTTCTGGCCTTGCCTGCCCCTCCCCACTCACTCATTCCACTGCAGATAAGAGGAACAGATGTATAGTCCCCCAGATCTGCGAGCACTTTGCCCTTGTAGGGGGTCTTACGTTTGCCACCGCCTTCTGCCAGTAATGCTCTTCCCAGCTCCTTCTCTCAGTTTGTTCCTCCCTCACCCACATCTCTGCTCAGATACCTGCTCCCCTCTAGGCCCTCTCTTGCCATCCTGTCTTATAGCCTTACCACTATAGGATATTAAGTTTGATTGGTTTATTGTGAGCCTGTCTCCCCTGTTAGCATATGAGCTCTGTGAATACGCGGTCTTTGTTCGCCACTGTATTTCCAGTGTTGTGAACAGTGCCAGACACATGGTAAGTTCTGAATAAATATTTGTTGAATTAATGAATAATATCCTGGATATTAGGTCTGTTGCCTTCACTCATTCTCTTTCACTGGATACGTAAATATACAAAGAACCCTGTGCTTTTTTTATTTGTTGGTTGTTTTAAGCCACTCCTTACATAACTAGCCAAAGATTATGTCAGCTTCATAGCAATAGAAAATAAGGGAGGGGAGGGTCCTCATTACCTAGTGCACACCCCAGTGTTCTGATGAAATCAAGATGCAGAGATAACTTTAAATCCAGGACACCCTGGTTTGTTTTTCTTTTTTTCCCACAGTGTATGTGAACTGGACAAGTCTGGTTTAAAAAAAATAAATAATAGGGGCTGGGGTTGTAGCTCAATGGTATAGAGCTTGCCTAGCACACCGAGGCACTAGGTTCCATCCTCAACACCACCCAAAAATAAATAAATAAAAGTATTTTTTAAAAGTGAATAACTTGGGCTGGAGACACACCTCAGTGGTAGCATGCTTGCCTAGTATTGTGAGACATTGGGTTCAATCCCTAGCACTACATAAAAATAAAGAAAATAAAGGTATTGTGTCCGTCTACGACTAAGAATATTTTTTTAAAAAGTGAATAACATTTTAAAATAATAATAATCATTAAAATCTGGCACATTGCCTCAGTTTCCCTAGTGTAATTGAAAATAAGATTGAGTTCCAGGAAAACAGACAAAAACAGACAAGCCTGCACGTTCCCATTCCTGCTTTCAGATGACATCTTATCCCCATTCATGAGTAGGGTCACATGTATGGATGGCTGCCACATTCTTTTGTATTACAAATCAAGTCATCCGAGCCTCTGGGAACATGACCTACAGGTTGCTGTGGATTGTGGGGCTGCCCATTGGTCGGCCTGCATTTCTGGCTCCTCACCACTTCTTTTTTTTTTTTAACTTATTTTTTAATGCATGTGTTTAAAGTGTAAAACATGTTGTTTTTATATGTAAGATCTGATAGGAGAAAAAGATATATTAACACATGATAATTAAAATTCTAGCAATTGGCAAAGGTTGGCTTGGTGTTCTTAGAATCATCTAGTCTTGAGGCTCCCAAAGCTGATGATGTACCAGAATCACCTGGGCAGTGGGTTTTTTTTTTTCCTTAGAATTTTTTTCTAATATTTATTTTTTAGTTTTCGGCGGACACAACATCTTTGTTTGTATGTGGTGCTGAGGATCGAACCCAGGCTGCTCGCCTGCGCTACCGATTGAGCCACATCCCCAGCCCTGGGCAGCAGGGTTTTGTTGTTGTGTTGTTGTTTTGTTTTTGGTACCAAGGATTGAACCCAGGGATGCTTAATCACTGAGCCATGTACTTAGGCCATTTTTATTTTTATTTTGAGACAGGGTCTCACTGAGTTGCTTAGCACCTCACTAAGTTGCTGAGGCTGGCT
Organism: Marmota marmota marmota; assembly: GCF_001458135.2. Lineage (NCBI taxonomy): Eukaryota > Metazoa > Chordata > Mammalia > Rodentia > Sciuridae > Marmota > Marmota marmota. The sequence continues at coordinate 970,549 of NW_026000130.1, read as the reverse complement.
TTGAACTCTGGATTCTCCTGTCTCAGCCTCCTCAGCCTCTGGGATTACAGGCATGCACCCCATGCCCAGCCGGGCAGTGTTTTAGTAATGCAGGTTTTCAGATTCTACTCTAGCCCTGAAGTTGGAATAGGGCTCTGGTTTGGTCCATACCATACATGTTCACATTGTTTTTCTCTACCTTTCCCACCTCTCTGTCAGATCAAATGCAGTTGCCTCATGGTATCCATAGGGTATTTTTTCCAGAACCCTAAGGATACCAAAATTTGCTGATACTCAAGTCCCTTATATATAAAATGTCATATAACTTGCATGTAACCTGTATATATCCTCCCATATACCTTAAATCATGTTGAGATTATTTTTAATACCTAGTACAATATAAATGCTATATAAATAGTTGTTATACTATACTTCTTAGGAAATAATGACAAGGTAAAAAAAGGTCTGCACATGTTCAGTTGCAGATGCAATGTTTTCTCTGAATATTTTGGTTAGTTGACTTGGTAGATGCAGAACCTTTGGATATTCAGGGATGATCTTCTACTCTTTTTTTTTTTTTAATATTTATTTTTTAGTTTTCAGCGGACACAACATCTTTGTTTGTATGTGGTGCTGAGGATCGAACCTGGGCCGCACGCATGCCAGGCGAGGGCGCTACCGCTTGAGCCACATCCCCAGCCCCTACTCTTTTTAAAAAAAAAAATTTTTTTTTTTTGTAAATGGACACAATACCTTTATTTTTTTAATTTATTTTTATGTGGTGCTGGAGATAGAACCCAGGGCCTCACACGTGCTAGGCACTTGCCTCTCTACCTCTGAGCCACAACCCCAGCCCCTGATCTTATATTCTTAGTGCTCTAAACAAAGGGCAGGAAAAGAGCAGTGGAGATGATGGAAGGGCTTTCTGAGGAGGTGACATTTAGTCTGCAACAGGAAGTATTAGAGGAAGAACATTTCAGGCAGGAAATAGCGTGGTGTGTTCACAGAATTAAAAGCAGACCAGTGTGGCTGGAGCATGGCCAGTGACTAAGGGAAACCTCGGTGCCAGGGGAAGAAGGGGCTGGGGCCACATCACACAGGCCCTGCAGACACCATGAAGAGTTGGGGTTTGTTCCAAGGGCTTTTGTTCCCCTGATATATTTGAGTTCTGTCTGGAGAACAGAATGTAGAAGAACAAAAGGGGGAAATTGTGAGGCCTAGACAGTTCTGTGGCAAGTGGGACTAAAACAGTGGCACTGAAGGTAGAGGGGAGACGGCAGTTTCAAGGTACGAGGACTTGCAGGTGAATGGGGAGTGTGAGGAGGGAGAGGATGGAGAGTAGGCAGACTCAAGAGGGTTCTGCTAGAGGTAGTGTAGGGTGGGTATCCACTTGCCTCCTTTGTAAATGGAGTCACTGAAGGGTCCCTTTCTACTGGGCTGGTGGTGAGTCTTCATCTGTAAAGCTCCTAGAACAGAGCTTGGCACACAGTAAAGTACTGTGTAAATATCAGAGCCGATGTGGATGACAGTGATTAGTCCAAAGTTGCACATCTGGTCAGCAAGTCCCCAAGAAGAAGCCAAAGCTGAGCCTCTTGGTTAGCGTTTGCTGTGCTGTGCTGAGCTGCCTCCTTCAGTTACCTTTGAACTTAGCTATGTACACTCTGTGGAGGCCTGGCTGTCATGGTACACGACGAGTCCCACTTAGTGTAACATCTGAGTGTTGCACCAAACTTGATTAAATTGCTGATGTTTTCCACGTAGCCTAGATTCCAGATTCTTTTGGCTATCCATAAAATTCTGCCATTTCAGACAAAACACAGGTCCTGCATGGTGGGAGGAAGGGGGAACTGAAGGGGAGATGTGTGGATAGTTTTTAAATATTAAAAGAAATACATTCCAGGGACTGGGGTTGTGGCTCAACAATAGAGTGCTTGCTTAGCACGTGCAAGGCATTGGGTTTGATCCTCAGCACCACATAAAAAAATGTAAATAAAATAAAGGTATTTTGTTCAACTACAACTAAAAAAAAATATTTTAAAAAAAGGAAATACATTCCATAATATCAGTGTGCCCATGTCGTCCACACGCTGCATAGGCATGGGTAGGCATGTACCCTCACCAACAGGAGACATTGTTCAGAGTCCTTAGTATCGGAAGTTACAGGTCACTGCATGCCAGAAGAAGGGAAGAAGGAAAGCTAAGAATGTTAGGGTAACTCCCCCAGACTGTCAGGTTTCTAGTGATACATCTTGGAGAAGTGTTTGAAGTGCTTCTCTCTGTCAGTTTCAACTAAGTTAATTTAAAAAAATCGCTCTTTGTACTGTGCCTTTCTCATGAACCTCTGTGAGTTTAATGCATACAATATGTGGGTGGAAGCCTGTCAGCCTCAGTTCCCATCCCCCTAGAGTCTGACAAGCAGATTTTAGAAGCACATGATTGCACCTGTAAGGATTTGCCACATTATGAAATGGGGCCTGAGACTACTTTCTGTGCATCCTATAGGAAAGACTTTCAGAAGGAGGTGAGAGAAGATGCCCCTCTGGTCTTTCCTTGCTCGGGCCCACTGCCTGTTTTGTTGCACCTATCTCTAGACAGCATGGGGAAGACTGTTCCTCATTATCAGGGAATGTGAGTCAGTCCCAGATTTGTGTGATTGGGATTCCAAAGCATTGCTGTATCCGATGGTCTTATTAAATCCAAGTGTCAGTGCAGCCTTTTAGACTGTAGGGGAGAAGAGCTCAGTTACAGCTGGTGACCTGGTTCTAGTTACCACACAGAGACACTGGCGAGAGCAATGACCCCCTCCGAGTACCCAGAATTCTACAGGCATGGCTGTTACCAACTGTTCCCAGATTTGGGGGTTTCCTGGTTCACTTTATAGGCTTCAGTACATCTCAGCTTCCTGTTTATATCCTAGATTGGATCTGTATACTTTAGGGGAAAATGTCCTAGTGTCCCAGTGTCCCAGCAAGCTAGTGCCAAGATTAGCCTAGCGTTTGCAGGGACCTTCTTTCAGATTTACTCAGCTCTAGCACTGTTAACTGTGGAGTGTTCAGGATCTAACAAAGTACTATCCATTTCCAGTTTGGTCCAAACAAAACAGATAAAAAACATCAACCAGAGGGAGTAGACTATAAATGTTGCCAGGAAATTAGTCTGCTCTGTCTTTTCTTTCTCCAGAGTGTTTCACAGCCAATGGTGCCGATTATAGGGGAACACAGAACTGGACAGCACTGCAAGGTGGCAAGCCGTGTCTGTTCTGGAACGAGACTTTCCAGCACCCGTACAACACTCTGAAATACCCCAATGGGGAGGGCGGCTTGGGCGAGCATAACTACTGCAGGTAAGAAGGGGCCACGGGACTGTAGAGATAAGTCTTTGATCTCTTGCTCTAACCCTGCTCATGATAAGGAAAGTGTTCTTGCTTCCTTTGAGCCAACTCAGAAAGCCTTTCTTGTCACGATTTTCTGAATCTTCCCACACCATAGACAGACAGACACACACACACACAAACACACAAATAATCTGTGACTATTTTCAACCTAATTGCTTTGATATTTACTGGCTTTTAGAGCACTGCTGTCCTGTCTGATCACTAACCTGTCAACTTGTCACTTTGGGAGGGTTTTCCTAGTTGGCTACCAGTGGACAATTCACAGACAGCAAAGCTTCTGAAGCTGGTGAGCATGTACTATTCAGACTGTCTAGGACTCGAACCTCCCTCTGCTTCTTAGCAGGAGAAGCTGACTGCCAGCCAGACAAGGATAACTTGGGAGCAGCTGTATCCATCGGATTTGTGCTCTTTATTTTTTTTCAGTAGACTAAGGTGTTTCTTTACTTTTCATCTCCTGTCTGACTTTAGCAAAGGTCATGTGGTGTCATCTCCCCCCTCACACACACCTGCAGATGGGGTTTGGCTGTGTTGCCAAGGCTGGTTTCTGCCTCAGCCTCCCCCTCCAGAGCAGCGGGGCTATGGGTGTGTGCCACCATGCCTGGCTAGCAAGAGCTCTGGATTTCACATCCATTGTGCTTCAGATGTATTCATGATCTCCTGGGGAGATGATCCTTGGCTTTGGTCAGGTTCTCCAAGCTATCTGCGATGAAAATAAGATAAGAATCACTGTTATGTAGGGACCAGAGCAAAGATTCTTAACACCTTTGGTTGTATCTTTTAGCTACTTACCCCCAAGATCCTGATTACATGACTCATGGTTCAGCAATGTGTTGAATTTAATCATTATTAGGACAGGTGCAAAGGCTGCCTCTTGAGCCATGAGGCCAGGGGAAAATGATTGCTGAGCTACACTCTGTGTCCCGGATTCTGTAAGTATGTTGGCCTCTCAATCATATGGCCCTGTTGACCCAGCTGAACCAACACCTGTGTTCCTGCATTGCAGGGGCCACGCGGTTTACCTCTGCCCTCATGTGCCTTTGCTGACACTCTAGGGCCCTCATGGTTACCTGGCGTCCCCAGGCCTGCGGTCCGTGTTTTCTTCATATTGCCCCTCAGCTCTTGCCATCACTTCTGTCTTAGCTTATGTCCAATGACCATCCCCCCATAGTTGCTGCTGCTTTATTTTTTCATTTGTTACTATGGAAGTATTAAAATTTGTTCCAAAATCACAGATATCTGTTGCTTAGATAAAGTCTCCCATTTTACCTCTTTCCTTGAAACCCTCCCCACCCAGTCCTACTATTGTACATGTGCTGCCTTCCAATTTGCTATCTTTGTATTTTATAGTTAAAGTTACATATGTTCACTGAACAAATGTTTCATTTTATTTTCAAAGTTGTACATATTTAATTTCTTGCATAAGTAAAAAAAATTAGTCACTCTCTATTTCTGGCATATTACCTTCCCCTAATTTGCTATTCATAGGAATAGTTGATTTGGGCTGGGAAGGATGTTTAGGCAGAGAAACAAGTATTTATTATTTATGTTTACATAGTTACTTGTTGAACAGCGAATCTCCTTTTCTTTTTCTTGTTTGTTTTGTGTTGTATTTTTGGTGATGAAGTCTTGCTAACTCTAACCCTAACCCTTAGCGTTCCAAGTGTAGCTGAGATCATGGACAGACGCACTGTGCCTGGTTGCTGCTGCTATAGTTTCTCCTCCTCCTAGTGAGCTGGAGATTGAACCCAGGGCTTCTAACATGGCAGGCAAGGGCTTTACCACTGAGATATACTCCCAAACCTCTAAAGTGTCTCTTAGTAGTAGACTTTTGGTTTATTCTACTACTCTCTTGCTTTCTGTCAAGCAGGTCTTCTCAGAAGAGCTCCTGTTTTTGTTTTTGATTTTAGGGTACTGGAGATTTAACCCGGAGGCCCTTAACCACTGCGCCCCAGCCCCAGCCCTAGCCCTTTTTATTTTGAGACAGGCTCTTACTCAGTTGCTTAGAGCCTTGCCGAGTTGCTGAGTCTGGCCTTGACTTGCAATCCTCTGTCCCAGCCTCCCAAACTGCTGGGATTACAGGCATGTGCCACCACACCCGGCAGAGCTCCTGTTTTTAAATTTGACTTTCAGTTAAATTTTAAATTTCCAATGAGACTTAATTTATAATTAAATAAATTTATAGTTTATTTATATGAAAAAGTTTTGTGTTTTTTTTCCCTGACAGATTAGCACCCATCTCTTCTCACAGCCTTCCAGAAACACACAAATAAATATCCATTAAGAGATCAGTGAGGGCCAGGAGCACCTTTCTCCTGAGCCCGAGCCAGCTGCAACCCTCTCCTTTGATTTGATGGAATGTACCAGACCTGAATTACCAGTTTATACTTCAAAAAAGGGAGGCTGAAATTGTTGATTATTATCCCATCAGAGAGTCCAGGCCTTTTGTTTCAGCACTTACAGTGAAGTAAGGATGAATTTGCTTGTTCTTTATTTAAGCTATTCTGATGCCTTTCAGAGTGGCTTTGACATTGATAATAAACAGTTGTTTTCTAAGGGCTTTACCCAATACTACATCAAAGCTGAACACTGAATGGAGGGAAGAAAATGACAGTGAAATATTGTTTAAAGAAGGGCTTTGTACAAGTTCTCTTACTTTGATTTCTCAGCTGTCACCCGACACCATGTTTGTCTTGTGTGACTTTTCAGACCCATCGCATCTGAGATGTCTGAGTTGGCAAGTGATGGGAATGTTCTTCTCTGGGCTGGGCTGGAGATATTTGGATTAGAGGGAAATGCAGAGACTGGGAAGAGCAGAGTTGGGGCTGGCACCTGCTTTTGGGCACAAAAAATAAAGGGACCCTTTGTGCCTGAGGGAAGCTTATCTTTTGGACCATACAATAGGCTTATCCTGCTCAAGCTTGATAGGGGTTGCTCCAAAGCTCCCAGCAGTGGGGTCTTTATGCCCATTTCCGGCCTAACTGGAGCGTTAGGTTTCCAGTATCCTGAGTCTAAATAAAAGAACCTTGGGAAGTGGTGAAGAGAGGCGAGGTTTCTCTGTGTGTCCAATAGTCCTTGCCATTATTTGATCCACTTCAACAGCATTACATGATGTCTCTGAATTGAAAAGATCCTAAAGGGCATTTATTCCAAGCTGTTCTTACTTAGAAATGAGAATAAATAAATCTTTAAAAAATATTGCTATATCCTAAGTTTGTGCCAGGATGACAAGATCACAGGTTCTAACTGAAACTTGGCACTGTTTTCTTCAGAATTTCTAAGGAGTCAGAGTTTGGGGTAAGAAATAGGACCCATTTCTGTCAAATGTGAGGTGACCAGCTTGTTTCTAATGGGAACTTGCCAGTGGGGTCTATATTTTGTGAATTCTTATTTTACCTTTTAAATATACTTTTGGAGCCAGGCATGGTGGTGTACAACTGTAATCCAAGCAATTTGTGAGGCTGAGGCAGGAGGATCACAAGTTCAAGGCCACCCTAAGCAACTTAGTGAGACCCTGTCTCAAAATAAAAACTAAAAAGGACTGAGGGGCTGGGGCTGGGGCTCAGCGGTAGAGCACTTGCCTAGCACATGCGAGGCACTGGGTTCGATCCTCAGCACCACATAAAAATAAATAAATAAATAAATAAAGTTATTAAATAAATAAATAAGTAAAATAAAGGTATTTATTTATTTATTTTAATTTATTTTTTATTTTTTATTTATTTTTTATTTATTTTTTTATTGTTGGTTGTTCAAAACATTACATAGTTCTTGATATATCATCTTTCACACTTTGCTTCAAGTGGGTTATGAACTCCCATTTTTAGCCCATATACAGATTGCAGAATCACATCAATTACACATCCATTGATTTACATATTGCCATACTAGTGACTGTCGTGTTCTGCTACCTTTCCTATCCTCTACTATTCCCCCTCCCCTCCCCTCCCCTCTTCTCTCTCTACCCCCTCGACTGACCTTCATTTCTCCCCCTTGTATTATTTTTCCCTTTCCCCTCATTTCCTCTTGTATGTTCTTTTGTATAACCCTGAGGGTCTCCTTCCAGAAAAAAAAAAAAGGACTGAGAATATAGCTCAGTGTAAAGTACCCTGGGTTAATCCCCAGTACAAAACAAAAACAAAAAACACCTCCAAATGCCAAAGTGCCATTCTGTGTCAGTTCACATACCATTAGCTTTGTGTTCACCCACCTGTTGAACCTCCACCTTCTGTCTGGCACAGTTGGTTTAGTGATCAGTTGTCCTCATTATACCTTGGTGAATTTTTTGGAGCTTTGCTCACTTCTCCCCAGCTTCAAGAACATGTCAGAGTGGATAGGCTTCCTTGTAGTATTAACCTGTTTTTCCTTCTTAATAAGAGAGGACATTGAGATATATGCCAATTATTAGAAATAACCAGAACCCAAAGCAATTCTTTATCTGTAAAATGGAAAAGCAACGAGCCAGTTAACTTAAAACATCAGCAATGTTATCAATTGTATCCTTTTCCCCAATAGAAACCCGGATGGAGATGTGAGCCCCTGGTGCTATGTGGCAGAGCATGAGGACGGTGTCTACTGGAAGTACTGCGAGATTCCTACGTGCCAGAGTAAGACTAATGTCCCATTGATGATGTACAGGACCTGTGCACTAAGTGCAGAGTGGAAGGTCACTGCCGAAGGACAGGTAGTTCAGGTTGGCGGATTTCCTGTAGTAGGTACAAGGAGAAGCCATCCTGGGATGAAGAGTTTTATTTTTTGAGGCTTTTCAGAAATAGGGATGCCCATTTCCTCAGCACCCCATTCCCTGGGTTCCTGGGATGGGTAAGCCTAGTGAGAATTCTTAGTTAATTTCCTCATGTTAATTCTTTCATAGTTAGAGAGAGCAATAGCTCAATATCAGGCTGGTGTGGGGGAAATTTGCACTTTTTGTAATGAATTTGGGGAATAAATTTTTTTGGAATGAACCTTCTTAAGCATTTTGAAACTAAATTATGAAAACATGTTATTATTTGGTTTTGAAAAGATCCCCTGAAAGATGATACTTGGTAAATAACTTGTTAAATACTATACAATGCCCATATGACGGTTCCTTTACCCACATTAGGGTAAAGTATTCTGTTGATTTTTATGATAATAATTCTTAATGAATTTCTTTAGCCTTTTTAAAAAAGAACTGTTTTCTAACTGTTTCCTTCATTTATTCCTGTATTCAGTGTTATTATATGTAGGGTACCAAGGCAAAAGGACACTTTGACCTTTTAGAGAGTATATGGAATAGAAGAATCTTGAAAAGAAACAACATCTGGGCTGGGGTTGTGGCTCAGTGGTAGAGCACTTGCCTTGCATGCATGAGGCACTGGGTTCAATCTTCTGCACCACATAAAAATAAATAAATAAAATAAAGTCATTGTGTCCATCTACAACTAAAAAAATATTAAAAAAAAAAGAAACAACATCATCATCATTATCATTATCACCATCATCATCATCATCATTATCATTACTTGGTACGGTACCAGGGATTGAACCCAGTTCATTCCTAACAAGTCTGAGCCACATCCCCAGTCTGTTTTATTTTAGTTTCGAGACAGTGTCTCTCTAGGTTGCTCAGCTCCTCACTAACTGCTAAGGCTGGCTTTGAACTTGTGATCTGCCTGCCTCGGCCTCCTGAGCCACTGGGATTACAGGCATGTGCCACCCTGCCCAGCAAAATAATCTTTAAAACAATGTAGAAACAAAACAAAAGAAAAATAAGATAGAAAATATTGTAGAAAGATGTTTCAGAAGGTTTAAAGTATGGAAACTAAAATGAATCTGGTGCTACAGTTATCCCTCAGTCTCTGAGAGGGACTGGTCCTAGGAGCCCCAACAGGTACCAAAATCAGTGGACACTCAAGTTCCTTATATAAGATGGTGTAGTATTTGCATATCATCTATATACATTCTCCTGTATGCTTTTAAATTATCTCTAGATTACTTATAATACCTGATAGAATGTAAATGTTGTATAGGTAGTTGTTACATTGTATTGTTTAGGGAATAATGACAAGAAAACAAATGTACATATTCACTGTGGATGCATTTTTTTTTTCCCCAAAATGTTTTTCATCCATGGTTGGTTGAATCCATGAATGTGGGACCCTCAGGTATAGAACCTAACAACTGTATAAAAAATTTAATAATGTAGTATTTAGAATATATACAAATTTTTGAGCTATTTTGTGTGTGTTTGGCTCTAGGGGTGGAACCCACTACCACTGTGCTGTACCTCCAGCCCTAGAATATATTTTTAAACAGGGAATCTAGGAATGGGGCTGTGAGCTTCCTAAAGCTGAAGAAAAAGATAGTTCATTCCTAACAAGTCTGCGAGTTTATTTTTTCCTTGTTGTTTCATATTTTTCTTTGCCCTGCCAGCTCTCTCACTGCTCAGATCAAGAGGCTTGTGCACATAGAGTGACAGGGAAGTTTGCAGGGGACCTGGGCCCCGGGCCCCTTCTCCCTCAGGCCCCAAGCAGCAGTCTGCATTCTCATGCTTCAAGGAAAAAGAAAGGGCTGCTGAAGCTGCTGCAGGCCCAGCTCTTGCCTTCCCTAACTCGAATGCCACTACTGCCTGGCAGCGAGGCCCCGCTTCACCATCTTCCAACCTGAGTGTGCCTTAATTCAGTCCCCAAATTGAGAAAACTGTAAAGACCAGAAGAGTGGGCTTTTGCCCAGTCTGCTTAATCAAATTTCTAAAATGAAAAAACATCTCATTCCGTCTGGCTCTAGTTGTATAAAGAAGAAAGGGGCAGGGGAGAGGAAAGTAGATTTTCCTCGGTCCATTTGTTCTACACAAAGATGGTCTTTTACTACCAGCCTGTGTCATTCTCTCAGGAATGACGAAGAGGGGATTTCAATCTGAGCACTTTTATGTGGAAAGATAATCTTTAACTCACATTTATAAAATATAATTTGGACCAGTAGGAGCTGATTCATGTGGTCATTGAAACTAGGTTCCAAAAGAGTAAATTATAGCAAAATAATACAAACCACCTAGCATATCTCTAATTTGTAATATTTGCCAAATATTCCTCACTGACCCAAAGAAAAAAATTAAATATTTTTTTCCATTTTTTTTTTTTATTGCACTTTGATAACCTTCTCAAATGCTCTAGGTAAAGAGACTTGTAAAAGTTGGGAATAAGAATAGCACCTCATTGTGGGGTTGGAGAGTAAGTGGTGTCTAACTTTGGTTCTTTGGAAAACCCTTTGGTTCACCTTGTGGTCACCAGGGCGCTCCCCATTAAGCCGAACCTCAGACCTGGAATCTGGCAGAATATTGTGCTTCCATTGTGTCTGCTTAACACAGATGAGGAAAACCTCTAGTGCTTTCTGCAGCAAGAGACCTTGGTAATAGCCTGGTGGATTTAACAGAGATGCAGCTTGCCTCTTTTAGGCCAGTGTTGCCCTATTTCTGGATGTGGAGTCATACTTTTCATGATTAATACTAACCCTCTGTGTAAAACCTACTGTTCATGATTAGCACTGAACTTGTCATACAGGAAAAGGCCTGTGACATGATCAGGTTCCTGGAAAGTTCATATCTGAATATACAGGCCCAGCAGGAGCCAAGGGGAATGAATGTTTAGGGACAAAGCAGAATCGGGTTGAATGGTGGGCCATTGTGTGGAGACGGGAATCTCTGCCCCTTGGCGTCTTACGAGAAGGCCTACAACAAGCAGGAGGCAGCGATGAAGTACGGTTCAAAAGGGGCAAAGAGAAGTTTGAATGGTGCTCTTGACCTACAGAGCATGGATCAGAACTTACTGTTAAAAGGAGAATAACTCTGAGGTAATTGGATTTGGCCCTCAAATTGTTTCTGCCAGTATGTTTCTTAGAAAACTCAGTTCTTATTAGAGCCAGGAAAAATAGATTTTAAAAGCAAATTCCAACATCATCAAGTTTAACATCCCTCTAGATCCCATCCTCTAGATTTCATGGTCCTGTTGATTTTTTTTTTATCTTTATTTTGTATATTTATTTTTATGTGGTGCTGAGAATTGAACCCAGTGCCTCACATGTGCAAGGTGGGTGCTCTGCCACTGAGCTACAGCTGCAGCCCTGGTTTGGTTTTTGAGGGGGAAAATCATTTGGCCTAAAATCCTTTCCATATTTCTCTTTTATTAAATAATCATCCTCACCATTATAATTCCTTTCATTTCATTTCTTTTGAGGGACATTTTGTGTGGCCTTTGCTTTACTCTGTTTTACCTGTGGGTTCTTCATAAAAGTTTTGTGATGATTTGAAAAAGTGAATTGCATAATTGTGAGTGGGGGAGTGGTCTACAAATAGCATTTAAAGACAAATATCATTTTCTTCACATAGCTGATTTGATCCTAAGGACACTGGCATGAGAAATTTACCTTCTCATTTTTTTTTAGGTTTATAATATTGCTAAGTAATTTTATTTAAAGGGGCAAACTAGAGGGCTAAGTGATTGCTTTTGGAATGTTGAGACCATAGGTGATCAGTTTTCTCCCTCCTAGTATGCTGTGCTAGGGTATAAGTATGTCAGGAGGTATTAATCCCATCATCAGACCATGGGGTGTCCAAAGTCCTGGGATCATTTACCACTGCCAGCAAGCAGACTTGTCCGGGAATCATCAAAAGGAAATGGCATGTATGCAGAGTGGGGATTGATGGTCCATTCCTGTTCAACTTCTGACAGATTTGGAGGTCTAGTCCTTGATCAGTTTCCCCTGTTGCTTTAGGGCTGCATAAATCTTGCTTGGTCGACAATATGTAAGACCATATTAGTAGACTGAAAAATAGGAGGATGAAGCAGGGGAGGCTTTTGGAAGCAGCATCAGTATTCCTCAAAAGTCAGAATGATTGCCTCACAAGGTCCTTATGATGCCGAAGCATCTCCACAAGTAGGGGTGGCCGCTGAGGTGAGCGCAGTTCCGTGGCTGGAAGTCCCCCCTACCTTCTCATTTTTGAAAGCTATTTTTTGTTTGCTAAAAAACATTCACCTAGTGCTGGCGTTGTGGCTCAGTGGTGGAGTGCTTCCCTGGCACATGTGAGGCACTGGGTTTGATCTGCAGTGCCACATAAAAAAAATGAATGTATGAGGGTCTGGGGTTGTGGATAAGCAGTAGAAGGCTCACCTCGTACATGCAAGGCCCTGGATTCGATCCTCAGCACCACATAAAAATAAATAAATAAAGGTATTGTGTCCAACTACAACTAAAAATAAATATTTAAAAAAATAAATAAATGAATGAAATAAAAATATTTTGTTCATCTACAACTAAAAAAAATTTTTTTTCTTCTCTCTCTCTTTTTTTTTTTTCAGTACCAAGGATTGAACTCTGGGACACTTAACCACTGAGTCACATCCCCAGCCCTGTTTTTGTATTTTATTTAGAGACAGGGTCTCATTGAGCTCCTTAGGGCCTTGCTAAATTGCTGAGGTTGGCTTTGAACTTGCAATCCTCCTGCCTAAGCCTTCCATGCCACTGGGATTATAGGTGTGCACCACTGGGCCTGGTAAAATTCATTTTTGAAGAACAGGCATTTGAATATAGACTGACTAAAATTTTAAATTAATTTTATAATATTTCATTTTATATTTATTGATTTACAACTGTACTGGGAATTGAACCCAGGGATGCTGTTATCAGAGATACATCTCCAGCCCTTTGTATATTTTATTTTGAGACAGGGGCTTGCTAGATTGCCCAAGCTGGCTTCAAACTCATGTTCCTCCTGCCTCAGGCTCCTGAGTATCTGGGATTATAGATGTGCATCACTCCACAGCTTAGAATATTTTAAATATTTTAAAAAATACACAAGTATTCTAGGCATAGTGGCATATATGTATAATCCCAGGGACTCAGGAGAGCGAGGCAGAAGGATCACTAGTTTAACACCAGTCTCAGAAATTTAGCAAGACCCTAAGCAACTTAGTGAGGCCCTGTCTCAAAATAAAAGATAAAAAGGGTTAGGGATGTGGCTCAGTGGTAAAGTACCTTTGGGTTCAATCCACAGCATCAAAGACAACAGCAACAACAAAACATAAATGTAACATTCAGAGTATTTAGATTGAAATATGTAACATGATTAACCTAAATTATGTTACCTTTTTTTTTCTTTTTCTTTTTTGGCCAAACTGGGGATAGAAACCAGAACCTCGCCCATACTAGGCAAGTGTTCTACCACTGTGCCACATCCTCAGCCCTGTGACATGATACTTTTACGTGTTGCTCACAAGGATCTGAATTCATTGTTATAGTTTGTTATTAAAGTTTTAGCTATTAGCTAGGTTTGGTGGCATATGCCTGTAGTCCCAGCAGCTTGGGAGGCTGAGACAGGAAGATTGTGAGTTCAAAGCCAGCCTCAGCAATTTAGCGAGGCACTTAGCAACTCAGTAAGATACTGTCTCTAAATAAAATATAAAAAGGGCCAAGGATGTGGCTTGATGGTTAAGTACCCCTGGGTTCAATCCTCAGTACCAAAAAAAAAAAAAGAAAAAGAAAAAGTTTTAGCTATTAAACTTATTAAAACTATTAGTTATTTAAAGTTATTAGAACTATTCATTATTGAAGTAGTTATTAAAGTTAGATATTAAAGCTTAAAGTTTAAAATCACAAAAACTTCAAACATATTTAGAAGTTAAGCTCCTTAAGCTCTGACCATATACCAGACCTTGTATCCATGGAGGATAAATTGATGGTGTAACCTGCCGCTTATAGAGAGCCACCATTCTAGGTCACAAGACAGATCCATGAACAGAGGAGCACATACAAAATACTCCATGGTGACGTGAACAAAAGGTTGGGATCACCAAAGAGTGGGATCTGCCCAGGGAGGGGGAGACAGGGCCACATGTTTGTCCAAGAAGTAGGGCCTTAGCACAGAGCTTCTTAACTTTAAAGTGTATTCAGTCACCTGAGATCTCATTAAAATTCAGATTCATTTTCAGTAGGTCTAGATTATGCCTGGGAGTCTCCATTCCTCACAGACTTCTGGGATGCCAGAGCTGCAAGGCAACTTGAAGTAGTGAGGGTCTAGGTGGAGGTTTGGGTGGAGCAGAGGTAGAGAGGTCTTGGAGGCAAGGAAACAAACACGCATGCTCGCTGATGAATTCCAAGCAAGTCAGTGTTGTGGAAACATAAATTTTAAGAAGGAAGGAGCAAGAGATGAGCTCTGAGTAGATAACCATGAGACCAGGTAAGAGGTCTTGTGGTCTGGTAGGAGCCTGCACTTGGTCCAGGAGGCTGAGGAGATGCTAAATGTTCAAAGGACACATTCCTCCGTAGCTCCTGAAGCCTGTACTAGGGATTTGGGGTGAGCTCTCTCCTTTCTAACCCGTGATAAATGTCCTTCACAGGGACCAGCTCTCAGAGCATGCCAGCAAAGGCACCTTGGCCACGTGGAACCCCGGGTCAGTCTCAGCCGGTTACCTCAAGTTCTTTTTAGCTAAATAATTGTCCTGGTCTGGTTAAAATAGATTTGTTTTCCTCAGCTGTTAGTATTTGCCTTACAAAAATGCAGCCCCCTAAACAGGATTTGAAGGCTTCCTATTGGGATCCCTAGTAAGGAGTTTCAAAAGCTGCCTTCAAGAATTTGAGTAGAAAGCCAAGGGTGCTTTGGCAGTGGTGGTCAGGGCGGTCTCTCAATTGTAGAAATATTTTCTTTCTGTCAGCACTTTCTGCATCTTGATGTCAGCACTGCTGTTCAGTATTTTTCACTATTGTCAAGTGCCTACCATGTACAAAATATTCACATTTACTTTATCTTAACTTTTTCAGCAATTCGGGGAAGTCGGTAGTGTGTCCACTCTCCCTCCCCCATTTTATAGATGAGAAAATCTGTAGCTCCATGGTTAGGTGCTCTGTTGAGGATTGTACTCAAACAGGATTCGAATCTAGGACTCTCAGTAAGCCTAAGCCGAGTGCCTTTTCCTTTTAGTACGTGAGAATAGCCTCACTTCCTTTATTTCCTTGGAGACAGGGGCTCTACAGTTGGTGCGGGCTACCACTGAGGTCTTTTTTCTTTTTTTCCTGTTGGGGATGGATCCCAGGGCCTCGCTCATGCTAGGCAAGTGCTCTACCACTGAACTACATCCCTAGCCCCTGAGGTCATTCTTTAGAATTTTCTTTGTGGATTGTTTGGGAATCAAAGTTTGAAATTCAGATAGTATGCTGAATTATTAAGATTGCCTTTTTGACATCGTGGAAAGCAGAGGATTAACTCAGTGGCGACAGAGGGTCTGCAGTCCATGCTGTTAGCTCTAAGTCATTTTCTTTTCTTCTTTGGGTTTGGGAAATCCCCAGCCCCAGGAGCAAAGCAGGCTGCCCTGGTATCCAGGAAGCATTTACTGCACAGCAGAGCCCCCCTTTAGGAGGCTGGGCCTTCTCTGCAGGGTGTTCCTGCCCAGCTGTTCTCAGCTGGGAAAGGGCTCCCCAGCTTGTACCCTTTGCCCAGAACACTGCATCAGCAGCTTTGTGCAGGCCTCAGGGGCTTTCCTGTCACTTCGTTTCACTGTTGTGGTTGAAACTCACCTTCTCTCTCAAGACACAGCTCTGTTCATCATTTCTGCTTTGCAGCCAAAATGAAACCTCCCACTTTCCTCAGGAGCTAAAGCAATATTGAAAGTGACAGGAATAATACAAATTTTGTGGTCCCTCTTCTGTGTTTCAATTGTAATTATTTACTGTTTTTGTCCAGTTGAAACCTTTATGACTACCCAAATTGTCCTTGTCAGAATCCTGTTTTCATGTTGATTGTTCTTGTTCTCTATGAGTACTTTTGTATTCCTAACTAGACTAAGCTGTTCAGAGGCAGAAGCCAGGGTAGCTCTGGAATTTCTGTGAAGCAGAGATTAAATTAGACAGGATTTCTGTGGACCTGCATTTTCATAGCAGGCACGCTCATTTTACATGGATTGTGTGTTTATTTGTAGAGGGGTGATGATGGAATTTATGGTTCTTCCCCCACCCCGCATCCAAGCATCTCCCTGGCAGCCATTAAAATAACCAAATATTTTATTAGTCTTACTCCACCCAGCACAGTAGAGGCCAGACCAGGTGCTCTCTAAATATTCTTTCCTAGTCCTATGAAGTCATATCTCTTCCCATGAGATACAATACAAGCTACTGGAAAGAATGTGGGCTTCAGAATCCCTTGGCTTAGGCTCAGATCATTATTCACTTAATAGCTTTAGGCAGAAGGACTCTTCTCAGAGTCTTGGTTTTCTCATCTGGTGTCCTGATTATTTTGAAGACTAAATGAATAAAATGCATGCAACCCCAAGTACAGGACCTGGCTCATACTAGGCATGAAAGTATCAGTAGGTACAGTGGTGGTTTGCTTTCCCCTGAGAATGGATTACCATTGGCATATTCCTGCCATCTGATTCCCAGAATATGTTATTGATGACCTGATTTTTCTTTTTCTTTTCTTTTTTTTTTGGGGGGGGGGGTACTGGAGATTTAACCCAGAGGTGTTTTACCACTGAGCCCCATCCCCCACCCTTTTTATGTTTTATTTTGAAACAGGGTCTTGCTAAGTTGCATAGGGCCTTGCTAAGTTGCTGAAGGCTGGCCTTGAACTCACAATCCTGCTCAGCCTCCTGAGTTGCTGGGATTACAGGCGTGAGCCATCACACCAAGCCTGATTTTACTTTTTGGCCATACCTTTTTATCCTACCGACTTGGGGCTTGATATGGTCCTTTGGCTGCTGCTTCAGTGGCCAGTTCACAGGACCTTATGTAGCATTCAACTCAGGGGACTCAAGAGCCCCCACATTTGTTGTTGTTGCTGTTTTCTTATTTTTTTTCCCCAGTACTGAGGATTGAACACTGGGTGCTCGACCACTAAGCTACATCCCCAGCCCTTTTTATATTTTAATTTTGGCACAGGGTTTTGCTAAATTACTGAGGCTGGCCTTGAACTTGATCCTCCTGCCTCAGCCTTTCAAGTAGCTGGGATTACAGGCCTGTGCCACCTCACCCGGTTTCCTATAATGCAGTATTATGATTTCAGATCCGGTATGGACTCCGTTATTATTATTATTATTTTTAAAAATATCTTTGTAGTTGTAGATGGACACAATGCCTTTATATGTTGCTGAGAATCTAACGCAGTGCCTCACGCATGCTAGGCAAGCGCTCTACCACTGAGCCACAACCCCGTCCCCAACTCCGTTACTTTTTATAACAGATGTTATTTAATCCCCCGTCCCAATATAGACTTTTTAAACCAAATGGACATTTTTCCTTGACACACAGAATGTTCTAAAGCACATTTGTAATTTAAAAAGGAAGAATCATTCAGATCCATAAGGATGACTTTACTGAGAATTTTTACACTAGCACTTGCTTGT
Organism: Marmota marmota marmota; assembly: GCF_001458135.2. Lineage (NCBI taxonomy): Eukaryota > Metazoa > Chordata > Mammalia > Rodentia > Sciuridae > Marmota > Marmota marmota. Next base: position 952,810 of record NW_026000130.1, on the reverse strand, counting down.
AAGGAGCATACATAAGCATAAGAAAGAATTCCTTAATCTTCTGATGTAATTAGAATTCAGAAATCTGAGTTATAAATGTAGAATAAAATTGGGAACTAGCATCCCAACTATATGAATAAGTGTTGAATTATGAAACAGAGTGTCGAGAGTGTTCGAAGACAAGGATCTCAGTAAGGATCGTGGGAGTTGGGAGAAAGGTGATGGGGCTGGATAGGGCAGGGAGCACTAGGTTAGGGCAGGCTGACAGAGGCTTAAAGAGCATGGGATGACGCGCATGTGGACTGGGATCCAGGCTGGCCAAGTGGACTGAAAGGAACCAGATGAGACCTTGGAAGCCAGAGCTGAGAAGACAGGACTGACTTGCTGAAAGCCTTAATCTCAGAAGAGGAGCCCAGGGTCCATTTCCAGGATGGACTGAGAAAGGAAGGCTGGAGAAGAGAGGATGGGTGTAGATTCTAAACCTGGGAATAAAGGCCTGGTCCGCAATGGCAACAGTGAGATTAGACAGGAAAGGTTCAATCCAAGTCGCATTTACAGGAGACTGAACTTGATGACAAGTGGAATATATGAGGGTTGAACAACAGGAAGAGTAAAAGATGACTCTGTGTCTTCTTGCCTGGGATGTTTGTGGTGTTCCTGAAAACAAAACAGAACAAAAAACAGCCCAAGTCAACACACTGAGCTCTTCTTCTCAGCTGTATCATTCCTTTTGAACTTGGACCGAACTTTTGTCAAGTAGGGTGTTTTAGTTGTTTATTACCAAATGATAAGCCACCTCAACCCAAGTGACTTGAAGCAACAACAGTTTATCACTTCCCCCGTGTCCATGGGCTGGTGGAGTTTCAGCTTCGAGGGTCCCTGCTACTTCACCTAGGCTTGATGAGGTGGTTGCAGTGGGAGCCCTGCCAGACCTGGAGGTTCGAGATGGTTTCTTGCCTCTGCTCAGTGACCTCTCTGCAGCAGTTGTATTCAGGCTTCTCATATGGTGACTGGGTTCCCTCACAGAGGAAGCAGAAGCTGCCAGTCCTCCCAGGGCAAGAACTCAGAATTTCACAATGCAAGAAAAAGCTGTGCTTATTTCTGTATATAAGTGAGTTAATATAAGACTCAGAGGCACAAAAGTCAGGCTGCCAGAAGAACCAGAGTGACCAACAAGGAGCATTTTAGGTGTAGAGATTTATTTATTTATTTGGGTACTGGGGTTGCAACCAGAGGTGCTTTACCACTGAGCTACATTCTCAGCCCTTTTTATTTTTAAAAAATATTTATTTTTTAGTTGTAGTTGGTCACAGTATCTTTATTTTATGTATTTATTTTTATATGATGCTGAGGATCGAACCCAGGGCCTCACACATACTAGGCAAGTGCTGTATTGCTAAGCCACAACCCCAGCCCAAAGCCACAACCCCAGCCCTAGTTTTAGCCCTTTTTATTTTTTATTTTGAGACAGGGTCTTGCTAAGTTGCTTAGGGCCTGGCTAAGTTGCTGAGGCTGGCCTTGAACTTGTGACTCTCCTGCCTCAGTCTCCTGAGTTGCTGGAATTACAGGCATGTGCCATTGTGCCCAGTTTAGAAAGAAATATATAGCAGTAGGTGAGGCCATGTTGTGATAGGACTTGGACCAAGATGGCAGCTGTTGGGTGTGCAACAGATGTTGCAGACGGACAGAACAGAGTGTAGGTGCTCATGGTCACAGGCTGGAGAATATGGTGGATTCACACTGAACCCATGAATTCTGTGAATGAAGTGTTGAAAATGATTGGTCCTCTCACAGGACACCAGTGGCACCATCTCATGTGTTCTTATTCCAGAGAGGGGAGAAATGAGCTACAAAGGCACCAACCTAGGACCTCTGGGGCAGAACATGATATCAACACAGGGCTAAAGGACAAACTAAGCAGAGCTAGACAGTGTGGTGGTACATGCCTATAATTCCAGCCACCTGAGAAGCTGAGGTAGGAGGATTGTAAGGTCAAGGCCAGCCACAGCAACTTAGGCAGACTGTGTCTCAAAATAAAAAATAAAATAATCTAAGGAATGTAATTCAGTGTTAGAGCACCCCTGAGTTCATCCCCCAGTTGCAAAACACACAAAGCAGAGCTTGTGCCTGTAGTCCCAGCGACTCAGTAGGCTGAGGAAGAAGGATTGCTTGAGCCCATGAGTTTGAGGATAGTCTGGGCAACATAATGAGACTTTGTCTTGAAAATAAAATAAATAATTAAAGCACAGGAGTTATGTCTGAAGAAGAAGATTTTACTTTTAAGAAAAAAATAATAAGCCAGGCACAGTGGCACATGTCTATAATCCCAGGGGCTAGGGAGGCTGAGGCAGGAAGATTGAAAGTTCAAAGCCAGTCTCAGTAACTTATCAAGGCCCTAAGCAACTTAGCAAGACTCTGTCTCTAAATGGAAAATTTTAATCAAAGTACTGGAGATGTGGCTCAGTGGTTAATAAGCATCCCTGGGTTTACTCCCTGATACCAAAAAATAAAAATAATAATAAAAGGAGTTCTACAGAGCTAAGAAAAGTTTTCTAAAACAGAGGACAAGAACTTATTCTAGTTTCTTAAAGCAACTGTCCCAGATCCGATCAGAACACTGGAAGAGAAAGCATAGCATCTGTCAGGGGTGTTTCTTATGTGAAAGATCATTTGAATTCAATTGAGCTTTTGCCGTCTTTGGCATTCCTTCTGTTGGATGAACTCACTCAGGCTAACCTGAGCAAAAGGAATTTATTGGAAGGACATTAGGAGTAAATCACAGAACCTAAACCCTCCATCCCAAGCACCTAGGAAGGTGGCATGCCCTTCTCACCACCTCTCACTGGGCCCCATGGAATCCCTTCTCTGCCCGTCTCTTAGCTTGGCATCCATTCACCTTCCTCTTTGTATATCAGCAGGATCAATTCACTTGTCTACTCATGTGGTCCAGGCGTGAGTTTGGGATCCTCAACTCGTACTTGACAGATCCTTACAAGTCTAGTGTCTACAATTCACTGACTAGATCCCAATGCCAGCTTCCTGGGAGAAGGAGCCTGGTGGCCCCAGTGTGAGTCAACTGTGGCCAGAGGATGATGGGTCTTTTGACCTGTCCCCAGCCAGAGGCAGTCATGGGAGTGGATTTTTTGAGAAGGTAACATGATTAATAGGTGGTTCTCAGAGAAGGACTGTTGTCCCTGAAGCCCCACCCTACTCCCCCATGGTGGTGTATGCAGCATCTTCACAACAAAGCCACAGTTATATCCTAGCGTTATGGGTATTTAGCCAGCCTGCCTGGTTTCCCAGAACCTCCCTGTGAAAGTAAAAGAATAGGTCTGGGGTTGTAGTTCAGTGGCAGAGTGCTTACCTAGCACATGTGAGGCACTGGGTTCTATTCTTAGTACTGCATATAAATAAGATAAAGGTCCACTCACAACTGAAAAAAAAAAAAAAGAAAGAAAAGAAAGTGGCACATGTCTGTAATCCCAGGGCTAGGGAGGCTGAGGCAGGAATATTGAAAGTTCAAAGCCAGTCTCAGTAACTTATCGAGGCTCTAAGCAATTTAGCAACAATCCAGTTCCTGGATTAATCTGAAGGGTGGACTATCTCCCCACAGCTGCCTCTAAAATTTTACCTTGACCAAGAACTTTGAAAATTGCAAGAGAATTTTGTATAGTAGTCTGTATTTATCCATGGTTTCAATTTCTTCAGTTAATTGTGGTAAACCATGGTCCAAAAATATCAAATGAAAAATTCTAGAGCTAGGCATGGTGACACATACTTGTAGACCCAGCTACTCAGGAGGTTGAGACAGGAAGATCACTTGAGCCAAAGAGCTATAGTAGTGAGACCCTATCTCTTAAGAAAAGAGAAAAAAAAATTCTAGAAACAGTCCATAAATTTAAATTGCACTCTACTCTAAATTACATGTTGAAATCTTGTACCATCCTGCTCTGTCCCAACTGGGATGTGCATCATCTCTTTGTCTAGTGTATCCACATTGTTTCTGCTACCTGCCCATTAAATCACTTGATAGTCATCTCAGTTATCAGATTGACCGTCACAGTATCAAAGTGCTTGGGTTCAAATAGCCCTCACTTAATAATGGCTCCAAATCTCTAAAGTAGTCATGCTGGCAGTTTGGATATGCCAAGAGAATCATAAAGTGCTTCCTTTAAGTGAAAAGGTGGGGAACATTCCCAACTTAAAAAGGAAAGAAAAAAATCATATGCTAAGGTTGCTATGATCACAGTAAGGATGAATCTTCTTCTATCTGTGGAATAGCAAGTAAGGAAAAAGAAATGCATGCTAGTTTTGCTGCCGTACCTCAGACTGCCAAAGTTAAGGCCATAGTATATGATAAGCTATTAGTCAAGATGGAAAAGGCATTAAATATGTGTATGTTTGTAAAGGAGGGAAATTACAGGGTTCAGCCCTATCTGTGGTTTCAGGCATCCACTGGGGAGTCTTATTCCTTGCCGATAAGGGGGGATGACTGTACTTAATTGTCATGAGTTTTGAAGCCTCAACTATGCTAAACAAGGGGTCCATTTTGTATGTTAAGATGATTTTTTAAAAAGTGCAAGCAATGAAGCCTCTTCGGTGAAAGTAAAAATGCATGACCAGGCCACAAGGACTTTAAAGTGGCCTTGAAAGTAAGAAGGAATTTGAGAACAAATATCCTTTTTCAAATGGACTTTTCCTCCCTGTTTCTGGGAAGAACACAGGGTGGGACACAGTCTGGAAATCCAATCGGTTGACCAGTAATGCTTTTGAAGACAACATGACGTGTCTTCTCTGGCGAGACTTGGAGCCACACTTTCCAGTACGAGTCAGAGGGCAGTGGCACCCCTCAGAGGCTGATGCTGTTTTAGAGGCTCCCCTCAGGGTGCAGAGTGTTGAGGGACCCACATGTGTAAGAACTCAGCCTTGGGCTGGGGTGTGGCTCTGTGGTAGAGTGCTTCCCCAGCATGTGCCAGGCCTGGTTCCATCCCCCATCTCCCCCCACCCACCCTGGGAGGGTGGGAAGAGGGGTTAGGGGGGTGGCCACCTTGGGAATCTCAGGGAGTCACTTTCATTTAGCTTGCAGGCCGGCCCTAGAAGAAAAGAGGGAGGGAACATCAAGGAAAAAAATCCCATAGACTTTACCCTGGCCTTCCATTTCCAGCATGCATGTCCCTATACAAGTCCCTTCACACTGTTAAACTGGTCTTTGTCCAATAGGAATAATGTCCTCTCTTCTGCTTTCCCAAATAGGGCTAGTGCTTCATGTAAGATGACACATGTGAAGTGCACCGTATGTTAGACAGATGTAAGAGATTAATACTTTAGTGTCCAGAAAAACTACTTTCTGATGTGGTTGCCTTTGATTTTGTCTTTTATATCAATGCTTTTTTACTTTTTTATTACTCAGCAAGTTGTCCTTGTTTGTGTGGTAAATGATGAAACCCTTATTACGTATAATGATAGTAAACTGTTTTTATTCAGCACATACCATCCTGCCAAGCTTTGTAGTATTAACTTTTAAAAATTTATCTCGTTTCTTTTTTTTTTTTACACAAGAAACCTTTGAGGGCTGAATTCTCCTTCACTCCACTATTTATGAAACTGAGCTTAGAAAGATCATGATAGAAGGGCCAGATAAATCCTAGGGTTTGTCTCAGTGCAAAATGCCATCTGTAATTGACCAAATTATGCTGCATACCTGTCTGAGTATACCACAGCGGATTCTACCTTTAATGGATATCTATAAAGCACCAGTTTATAAAAGCACTAAATAAAATAGACCAGTAAGCAGAGGAAGGACACAGGGGGAGGGAGAAGAGGAGGGAAAGAGGAAGTCCTGGGGGCCGAAATGGAGCAAATTATATTGCATGTATGTATGATTATGTCATAATGAACTTCACTATTATGTACAACTATAATGCACTAATAAAAAATAAAATAAGCACATTAAGGGGCTAGAGTTGTGACTCAGTGGTGGAGCATACACCTTGCACGTGTGAGGCACTGGGTTTGATCCTCAGTCCAACATAAAAACAAATAAAGGTATTGTGTCCATCTACAACTAAAAACAATTTTAAAATATAAAAAAGCACATTAAAAACAAGGGGCTGGGGCTGTAGCTCAGTGGCAAAGTGCTTGCCTAGCACATGTGAGTCACTGGGTTTGATCCTTAGCACCACATAAAAAATAAATAAAATAAAGACATGATGTCCATCTACAACTGCAAAAAAATTTTAAAAACAAACAAACAAAAAAATGCTGACTGCTCCAGACACTCAATATGTTTCTCAGGCTGGTCTTGAACTCTGAGTTCAAGCGATCCTCTTGCCTCAGCTTCCCAAGTAGCTGGACTATAGGTGTGTGCTACCACACCTGGCTTATTCTTATTTTTTATACAGTTCTAATAAGCTCCATAGTTTTGTTCTAAGTCTGTGAAGCAATTAAGAAGAGAATAAGCAGGACTGGGGTTGTGGCTCAGTGGTAAGAGTACTTGCCTAGCATGTGTGAGGCATTCTTAGCACTGCATATAAATAAATAAAGATCCATCAAAAACTAATAAAAATATTTTTTAGAAAAGACAAGAATAAGCAGATTGCGGGCCTGACAGTAGTAAATTAGTAAGTAGTAGTAAGTCATTACAACTAAAAGGGGCATCTCAGAGATCTGAGGTTCCAAGCATCGTTAATAGTGACAGCAACTGTTTTGGACTAAATGTTTGTGTTTTCCCAAAATTCATATGTTGAGTCCTAATCCCTAATGTGATATTTGGACATGGGACCCTAGAAGATTATTAGGTTTAAATGAGGCCATGAGAGTAGGGCCCCCATGATGGCTTAATGTTCTTATAAAAAGAGGAAGAGCCAGGCATGGTGGTGCAAGCCTGTAATCCCAGCAATTTGGGAGGCTGAGGCAGGAGGATCACAAGTTCAAACCCAGCCTCAGCAACTCAGCGAGGCCCTAAGCAACTCAGTGAAACTCTGTCTGTACATAAAATGTAAAAAAGGGCTGTGGATGTGGCTTGGTGGTTAAGTGCCCCGGTACCAAAAAAAAAAAGGAAGAGAGACCAGAACTCTCTATCTACACCATGTGAGTACACAGCAAACCAAACGGAGTCAGCAAATAAGAAGACAAATTAACTGCTAAAGTCAGACACAAGAGCGTAAAAGGAGCACACCAGTCTGGGGCCATTTTGGTGAAAGATTTTTGATGATTTCAAGTTACCAAGAAAAATATAAAGTAAATTAAACTATGTTAAATTTTTAAAAGAAATATCTAGTACATTTTGGAAAGGTTTCATCCAACGTGATGATGATGATGATGATGATGATGATGATGATGATGATGATGATTTTAAGTTTTATAGGTAACTTTTATGGAAAGCTCATTTATCCAAAACAGTTTCTAGATAGTCAAAGAAGACAATGAGCAGGAAAGAATAAAAAACAATGAGTACTAGCTTTAGTGGATGCTGTTGTGTAGATGAGCTCAGCTTTTCACCTCCACCTTGCCCTATCACTTGCTGCTGCCTAAGAAGGACCTTTCCCACTTACCCCGTGATTTTAGCTTGTTCATTCAGCAGAGTCACAGAGCAACTGCTGTGTGACTGGGACCAGTTCAGTAGTATGTTGAAGATACAAGTTGTTCATGGTTATTTGGGGAGAGAAGCAAGTAATAGATGTTTGGAATCAAACTTAGCACAGACTGCTGTAGGACCACATGGCATGGCCTGAAACCCTCTGTTTTTTAGCGGGGTAGTGTAGGGAGGCCGTGAGGGCCACAGAACTTCAAGGGGAAAAAAAGAGAGAATAAGCAAGCTCATGATTTTCGGATTTCAGTCTTAAGACTTAAGGGGAGAATATTCTCAGCACAGGGAATAGCAAGTCCAAACATCCAGAGACCAGAGAGCAAGGTGCGTTTGGAAACTTGCAAATGCACTACAACCTGGTCGTCATACAGAATAAGAGTCAAGGGCTAGAGGGGAAGGTCATGCTGGTGGGGGGAGGCAGGGAAGCAGCACAGTGGGGCGTGGCCTTGTGTACAGTACAAGAAAGGCTGGACCTCATGGAGGTGGGGAGCAGCCAGGGAGCTGTGGGATTTGGGGCAGAACCTCATAGCTCTCCCACTACTGCTGCCTTTCCCTTCCTCTGTCACCAGTCATGCTTGCTACTTACTGTTCCTGCAAGGACAAGGTCGTGCTTGCCTCATGCTTTTGCACTTGCCATGCATTCTGCCTGGCATGTGCTGGAAAGATTATTCTGGTGCAGTGTGCTTTCTAAATGAGAGTGGGAGAGCCTAGAAATGGCGATGGAATAGGAGTCCCGGCTGTGGTCTAGGAGGGAGGAGATGCAGGTCTGCACTGAAGGAGTGGCAAGGTGAATTGTGTGAGATTTTCAGGAGGCAGACTTGACAGTGTTTGTCACGGGATGGAGGCAAGGATGGTACCTCAGGCCATTGATGTTCAAACCGATGAGCACAGCAGCAGGGTGCAGGCTGATTCCCAGCAGTCCACCCTCATGGTGTGGTGGGACCTCCCTGCCTTGTTGGAACATGAGCTGTCTGGATTTGCTCACCAAATTGTTGGGAATAAATCTTATAGATTCCAGCTGCAAACCGTAGCCTTACTGATGTCTAACTGTAACATTTATGACTATGTGCCTTAGGCTTTCTGTAAAACTAATACATAATAACATGCTTATTTGTGAGCATAATAGAATAAATGAAACAAAAATCAGAGTAAGCGACCAAAATGATGATGATCAAGTAATTCTTATTAAGAACCATTTAACGTATGGTGCAGGTTTCCATATGTAAGTTCCCTTTAACAAACTCATCGTAACTCCTATGCCCCTGAATAGAGATGCTTAACTCTTTGCAATTGTTAAAACCCTAAGACCCAGACATTCCCAAGTAGGGCCCCCACTGAACACTGGACTCCTGCCGCCTGGAGCTATTCTGTTTACATTTGCTACTATAGAGATTTGGTTTGTTTCCGAAAGATGCATTTTAACATTTGTGTGGTGAGCCACATTTGTTATATTTGAACCATGTGTGACGCAAGGGAGAAGGGTAACCACTTGGCTCAAAGGGGGAAGGGTGAGTATTTGGGTTAGCAGAGTACTTCCTGCCAATTTTAAATGAGCTGGTTTGATAGTTAAAGAAATAAAAAGTGCGTGTGTGTGTGTGTGTGTGTGTGTACATATACAAACACATACATGTGTGTATTTTTATGTACTCAAAAGAATAACATGGAGCTGGGTGTGGTGGTACATACTTGTAATCCCAGCAATTCAAGAGGCTGAGGCAGGAGAATCCCAAGTTTGAGGCCAACCTCAGCAACTTAGTGAGGCCCTAAGCAATTTAGCAAGACCCTGTCTTTAAATAAAAAATTAAAAAAGGGGGGCTGGGGATGTAGCTCAGTGGTAAAGCACCCCTGGATTAAATCCCCAGTACCACAAACAAAAAAGAAAAATAATAAATTAATGTGGAGATAAAGCTGATTAAACTGGACAGTGCTGTTTTTCAATCTTAAACATAAAGGAACAATACCATTTAAGACTCTGCATGGGTGTCACTTTGGAATTGATAATACATAACTTTCAACTGACCTTGAAGTGCTTCTAGGACCAGAGGTCATTCGTGTCTTAATCAGTTATATAAATTATGAGAAGCCAGAGAATGGGAAAGGACTTCACTAAATAGTAGAGTGATTCCAAAATTAATAACACCAATGTAAAACTAAAGTCCAGAGTGATTTGTCTATGACCCACAATGAGTTAATTCCTTCATTCAATAAACATATATTTAGTCTGTGTTATTTAGATGTACTAGTTATCTATTATTGTGTAACAAATTATCCCAAAACTTATTAACTTAAAGAAGCACACATTTATTTTCTCACATAGTCTATGAGTTACAAAATCTGGCTCTGATTTAGCTAGGCCCTCTATATCAAGGTGTCCCACTAAGCTACAGTCAATGTGTTTGCCAGAGATGAAGTCTCACCTGATAGCCCGACTGGAGAAAGACCCACTTTCCAGTTTATACAGTGGTCAGTAGAATTCAGTTCTTTGTGGACCGTTGGACTGAAAGCCTCAGTTCCATGCTGGCTGTTAGCTGAAGGCCACTCTCAGTTCCTTGCCAGATATCCTCATGGTGTATTGCTTTGTTCAGGTATAGAAACTGAGAAGGCAATAGAGTCTGCTAGCAAGACAAGTCAGTCTTCTGTAACCTATCAAAGAAGTGATAGCCATCAATGTTGCCATCTTCTGTTGGTCAGAAGCAAGTCACTGGTCCCACCCACAGTCAAGGGGAGGGGATGAACATCAGGAGGTAGGGATCCTGTCTTAGGCAGTTTAGGCTGCTTATATCGAGATACCACAGACTAGGTGGATTAGATAGTGGACATTTATTTCTCACAGTTAGAGAGGCTTGAAAGTTCAGGGTCAAGGTGTCAAATGATTCAGTGTTTGGCAAGGCCCCCTCTTCCTGGTGTGTTGACAGCCATCTTTTGCTGTTTCCATACATGGTGGAAAGAGAGAGGGCTTTGGACTTGACCTCTTCATTTAAGGGTATTTAATCCCATTGTGGGGACTCCACCCTTATGACCTCATCTAACCCAGTTTATCTCCCAAGGGCCCTTCCTGCACGGACTATCACACTGGGGAGTCAGGCTTCCACTTACACATTTTTTTTTTAAACATATTTATTTATTTTTTTAGTTATTGGCAGACACAAAATCTTTGTTGGTATGTGGTGCTGAGGATTGAACCCGGGCCGCACGCATGCCAGACGAGCGTGCTACCACTTGAGCCACATCCCCAGCCCTCCACTTACACATTTGAGGGTGGTAAAAGAGAAAAACATATTTTTCCTATGTATTCACACACTTCACTTCTGACAACAGATGTGTCTGTTTTTCCCAAATCAGCCAATTCTCCACCTCTCTAGACACTAACCAGATGTTCTATGATAAATTATAGTATATTGACCACCTAGTTAGTGCAGACCCATAAAGCTGTGTCCCCCTTCAGACCAGTCACAGGTGAGTTCCCAGGTTACCCACACTTCTGTCCAACTTTCTCTACAAATCAAGAATTTCCATGGTCTCCTCCTCAGGTTCTGTAATTTGCTATAATGGCTCATGGAATACTTACATTTATAAGTTTACTGTAAAGGATATGATAAAAGATACAGATGAACCACCAGATGAAGAGGTGCATCTGTTTGAGGTCTAGAAGGATCTTGAGTACCAGAGCTTCTGTCTCCGTGGATCCTGCCACTCTCTCGGTACCTAGGTCTTGTTCACCAACTGAGGAACTCTCTGAACCCCATCTTTCAGGGATTTTTAAGAGGCTTCATTATGCAGCCATCTGTTATAGTCAGCTTTTTTGTTGTTGTGACTTAAAGACCCACCAGAACAACTGCAGAGGAGGAAAAGTTTATTTAGGAGCTCAGTTTCAGAGGTCTGAATCCATAGAAAGCAGGCTGCATTCCTCAGGCCTCAAGGTGAGGCTGAACATATGGCAGAAGAGTGTGACAGAGAGAAGGGGCTCACGTGATGATCAGGAAGCAGAGAGAGAGACTCGTCAGATATTAATACATACCCCAAAGCCACACCCCCAATGCCCCACCTCTTCCATCCACACCCTACCTGCCTTCAGTTACCACTCAATCTCATCAGGTGATTAATTCATGATTGGGTTAAGGCTCTCACAACCCAGTCATTTCCCTTCTGAACCCTCTTGCATTTTCTCACATTTCAGCTTTTGGGGGATACCTCACATCCAAACCATAACAGCATGATTATTAGCTCCAGTCTCCCCTTCCTGGAGAAGGGGAATGGGACTGAAGGTTGCAGTCTTACCACGGCTTGGTCTTCCTACTGATCAGCCCATCCTGAGGCTGTTCAGGAGCCCACCAAGAGTTGCCTCATTAGAACAAAAGATGCTCCAATCCACCTGTGAAATTCCAAGGAATTGGGAACACTGTGGAAGGAACCAGGGGCAGAAACCAAATGCATATTTCTTATTACGTCATCAAATTTACAAACATCCAGTCCATGGCAGGATCATTGAGGTCTATCTTTAAAAGCTGTCTATCACATTTGGTACCTTTATTCTCAGATACAGCTTTTTAATTTTTTTAAAATTTGTTCTAATTAGTTACACATGACCACCTTTTAAAAAATATCACTTTTTTTTAGTTGTAGATGGACACAATACCTTTATTTTATTTATTTATTTTTATGTGGTGCTAAGGATCAAGTCCAGTGCCTCACATGTGCTAGGCAATCGCTCCACCGCTGAGCCACGACCCCAGCCCTCAGATATAGCTTTTTTACTAGACCAAACCATCTGACGTGCATTTGTGAAACACAACTTTGTGCTCACTGTGGTAGGCTGAATAATGACCCCCCCCAAAGATGTCCATGTTTTAAGTCCCCCAAGTCTGTGAATATATGACCTTACATGGCATAAGGGACTCTGCTGCTGTGTTTAAGGATTTTGCAGTGGAGAAATTATCCTGGATTATCCTGAGTCTAATATAATCATGTTGTCCTTACAACAATGAGAGGCAGAATCTGAGCTTAAGAAGGCAGTGTGACAGTGGACGTAGAGGGAGGGAAAGAAGGTGATGACGGCCCCAGAGGGGAATGGTGTAGCCATCAGCCAAAAGATAGGGGCAGCTGCTAGGTCATGGGCACGGCAAGGAACAGGTTCTCCCTTGGAGCCTCCAAGAAGGACTCAGCTCTGCTGACACCTGATTCTAGCCTGATATTACCCATCTAATACTTCTGACCCCTAACGGAAAGATAGTAAGTGTATGTTGTTATAAGCTAGTAGGTTTGTGGTAATTTTGTCCCAGCACCAGTAAAAAATGTATTCACTCACCAGACGATCTCAGGGACTCTCCCAATGGCAATTTTTTGTTGTTGTTGTTTGGTGGGGGGTTCCAGGGATTGAACTCAGGGGCACTTGGCCACTGAGCCACATCCCCACTTAGTGCCTCTCTTTTGCTGAGGCTGGCTTTGAACTCACAATCCTCCTGCCTCAGAGGCCTCCCGAGCCACTGGGATTACAGATGTGTGCCACCACACTCGGCCCTCTCAATACTGATAAGGTTTAAAAAGCATCGTAGGGCTGGAGTTGTGGCTCAATGGTAGAGCGCTTGTCTAGCATGCATGAGGCACTGGGTTGAATCCTCAACATCACATAAAAATAAATTTTAAAAGTTATCAAGTCCATCTACAACTAAAAATTAAAAAAAAAATTTTTTTAAAGGGCTGGGTTTGTGGCTCAGTGGTAGAACACTTGCCTGCACATGTGAGGTATTGGGTTCCATCCTCAGCTCCACATAAAAATAAATAAATAAAATAAAGATATTGTGTCCATCTACAACTAAAAAAAAGTATTTAAAAAAAAGCATCTTAGAGTTTGTTTAAGAATCTCATATATTCTTCAGAATAAAGCAAAAACATGGTGTTTAGCATAAAATAGAGAGGCTTCCATTTTTAAAGCTGCTGCTTGTTTATTTATACTTCAGGAGTGGAAATATTGGCTGAGATAAAAGTACCTGGCACAATTTGCTTTTTCTTCTCAGTGATTCACAGCCAGATGTTGCAAATTTTTTTCTTTTTCTTCTTCTCCCATCCCCTCTCTAGTGCCTGGAAACCTTGGCTGCTACCAGGATCATGGAAATCCACCTCCTCTAACTGGCACCAGTAAAACATCCAACAAACTTACCATACAAACCTGCATCAGTTTTTGCCGGAGTCAGAGGTATAAGGTAATGATCCTGTGGCTGTGTGACTGTAGGAAAAAATAGACAGAAGTGCATTTTGCTGAGCTAACTTGAAAATATGTACAACTTTAGCACAAAACAAAACCTGTCAAACCGTATAGCTCTACTTTTCTGCCAAGGAACAATGAAAGGAGGAATGGACTTGATTCAGGAGTGTGAGGCAGCACTTTTGTTTAGAGACTGGGAAAAGAGGAGAGGAAAATCCCCAACAGCTGCTTCCCCGTGTGACCTCTGACAGAGTTAGGTATCCGCTCATGGGTGTTATGCATGGACATCAATGGCTTCACAGAGAATCCGAGAATAATAAGACAAGGTCACGGTTTACTTCCTAGCCTGTTCACCAGTCCAGAATATTTTCTCTTCTTCCTATCTATTCCTTGATCTGAAATTCATCTCTTAATCATTGGAGTTCAATAATACTACTGTTTGTTACATCAGAAAGAGAGAAAAAGATCCATTTCCTTTCCCTCCCTTCCTCCCTCCCTCCCTTTTTTTCCAGTTCAGTCTAAAGGCCACTAAACAGGCTCAAGGGAAGAGGATAGCCTGTCAAGGTTCAGGGCCTATGTGAGGCAGGTAGCAAGGCATTTGGCTCAACCTCATCGAGTGATTGGCTGCTTGCACAGAGCTTGAGCATGTAAATGAACAAATCTAGGATAATGGGAGCCAGGTTTCTTCTTGTTCGAGAAGGGAGTTACAAATGTGGAAGTCAGGGAAACAGGAACAAAACCTATAGTTTTGGATAGGGATTGGATTAGAATAGGGCATGGTTTTTGATATATAGAGAGTGAATATAGAAAAAAAATATAAGTGTGTATATGTGTGTGTGCGTTGTGTGTGTGTGTTTATATACATCACATATAACACACAATGCGCACACACACACACACACCTATATGCTTTGTTCACTGAAGAGCCTGCAAGCAGTGACATATCAATAGCAGAGAGTACACTGAACACCTGAATTTTGGTTTCTAAATACTATTCTCCACTAAAAAGAAGCACCTTGGAGAAAATTACTGATTATAGTGTTGATTCTGAGAAAGTACAAGATGAACCTGAAACATCTTATGCAGGAAAATCAAAAGGATACAGGAGCCACTTAAAGGGGCTTCTACCAGCCAAATCTGGCATAATTTGTGCTTCTAACCAAATAATGATAGTAATAAATGTACCCCATTTTATAAATAAGAATCTGCAAACCCACACTAATGGATGAATGAATTAATGCAAGAATGAAGAAAATTATTCCTTACTAGAGAATGTAAACTAATAAATATAAAGAAATGTTGGAATTAGAAAATTCACCATTTGGCAACTGTCACACTAATAATCAACTCAGAAAACAAGTATCAAGGTATGTAAATATTCCAAATCCTTATCTACTAATGAATAAATATTTACATAGCCTCAAGAATCTACCTACAAAATACTTACTAATTATACAGGGAAAACAATTGATTTTACTAGGGAGAAAACTGGTTTATGCTATCTTACTCATGGTCAAAGTTAGTGAAACCAGTGATATCACAAAAACTAGATATTGTATCCCACCTTACAGGGCAAGAGCTGTGATGATACTTCTACCAAAAATGGTTAGAAGGAAATATCAAAACAAAGGACATTCTACAAAAATTTTGAAATCACAAGGCTCAAGAAAATACTGATAACTAATTATTCAACAAAGTTGTGTAGTTGATAAATAGACTGTGTGGCCCACAAAGCCAAAAAGATTTGTCATCTGACCTTTTATAGGAAACGTTTTCCAACTCCTGCTGTAGATCAGTGGAATCTAAGAGTCCAGAAATAGACCTGCACTAATGCGGACAATTGATTTTTGACAGAGGTGCCAAGGTAATTCAGTAGGGGAAAGGATTTTCAACAAATGCTTCTGCAGAAACACTGGGACTCTTTTTTTCCCCCCGGTACCAGGGATTAACCCCATGTATAGCCACATCCCCAGCCCTTTTTTATTTTTTATTTTAAGACAGGGTCTTGCTAAGTTGCTCAGGGCCTCGCTAAGTTGCTGAGGCTGGCTTTGAGCTTGTGATCTTCCTGCCTGTGCCTCCCAAGTGCTAGGATTACAGGTATGTGCCACCACATCCAGCTAATACTGGAACTCTTTGTGAAGAAAAATGAACCTTTATCCTTGCATAATCATAGACAAAAATTAACTTAAAATTATATGACTGAAAAAAGTCCTATGGCTTAAGAATGGATGTATAGACCAGTAGAATGGAATTGAGAGTCCAGAAATAAACCTATATGTTAATGGTCAATTGGAAAAAAAAAATTTTTTTCTGTGCTGGGGATAGAACCCACAGGCATTATGCTTACTAGGCAAACATTCTACCACTGAGCTATACCCCCAGCCCTGGTCAATTAATTTTCAACCAGAGAACTAAGATCAGTTGATGAGGAGAGAAGAGTCTTTTCAAGAAGTAGTACTTGAACAACTGGAGGTCCATATGCAAAAGAATGAGTTAGGACTCTATTGCACACATCTAAAATAGATCAAAAACCCAAATGTAACTAAAACTATAAAACTGTTATAAGGAAGCATAGGTATAAATATGCCTGACCTGGGATTAGGCAATAGTTTCTTAGTTATGATACCAAAAGTACAAGTAAGCAAAGAAAAATAGAAAAATTGGACTTCCTCAAAATTAGGGTTAAAGCTAGGGTTACTTTTTATGACACTAATAATAAAGTGAAAAAGCACTTATAGAATGAGAGAAGATATTTGCAAATCATATATCTGATGAGTCTAGTGTTCAAAATGTATAAAGAACTCTCACAATTAAAATATGAAAAGACAGTCCGGGGCTGGGGCTGGGGCTCACTGGTAGAGTGCTTGACTAGCACATGCGAGGCACTGGATTTGAGCCTCAGCACCACATAAAAAATAAATAAATAAAATAAAGGTATTGTGCCCAGCTACATACATATATATATAGAGAGAGACAGTCCAGCCAGGCCTAGTGGAACACACCTGTAATCCCAGCAACTCAGGAGGCTGAGGTAGGAGAACAGAGTTCAAGGCCAACTTGGGCAACTTAGACCCCATCTAAAAATAAGCGGGGAGGTGGGGTGCCAGGGATGTAGCTCAGTTGTAAAACACTCCTAGTTTTAATCCTTAGGACCAAAAAGGAAAAAAGACAATCCAGCTTAAAAAATGGGCATGCGCTGTGGCACACTCCTGTCATCCCAGTGGGCTCGGGAGGCTAAGGCAAGAGGATCGAGAGTTCAAAGCCAGCCTCAGCAACAGCAAGGCGCTAAGCAATTCAGTGACACCCTGTCTCTAAATAAAATAAAAAATAGGGCTGGGAGTGTAGCTCAGTGGTTGAATTCCTTTGAGTTCAATCCCTGGTACCAAAAAAAAAAAAAGGTCAGAGAACTTGAATAGATATTTCTCTATAGGAGATTTTCAGTGTCATTAGTCTTTAGGGAAATGCAAATCAAAATCACAAGAGATACACTTGATACAACTAGGTTGGCTATAATTAAGGACAATAACAAGTGTTGGTGGGTATGTGGAAAAATTAGGACCTTCATATGTTGCTGGTGGAAATGTGAAATAGTGCAGCTGCTGTGGAAAAGTCAAGCAGTTCCTCTAAAAGTTAAAGCAAAATTTTCTCATGACCCAGCAATTCTGCTTCTAGGCATATACCCAAGAGAGTTGAAGACACATGTTCACACAAAAAAAATCATACACAGATGTTGATTGTAGCATTATTCATAAAAAGATAGAAATAACCACTCAAATGTCCATCAACTGATGAATATTGGGTAAGTAAAATATGAAATATATATACAATAAAATATTACTCAGGCAGTATAAAGAAATGACATACTGATGTTTGCTACAACATGGGTGAACCTTGAAATGTTATGCTAAATGAAATAAGCCAGAGACAAAAGGCCACATTATATGAAACGTACAGAACAGGAAAACCCCTAGGGACAGAAAGTAGGTTAGTCATTGCCAGAGGGTGTGAGATGGGAGGAATCAGAACTAATTGAAATCAGTACAGGGACTCTTTGGGGTGTTAAATTTTCTGGAATTAGATAGTGATGATGGTTGAAAAACATTGAATATACTAACAACTACCTAAATGTACACTTTAAAATGGTAAATTTTATGTAATGTGAATTATATTTCAGTTTTTAAAAAGAGCTAAAACAACTAAACTGCTAGGGGAGAAAATGTAGAAAATCTTACATTGGGTTAGATAAAGATTTCTTAAATAGAAGACAGAACCACAAATAAGCAAAATTCAATAAATTGGACTTATCAATATTAACAATGGAATCTAAGAGTCCAGAAAATGGGCAAAGTTAAGAAAATGGAACACAAGCCACGGAGAAAGCAATTGCTGAATCTCTATATCTGATAAAGGACTTGTATATAGAATATATAAAGAATCTAACAACACAATAAGAAAATTCAGTTTAAAAATGGACAACATGCTTGAACAGATGTTTCATCAAAAAATGATATATGGCTAGTCAATAAACACATTTAAAAAGATGTTTAGCAACACTAGTTCTCAGGGAAATACTAAAAGAACTAAGAATTGATAAGGATGTGGAGCAAGTAGAAGTCTTATAAACTACTGGTAGGGCCAGGCACAGTGGCAGACACCTGTGAACCAAGAGGCTCAGGAGGATAAGACAGGAGGATCACAAGTACAAGGCCAGCCTCAGCAACTTAGCAAGGCCCTAAGCAACTTTGTGAGACTCCCATCTCAAAAAATCAAAAAGATGGGTTGGGGTTGTGGCTCAGTGGTAGAGCACTTGCCTAACATGTGTGAGACACTGGGTTGTATTCTCAGTTCCGCATATAAATAACTGAATAAAATAAAGGTTTATCAACATCTAAAAAAATATTTTTAAAAAATCAAAAAGGCTAGGGATGTAGCTCAGTGGTATATTGCCCCTGGGTTAAATCCCTAGTACCCCCCCGCAAAAAAAATTTAAAAAATAAACTATTGGTAGGAATGTAAAATGGTACAACCTCTTTGGAGAAAGTTTCTTATAAAGTTAAATATATACCTACCTTACTATTCAGCAGTACCACACCTGGATATTTACAATCCAAGATAAATGAAAAGCTATGTTCATAGAGACTTAATCATTAATATTAATAATAGCATTATTCATAATAATACCAACCTATAAATAACCCAAATGTCTATTAACTAATGGATAGATAGACAAATTGTGGTACTATATATCCATGCTGTGGACTACTGCTCAATGATAAAAAGAAAAAATATACCTGCCAACCTGAATAAGTCTCTAGAACATCATGCTATTGAAAGAATTTAAGCACAAAAGACTATATATTGAACAAATATATATTGGGTCCTAGATCTAAATCTAAATGTAAAACTACAAAATTTTTAGAAGAAAATCTTTTTTTTATAGAATACTTTTTAAAAAACATTATTTATTTTTGTGTGGTCCTAGGGATTGAACCCAATGCCTCATACAAGCTAGGCAATCTCTCTACCACTGAGCTACAGCTCCAGCCCCAGGAGAAAAAAAAATTAAATTTTTCTTAGTTATTTATGGACACAGTGACTTTATTTTGTTTATTTATTTTTATGTAGTGCTGAGGATCGAACCTCACATGTGCAAGGCAAGTGCTCTGCCACTGAGCCACAACCCAGCCCCAGGAGAAAATTTTTTACCTAGATTTAACCAAAAAGTTCTTAGGCATGATACTAAAAGCAAGACATGTAAGAAAAAGAACTGATAAATTT
This sequence comes from Marmota marmota marmota, assembly GCF_001458135.2. Taxonomy (NCBI): domain Eukaryota; kingdom Metazoa; phylum Chordata; class Mammalia; order Rodentia; family Sciuridae; genus Marmota; species Marmota marmota. The sequence goes on along the minus strand of NW_026000130.1, from coordinate 933,263 downwards.
TAATTTTAACTTTATCAAAATTAAAAACTTTAGCTCTGTAAAAAATACTATTATGAGAACAAAAAGACAAACTACAACCTGGAAGAATATATTTAGAAATAATTTATAACCAGAATGTGTAAAAAAGCAAACAAACACACACTCAACAACTATTAAAACTAAGTACTGGGCTGGGGTCATGGCTCAGTGGTAGAGCACTCGCCTAGCACATGCGAGGCCCTGGGTTCGATCCTCAGCACCACATAAAAATAAATAAATAAATAAATAAATAAATAAATAAAATATTCTTTAAAAAAAACTAAGTAGTTAAAAAGCTAAACAATACAGTTTAAAAATGAACAAAACCTAGATAGATAACTTCACAAAAGAGGATATAGGGATGGCAAATAATCATATGAAAAGATACTTAATATCACTAGCCTTTAAAGTCTTCATTTGTATAATGAAGACCACAGTGAGACACCATTACACAGGTATAGAATGGCTACAATGAAATAGACAATAAAAAATGCTGACAAGGAAATGGATTTGTGCAAACAAATAATTGCATACATCATTATTGCAAATGTAAAATGGTAGTCATTCTGGAAACATTTGGCAGTTTTTTTAAAAAAAGTTAAATGTAGGGGTGGGGTTGTGGCTCAGCGGTAAAGCACTTGCCTAGCACGTCCAAGATGCTGGGTTCAAGCCTCAACACCATGTAAAAAATAAATAAAATGAAGGTATTGTGATCCAACAATCTTATTCCTACTTATTACCTTAGAGAAATGAAAACTACACAGATGTTTATAATTCTATTCAAAGTCATGAAAAACTAGAAGTAATCCAATAGATGAATTAACTATGGCAAATCTATGCATCAGACTCTGTCAGCAATAAAAAGAGTGAACTTTTGATACCTTTACCAATTTGGATGAACCTTGAACACATGCTGAGTGAGAAAAGCCAGTCTTAAAAGTGTATGGTTCTGTATGATTCCGTTTTATTACATTTTTCAAAAAAACAGAACCAATAATAGAAAACTGGTCAGTGGTTGTCAGTGATTGTGGGAGGGGAGGGGTCTTCTATAGCAATGGTACAAAGAAACTTACTGGGACGGTGCAACTGTTCTGTACTGGTGTTTGCACAAATCCATGCAAATATTGAAATGTATAGAACTGTCTACCAAAATACTACATAGTAATATAAAAGATGGAATGAAAAGTTTAACTGGGGCCTATAATGAGCTTACCTGGCACAGGGTAAACAATATGTTTAATGGTTATTATGATCAATGTTTCAAATTTATGGGATTTTCTCCACCTTAAAGCATAATTAAATACAGTAGAAATGCCAACATTCAAAAGGATACCCATTGACGGGGAGATAGGCTCCGGAGCTGGTCTAAGGTGGTGTGCAGCTTAGAGAGGGGCCAGGAGAGGTGGCAGGGGAAGGGTGGCCTGGGAAGATGAGGATGATTGCTGGGCCGACCCTGCCAGGTTCCTCTGGGTCACCTGACACCCCTGATAATACTGCCCGTGTGCTGCTTCTCTGTTGTGGCAGTTTGCTGGCATGGAGTCAGGCTATGCCTGCTTCTGTGGGAACAATCCTGATTACTGGAAGTATGGGGAGGCAGCCAGCACCGAGTGCAACAGCGTCTGCTTCGGGGATCACAGCCAGCCCTGTGGTGGTGACGGCAGGATTATCCTCTTTGACAGTAAGTATGCCCTGCACCCATCACTGTCCAAGGCACAGGAACGCTTGGACCAGGGCAGCAAACCTGCCCTCTCTTCCATGGGTACATTCGTTCACTTGTCAGTGCCATAGGCCAGGCATGCCCAGGCCCTGGGAATACAGCATGGAACATTCAGACTCAGCCCCTGCCCTCTAGAAGGGAGGACAGATAGTTGACAAGTGATCCACTACTCATGCTGAGCACTGTGAGATGGCGTGGCCCATTGTGAGCTGCTTAGAAAACCTGGAAGAGATAACCTTTCCAGTTTTACGTTACATGCCTTGGCTCACTCTGCCATGTGTCTCATGAGAAAACAGGAGCAGAGTGTATGGATTTGCTTCTTTTTTTTACCTTAAATTGAATGCAATGTTAATTCAAAGAGGGAGGATGGAAAATGGATATTAAGTGTTGATAGTGATATGGAGAAATTAGCCCCTTCTACATCACTGATGGAAATGTAAAATGATGCAGCTGCTTTAGAAAGCAGTCTGGCAGGACCTCAAAATGTGGGACATAGCCAGGAGGGCATAGTGGCACAGACCTTTAATCCCAGCAATGCAGGAGACTAAGGCAGGAGTAGCGCCAGTTCTAGGCCAGACTCAGCAACCTAGGGAAACACTGTCTCAAAATGAAATTTTTAAAATGGCTGAGGATGGAGCTGGGGTTGTAGCTCAGTTGTAGAGACTTGTCTAGCACGTGTGAAGCACTGGTTTCCATCCTCAGCACCACATAAAAATAAATAAATAAAATAAATGCATTGTGTCCATCTACAACTAAAAAAAATGCTGAGAATGTAAAAAGAAATGAAGAAAGAAAGAAAGAATGGGTTATGGGCTGGGGATGTGGCTCAAGCGGTATCGCGCTCACCTGGCATGCGCGGGGCACAAATCCTCAGCACCACATAAAATAAAGATGTTGTATCCACCGAAAACTGAAAAATAAATTTTGGAAGGTTCTCTCTCTCTCTCTGTCTCTCTCTCTCTCACATCTCTTCTCTTCTCTTCTCTTTTCTCTCTCTTTAAAAAAAAAAAAAAAGAATGGGTTACCTTATGACCCACCAATTCTATTCCTAGGCAGATCCTCTAGAGACTTGAAGACTTGAAAACATAGAATCATACAAAAAATTGTATATAAATGTTTATAGGAGTATTTTCATAATAACCAAAAAGTAGCATCAACTCAGATATTCATAAACTGATGAATGAATAAACAAAAGGCGGTATGACCACATAATAGAATATTATTCAGCCATAAAAAGAAATAAAGTACTGATATATGCCACAACATGAATGAATCTTCAAAATGTTATCCTAAATGAAAGAACCAGATGCAGAAGGCCACATACTGTATGATTCCATTTATATAAAGTATCCAGAACAGACAAATCCATGTAAACAGAAAGAAGATTTGTGGTTGCCAAGGGCTGGGAAGAAGACATGAATGGGAAATAATGAGTATAGATTTTCTTTTTTGGGTGGTGAAAATGTTCTAGAATCAGATAGAAGTAACCCCTGCACATCATATTGACTACATTAAAAACCACTGAGGGAGGCTGGGATTGTGGCTCAATGGTAGAGTGCTTGCCTGGGTGTGAGACACTGGGTTCGATTCTCAGCACAACATACAAATAAATAAATAAAATAAAGGTCTATCAACAACTAAAAAATAAAAAATAAAAAAAAAACAGAGGGGAGAGAAATAAAATAAAAACCACTAAATTACATACTTTATAAAATGATGAACCTTTTTTTTTTTTTTTTTT
>NW_026000130.1:901407-929742 GCF_001458135.2 Marmota marmota marmota | reverse complement strand
TATATATATATATATATTTAATTGCAGTTGGGCACAATACCTTTTTATTTATTTATTTTTATGTGGTACTGAGGATCAAACCCAGGGCCTCGCATGTGCTAGGTGAGCACTTTTTGTCACTAAGCCACAACCTCAGCCCCCAAATGATGGACTTTTGATCAATTCAATGTTTACTTTTTATAGACATTTTAATTCGTTTAGTGTTTTTTTTCCCCAGTTCTGGGGATTAAACCCAGGACCTTGCATATACTAGATGAGCTCTGTACTGCTGAGCACATCCCGGGCCCCCATTTAACCCATTTTCATTGAGCTCCAGCTATATGTCAGATAAAGTTATATTTTTTGTGGTATAATACCTTTACTAGAGGTATCAAATAGAGACAGTATGTCTTAAAGTGAGCCATTTAGCAAGTATCACCTTTCACATATATGAAATATATATTACAAATAGTAATTATTTTCATTAAATTAATTCATTTTAGTGCATATTTGTGTACCAGTATTAACTACCTTGTTACAAGGAGTGTTGGCTGTGTGCTAGACTTGAATCTGAGTGTGTTTTTTTTTATATTTTGTGTTATTAAATTGTCCCAACAAACCTGTTGATAAGAAAAGTAGAATCAAAATATTAAGTAAATTACTTAAGCTAATGAATGCCAGAGCCAAGATTCAGACTGTTTTTAGTCACTAGAATCCCTTTTATTAACAGTAATAAAATAGATCATAATAACTGATCCATTTTCATGCTTTAAAAATATGTGAACAGGCCAGGCGTGGTGTACACCTGTCATCCCAACCAGGGCAATTTAGCAAGACTCTATATCAAAAATAATAAGAGAAAGGGGCTGGGGACATTTCTGGTTTAAAAAAAAAAAATTTTTCCAGGTGTTCTGGTTATTTTCAGAGTGGCCTCTCAGCTCTGCAAAAGCTGCCCATCTCAGACTGCATCTACCCACGGACTGAGAAGGGTTGACTATATCAAATGACCAACATTAGTTTATGTGTGTGTGTGTGTGTGTGTGTGGTCATTTGATACAGTCACATAGATGCTTTTTGTTTTGTTTTTTACTTTGTTTACCTTCTGTGTTTCATTTTGAATAATTTCTATTGATACCTATCTTCAAATTTATTCTTTCCCTAGCTTTGTCTAGTTTGCTGATGAGCCCATCAAAGGAATGCTTCATTTCTGATATTGTTTTACTTCTACCATTTATATTTGCCTCTTTTTTGTAGTTTCCATATCTCTGCCGAAATTTCCAGTTTGTTCTATTTTTTCACTAGATACTAACCGCATCCATCGTGTAGTCTCTGGGTCTGACAGTTCTAGCATTGGGGTCATTAGCAAGTCTGGTTCTGTGGTTGGTTTTAACTCTATTTTTTTTTTTGCGGGGGTGCAGTGTGGTGCTGAGGATTGAACTTGGGGGCACTTGGCCACAGAGCCCCATCCCCAGCCCTATTTTGTGTTTTATTTAGAGTCAGGGTCTCGCTGAGTTGCTTAGTGCCTTGCTTTTGCTGAGGCTGGCTCAGCCTCCCACTCTGCTGGGATTACAGGTGTGCGCCCTGGCCCCGCTGGCTTTCTCTCTTAACAGTGAGTCTTATCCACCCCTCTCTATGACGCTAAGGGCAGTAGCCTTTTCACCTGGGCTGGCCTGCTTAGTGTGCCAATTAAGCCAAACTGCCAGCAGTGGTGCCAGGCTTGCGTTTTGTTGTTCTTGTCATTACCCTTAATGTACACGAAGCTTCAGAGTCCTCTGGTGCTGGCTGCTGCTATTACCTGTGCTTAGTGTGGAGCCTGAGGTGCCAGTGGGTTTGCTCAGTGTGCTTTTCCCATCGTCAGCACTGAGCAGTCCCCTCTGTGTCACAGAGGGGCTCTTTCTCCACTTTCTTTTCCTTCCTCAGAGGTGACTCTGGTGCTTATAACTTGGTGCTGTGCTCTTGGGGGAGGTCAGAGGAGCTTCCTAGTCTCCCTGCCCCATCCTCAGGACATGATACTGGGCTGCAGGAGGGAGGCCTTTTCAGTGTTCCCGCACACCTGTTCTCTCCCTGGACGCCAAACACTGTCTTGGTTTGTGGTGGACCTTGGGAAGTTTCCCGCCTGTCCCCAGGAGTGGCAGACCTCTGCTTTGCTGGATCCTGAGCCCAAGAGGCTCAAGGCAACCAGAGGCTAATGCCTTTGCTTCTGCTTTCCCTAGAGCAGTGGATTCTTTGCCTGGTTATTTGGCAAGAGGAAGGAGGGGTTTTGCATCTACCCTTCTCCAGTGAGCCAGGAGCAGGAGGGCTTGCTGCCCTCCCCAGCATCGGAAGGCCTTTGCTTCCTTTGAGAGGAGGGTAAAGGATGCAAGTACTGTTTCATGCTTGTCTCTCAGTGGCAGCCTGTCACCTCCTGTACACCTTTGCCACCAAGGGGCACGCTGACTTGCTGCCTGATCCCAGTCACTCCTCACAGCATTTGATGGAGGCCTGTGCAGAAGAGCTTGCAACGGAATGTGTCTGGGGCTCACGGCTGCCCTCAACTGAAAGGGAAACCCATATTAAGAATTTGTTAAAATTCGGGCCTGGGGATTTAGCTCAGTGTTGGAGCACTTGAGTAGCACATGTGAGGCACTGGGTTCAAGCCTCAGCACCACATAAAAACAAACAAAATAAAGATATTGTGTCCATCTGCAACTAATATATACATACTTTTTTTTTTTTTTTTAAAGAATTTGGTAAGGGCTGGGGTTGTGGCTCAGTGGTAGAGCACTTGCCTGGCATGAGTGAAGCACTGGGTTTGATTCTCAGCACTGCATATAAATAAATAAATAAAGGTCTATTGACAACTTAAATATATGTATTCATATAAAATTTAAAAAAAAAAGAATTTGTTAAGGGATGGGGTTGTAGCTCAGTGGTAGAGTGCTAGCCTAGCATGTGTGAGGCACTGGGTTCGATCCTCGGCACCACATAACAATAAATTAATTAAAGGTATTGTGTCCATCTACAACTAAAAAAAAAATGTCTTAAAATAAAAGAATTTGTTAAAATTCTGGCTGCTTTCTTCTTACTTGCTTCTGTGGAGGTCACCTCTTCCTCCCATATTCTGTCACAGATGAAACCATTTGTGTGGCCGGACTCTTGGAAGAGCTTCTTGCTTTTTAGAGTTATAGGATGAGAAATCAATGTATTCTTTTCTTTTTTTCCATGCTTCAGATTGGATCCAGGGCCTCACAAGCTAGGAGATACATCCCTAGCCCTGGCAGCATATTCTTGTTTCTCTTTGTGCCCCACAGGGACACAGAACTTTCCTAAAGCCTGCTTTCTAACTCCTCAGCCCCCTGCTGCCCCGCAAGGCCTTCATTTCCAAGGTCTTGTTTACACTTCACCATGTAACATAGCAAGTGGTTGCGTCTCCTTCCTAGAGCCTGCCAATAAAAAACAGGCGCCCAGGGAAATCAGATGTGCCCAGTCAGAGCAATGAGAATCTAGGATTCCCCCAGGCAGAAAGTCATTTCTTGTGCCAGTTTCCTGCTTGAGAAATAAGTGTGGACCCCTACTGTGCTGCCCCTCTGGGGTATCAGGGACACCAAGCAGCTGTGGAGCCCTTCCTTTTCTAGGACTTCACCTCAAGTGCCTCCCCTGCCAAGAGATCCCCGTGTTTCCGCATGTCCTCGAGCCATCCTGGGGTGCAGGAGCAGGTGCTTTCCCCAGCCTGGACCTGAGAGAAGGGAGGAGCCTGGAAGGGAAGGGTGGGATCACGTGGCCCTGCCAGTCCCGCACCCAGACTCTGTGACTCCAGCACAGCCCAACTGCTGTGCCGTATGCTGGTGCTCAGGTCTCCTGGGCCAAAACAAAAAAGTCTCCACAGTCATTTGTTCAGGGTTTAAGTGATTCATTTTGTGATTTGATCCTGAAACCTGAGAAGGTCTGGCTTTAGAGATAAAACAGTCCCCAAATGGGTCACATTACTTAGGAAGAGTTCTGTTTGTGCCAGCTTTGGAGAGCGAGTCCTGTAGCCAAGACCCAGACCCAGGCCTGCTGTCTCCTTGTCTTCTGCAGCTCTGGTTGGCGCCTGCGGTGGGAACTATTCAGCCATGACATCCGTGGTCTATTCCCCGGATTTTCCCGACACTTACGCCACAGGACGAGTCTGCTACTGGACCATTCGGGTTCCGGGAGCCTCCCACATCCACTTCAACTTCACCTTATTTGACATCAGGGATTCTGCAGACATGGTAGAGCTGCTGGATGGCTACACCCACCACGTCCTGGTCCGTTTCAATGGAAGGAACCGCCCACCTTCGTCCTTTAATGTCTCTCTGGATTTTGTCATTTTATATTTCTTCTCCGATCGCATCAATCAGGCCCAGGGATTTGCTGTCTTATACCAAGGTGAGACTCCCTCAGCCTGTGTGCCTCAGGCTTGTTTTCCCACGAGGGTGACTTTCTAACCGAGTGGTTCTCGTCAGGTGGACAAGAGCTACTGACTCCACCCCAGATTATCCCAGCGCTACAAACGCTTCCCCCCCCATTGCACAACTTGATAATGTTTCAGTTTTGCATTTTAGTAGCTTTAATGACAGTTTTCGTGGAAGGGCTAAAAGAATAATGAAAAGAAAGAGCTGTGATTGGTAGAATTGAGAAACTTGTAAGAGGTCACTCGGTCCATCCTCCTGCCTCTAAACTTCCCAGCCAGTCCCAAAGACTGGTTGATCAGCTTTCTTCAAGCCCTTCTAAAGTGGAGATGCCCCCTGTGGCCCTCTGGTGTGAATATATGTATGCTAGATGTGACTCTTTACCAACACCTGAGAACATGGAAGGTGTGAACCCTCGTTGAGGTAGTGTGTGCAGCAGATGGCTGGGAAGAGGCCTCGCCTGCTGTGGGACAGTCGTGAGGAATAGGTGGGATTGGGGTCTAGAGAGAGGACGAAAGAGGATCTTCCAGGCAAAGGGAGACCTGGCTGCCAAACACAGGGTTGGGAAACAAGAAATCATCTAGATTCTTCCCTCTGCCTCTTGCAGGCCCACAGCCAGAGCCTCACGGTTTTGCCTTGGGACCAGCAGGACCAGTGGAAGGAACCCTACCCAGAGCAAAAGGCCTTCTCTTTATAACTAGGGCTTCCTCCTTCACCTTCTGCTTCCTGTTGTGTCCATCAGCTTTCCCCCCATAAGCCCTTTTGGTCTTCCAGCTGTCAAGGAAGAACTGCCACAAGAGAGACCCACTGTCACCCAGACGCTGGCCCAGGTGATCACTGAGCAGGCCAACCTCAGCGTCAGTGCTGCACGCTCGTCCAAAGTCCTCTACGTCATCACCACCAGCCCCAGCCACCTGCCGCAGACCGTCCCAGGTAGCAGTTCCTGGGCACCATCAGTAGGGGCTGGCAGCCACAGAGTTGAAGGTAGTGCTCTTGGCAGTTACAGAAACAAAAGAGCTCTTGGGTGTTTCTCATTAAGAGGCAGGTTGGGGTACAGCCTTTGTGACCTCTGCTTTGTCCTGGCCTTGGAGATAAATGTTCTCATTAGCAGTTCCTTTGTCCCTAGGAAAACTCACTCACTTCCAAAGATACAGTCTACGGGCCTTTTGTACATTGTGATTCCTTAGCTAATTGTGTCTAAATAAATCATAATCATAGATAATCATAGATTAATCTTTGTAGAGCCCCAGGTTGTAATTCCAATGGCATTTGCAAGAGCTTCATTCATTCATGCATTCCAAAGATCTACAGGGTCTGGGGATGTAGCTCAGCAGAAGAGCACATCCCCGGGTGTGGGGCCCTGGGTTCGATCCCTAGTACCAAAATAAAGGGATAAAGACACATGTGGGGCTTGGCGTGTAGCTCGTTGGTACAGCATGTGCTTAGCATGAACAAGGTCCTGGGTTCAATCCCTAACACCAGAAAAAAGCCAAAAGATAAATGAATGCTTCTGTGGGGGCCAGGCCCTGTCCTAGGAACTAGACTGTCCACTGAACCAAATAAATCCCTGCCGTCCTGTGGCCTCTGAGTGGGAAGAAAAAGACAAGAAGCAAAATTAAAAACCTGATCATGTTAAGAGCTGTGTCATGTAGGAGAGGGATGGAGTGGTCTTTAGTGCTTCAGCTAACTTGGCTGGGTGCGTACGTGCCTGGTCCCATTTTCTGCCACAGAACTAGCACCTATATGAGCTGCTAGAGCTGGAGAGGACTGTTGGTGCTGGCAGCCTAGAGGTTCTCACGTTTCTCTCCTGTGCCTGACAGGACCCACCATGGAAGGTCAGGGAGGAGGGCCTCTGCTATGCTCGTTCCTTGTCATTTGGTGGTGGATTTCATAGATCACATACCTCGTTGCCTGAACGAGAAAACTGAGGCTCAGAGACTTGATGTAACTCAGTGGCACAGTGACTCCTGTGGTAGAGACAGAAGGTACCCACCCTCTGACTCTGAGTCCAGTGTGCTTTGTATCATACCGAACAGGGCAAGGTACTGAGAAAGCTGGGGTCCATGCTCAGCCCAGTTTACAGCTGCCTGCTGCTGGCCCCCCCACCTGCCATGGGGGCTCCTTTTGGATCTGCACCCCCAAGCTGCAGACCTCCTTTGGACCTTGAAGTACAAACGTGTTCAGTGGACCCTTGTCTTTTGCACTTGTAGGATGGACAGTGTACGGCCTGGCGACCCTCCTCATCCTCACGGTCACAGCCATTGTTGCAAAGATACTTCTGCATGTCACGTTCAAGTGAGTACAAGAGAGTGCTGCCCGTTCCAGGAAGGGGAAGCCTCATAATGCCTTTTCTCCTGGGCTTCGTTTGTCTGGATGCAGTTGTCACTTCAGAACACAATTCCAAAGCCCTGAGTCCTAGATAACATAGGCAGCAGACATTCCTCCTCCTCCTCAGAGTGAAAAGTACAACTGGACAAATCTCACTAAGTAAGGTTTGAGGGATGGAGGGATCGAGTTTGCTCCTGTGTCCACAGGATACAGTTTCAGTGGCATTAACAGCAACAATTTCCATTTTTTGGCATGTGCTGGTTCCTTATAGTGATATTTATGCAAGATTAAAGATTCCTAGGAAATACCACACATACTTCCTGATGTCTCCTGGAAATTGGGAGACAATCTTAGGAAGACAATTCTAACGTTTTATTAACTATTTCTTTTTTGGGACTGGAGGTCCTTGGAGGATAGGCCCTGAGACTGAGATCTCCAGCTGCAGCAGTGCTGGCCATGATTACTTTAAAACAAATATTTGAGGGCTGGGGATGTGGCTCAAGCGGTAGCGCACTCACCTGGCATGTGCAGGGCGCTGGGTTCAATCCTTAGCATCATATAAAAATTTTTTAAAAAATAAAGATGTTGTGCCCACCGAAAACTAAAAAAATAAATATTAAAAAATTCTCTCTCTCTCTCTAAAAAAAAAATTATTTGAGAAGCTTGGAAGCATTATCCTTCAATTCTGACCAATTGGGGCAGAAAGTTTTTCTTCCCTTATTTTGCTGCTCAGGTTTAACAGTTCCACCTTCCAGGAAAGGGGCAATTGTGGGTGACATTGATGTTTGTGACTTACAGAGACGAGTTCTAATTTGTTCTAGGCCTTGATTACCTTCTTTTAGTTCCTAGTCCAGCTCTTCCCATTACAAGGTCTTCCTGAACATTGATGTCCAGTGAAAGCCCCCTTTTGGGGGACCTTCTCACTTGCCCTCTGCCACAGACTTTTTTTTTAATATTTTTTTTTAGTTATAGGTGGACACAATATCTTTATTTTATTTTTATGTGGTGCTGAGGGATTGAACCCAGTGTCTCACGTATGCTAGATAAGTGCTCTACCTCTGAGCCACAATCCCAGCCCTTTTTTTTTTTTTTCAAAGAATGATTTTTTTAGTTGTCAATGGGCCTTTATTTTACTTATTTATATGTGGTGCTGAGATTCAAACCCGGGCCTCACACATGCCAGACAAGCATTCTTCTGCTGAGCTACAACCACAGCCCATGCCACAGACTTTTTATACATTGAACACAGCCTCCTCTGTTGTATTGTAAAGGCCACCTTTGGTCACTCTGGGATGACCTTACCTAGACATCGTCACCAGAGACTTGACATTTTTCAGTAGAAATAATGACCTTATTGTTTACTAAGCTCACTCTCATCTCTTTTACACACACACACATACACAGAGTTGTCCTTCAAAATCCTTGGATGCTCAAATCCATTATATAAAACACAAGGTAGTTGAATATAACATGCACATTGCCCTATGTACTGTATGCGTATAATATCTAATGTAATATAAATGCTATGTAAATAGTTGTTACACTGCATTGTTTAGGAAATAAACAATGGGAAAATAAGGAAAAGCATCAGTACATCTTCAGAACAGTTTCTTTTTCCAACTATTTTCATGTGTAGTTGGTTGAATCCACAGTTGCAGAACCTGTGGGTTTGGAGGGCCAACTGTATACATAGGTTTTAAAGGTCAAAATTCACATATTCTGGGGAAGCCCCTCAGGCCTAGTTCTGTCTTGTGTCCCCTGCAGCAGCAAGAGAGCAGGATACTTCCTGTAGGGTCAGGTGTCTCATAGCGTGGCTGAGGCCCTGAAGTATGTACCTAAGTCCCCTCTGGTGTTGGAGACCTTCTCAGCTGCCCTGCCCAGTGACCTTGGGGACTGACATCTGGAGTGTGCTGGGGCTGGAGCTGGAGCTGAGGGAGGATACTGCTTCAGGCAGGGGAGTTTTGCTCTTGCCCTGTTTTAGCATTTGGGACAGAGTTCTTCAATTTAAAAAGAATAATCTGAAAATTCATACTCTCCCAGGCTACCCTTTTCCAGATTTGAAGAACTCTGCCAGTCAGAAAGTCTCTTATTGTGCTGAGAAGGACTCTTCCCTGCTGTCCGCCGGCTGCATTTCATCCACACAGTAGTCCTTCAGATATTTAAAGCTGGCCCTTAGGTCCTTCCTGGAACCTCAACCCACTGTGCATCCCATTTCTTAGGACAGGTGTCTCATGAGATGGCAGATTGTTTGGGGGCTCTCTTCTGATCTACTTGAACTTTGTGGGGTTTTTTGTTTGACAGATCCCACCGTGTTCCTGCTTCAGGGGACCTCAGGGATTGCCATCAACCAGGGACTTCAGGGGAAATCTGGAGCATTTTTTATAAACCTTCTACTTCAATTTCCATCTTTAAGAAGAAGCTCAAGGGTCAGAGTCAACAAGATGACCGCAATCCCCTTGTGAGTGACTAAAACCGCATTTCCCAGAACTCGAGGTCCCTCTTGGGGCTCAAGGTTGTCGGGGTCGACCTCCCCTGTGGTTCTCTGACCGACTCTTCCCTGCCTCCCCTCCACCTCAGCCTTTTGGGGGTACCCTTCAACACATTGAGAAGGGGCACCAAGCTGCAGGGTGAGCCTAGCCCACTTGCTCCTGCTTCACCAGCTGCACTTAGGAGAGAGACTCAAGGGCTCAGGGCCAGGCCCTCCCTGCGCGTCTCTCTCTGGTCTAGCAACTGGGGGTGTCAGGACCGGGCTGAGATGACAGAGATGGCCACGCTGACACTGGGCTCAGGTTCATTCTAGATGACTGTTGGGTGATGGGTAGGTTTAGCATATGTTGAGTTTTTCTTGCTTCTTTATTTTGTCCACACACAGATCAGTTTCCCCTGGTCTTCACAGTTTGGCACAGGACCAGACTGGGAGAATTCTCAGGTTCTTTTGAGGGCTGGCCTGGCACGTACAAGCGTGGACTCCTGGGCATTAGCACCTGCCAAAATGTAAAGGGAGTCGGTGCTCCATACTGGCGCTGGAGCTTTGCTCTCTGGGTGCTAGGCTAGGGTGGCCTGGGAAGGCCTGAGAGAGGGTCTAGGACCCCCATTCATGTCTTCCACACACAGGCTTCTCTCTAGAGGTTTTCCAATAGCTCACTGACCTATAAAACGTCCACTCATTCTCACGCCTCAGACTCTGATGGGAGCGTCCTGGGCACTCAGTACTTATGGATTGGATTTGTCCGCCTGGCTCCCCAGCCGCCCTGGGTCCTGTGGAACCCACTCCAGGACATTTTCTCCGCTCTCAGCCAACTCTCAGTTCAGAACAGGGAGTATAAAGACTGGCCCAGCCTCTGGGCAGCGTTGAGTGAGACCTGGGCTGACAGTGCCTGCTGCAGTGTCTCTCATTGTGAAAGAAGGTTAAATAGATATATACCCTGAGGGCTGTGTGCTCTGCCCCTTCTTATGGGGACTGAGAGGCCTCAGGAGTGACTCTGTGGGGCAGAAGAAGGTTCTCATCCCTGGCAACAGGCCACCTTGTCCCTCACACAGGGAGGCAACTGCAGAGACTGGTGAGGGGAAGGGAAAGTTTGGGACTGGAGGTCCTTGGAGGATAGGCCCCGAGACTGAGATCTCCAGCTGTAGCAGCGCTGGCCGTGAGAGAAGGCATCTTCAGAGGTCCCCACTATCCGGAAGCTGGCTTTGCCCACAGCAGCTAGAAGAGTAGCCTGTGCCCTGAAGGGCCGTTTCAAGAGTATGGCTGTCCTGTGGGCACTCGGTCTGAGTGCTTGCTGTGCTTCTGGCTTCCTGGGTGCCCTCCTGGGCACTGTGCCTACCTCCCCCACATCCCCAGGCCACTGCCTGCTCTGGCTGTCCTGGGATTCCAGCAGCCCATTGAACCCGGCTGCTCCTGGGAGGATGGAAGGTTGAATGGGGCCAGCTGAGAAGTGTCTGCAGGGAGGGAGGACATTCGGCAGTGCCAGGCCGGGGGTGCTCAGAACCAGCAGGTGGGGCAGTAAGAGGGAAGTGGGCAGTGTGTCCACAGGCAGGCAGGGTGCTACCCCAGCAGCCAAGATGCAGTGTGCTGAGAGCCCCGCGCCGCTCGCGGCCGTCTCTGCTGTCTGGAGGAAGGGCGACTACGCCAGAGCAGCTGTCCGCAGGCCCCTGGGCCTAGAGACAGGCCTTCACAGCGAGTATCACTGGAAATAGACTGCCCGGCCTCTCTCCTCCAGGCTATTCATGGCTTTTGTGGAATCTCCTGTCAAACACAAGCGCCAGGTGTGTGCGCTCACCCAGGGCCCCGTGCTGTGAACAGACCCGCGCACAGCATGACGGGAATGTGGAGCCCAGGAAGCGCTCTCCTGGCCAGAGGCACTTCTAACTGCCCCAGCTAATGCTGGTCACTGGGCTTGGCCTCCTGGAAGCCGCCCCCCCCATCTGCCTCCTCACCCTCCACATCTCAGGATGCCAGGCCCTAGCTAGCACGTTATCTGAGCTGTGGCCCCAGCAGCCTCTCTCTAGAGACCCCAGGAAGGGCAGCAGTGCCCCGGGCGCCTCCTCCTGGTGGCCTGAAACAGCCCGTACCTCCAGATCCCCTTCCTCTCCAGGGAGCAGCCCTAGAAACCCAGCGGCACCTCACCATAGCTTGGGGGCAGGGCTGTGAACCGTCCCAGGCCAAAGCTCCATAAACATCTGACTGTGGCCTTAGAACTTGTCAGCAGCATTCCCCAGAAGGCCCCTAGAAGGCCCCTAGAGCCACGCAAACACCCAGGAAGTAAATGACCCCAGAGGAGGTGAGGTGGGCGTCCAGGAGCATGCACTGTGGGAGGAAGTGAAATGCCTTGAGAAGTGCCTGGAGCTGAGAGGAGAGTTAGGAAGTGACTGGAAAAGGGCGACCCTGAGGCTCGTCCGACGTCACAGCGGAAGGCTCTGAAAGAGGCAGGGTTGTGCCCTGAAAGCACAGGAGGGGACAGAGCGTCGGCCTGTGAGCCTTCCTCAGCCCTGGGCACTGCTGGCACCCAAGGCTGCCTTCTCAACATGTGCACCCACAGAGGGCCCTCGCTAGCCAAGCCTTCCACCTCCTGGGTGACTGCACCTCAGCCCTCTGGGGACCAGCTGCCTGGTGTTCAGCAGTGTCTCACAGTGTCCTTTGCCCTGGGAGAAGGCAGCAGGAGGCACAGGGTGCACTCTGTTCTTCCCCATCTGTTCAGTCACTTGCAAAGCAGAGAATAAACAGGAGTGAACCCCCTGCCTGTGTCCATGTGGGCGAGGACTGGTGAGGCCTCTTGGGCATGAGTAAGGTGACCTGGCGTGTGCTGTCTTCTTCAGTGTGGATTCTGGCTCCAGACTCCAGTCAGCCCCGAGTCCACAGAGATCAAAGCACTTGCAAGTACAGCTGTCCTGGCCCTCAGGTTGAACCCCATGGCGTGCCTGGGCCCCGAGCCAGCCTCACACCCATTGTCGGCCCAGGCAGGAGTCTGCCTGACCCCACTCAGGATCCAGATTCAGCCGCTGGGCAGACACCAGGGCACGCAGCATTGCCTGACCGCCACAGGCACCGTGCACTTAGTCTTCACCAAGCACTTAGCAGAGATGGCCTCCAAGACCCGACCTTCCTGTCAGCTGAGGCCAGGCCAGGTCTCCCCAGTGACCACCCCGCCTCCATATCCTGGCACCTGGCTCTCCTTGGGTCCCGGTCTCCTGGGGGGGAGTTGGCCCTCTGCTTTGTTACTGCCTGGGTTCCGCCTTTCCATTGTTTCCTCTGTGTCTTTGTTTACCCTCCTCACTGTCTACCTCCTAGCCAGGTCTCAGCTTAGCTGCCCTGGTTTGGGGTGTTTTCCAAACCTCCAGCCACAGAGGCTCCCCTCAGACTGGACAGCTGGGGAGACAGGGCTTCCCCTCTGCCCGCAGGCCCCTGGCGCCACCGCCCGGGCTCCTGTCTCCGCAGCTGGAGCTGAGCACTGGCTGGACAGAGAGGGCAGGCAGAGGCGGCTCCTGCTTCACAGGGGAGGTCCCTAGGTGCACCTGGAGGCCCTCCTGCCTGCGCAGGAACACCCCGGGTTCTCACTGCACCAAGACCCTCCATATCCAAACTCACCCCCAGCAGGGACTTTGACTTTGGATGACAAGGCTTTATTTGTAAATATTCTCTTAATATGCAACTTTGAGAACAAAATAGAAACATCATGTATTTTAAAATATAAAATGAAGTGTGACGCACTGTATACAATTTAATATATATTTTTAGGATTTTGTTATTTAAGAAAATGGAATGTAATGGTACTTAACTTTTACAAAAGAGAGAAAAAATGTTATTTTTACTGTCTGAAGAAAATAAATATTCTCATGGTTGTAGAAACAGTGGTGGGCCCTGGGCTGTCATTTCTCTGGGTGCTCCTCCAGATGACCCACAGGAAGGTGTGACTGTGGGATTCTCAACTCTTCTCGGTCGACAGTCCGCCCCGTTGGCTGGCTCTCTCCTGGTGCTGTCTTGATTTCCTCTGGTCTTGTCACAGCTTTGACTACTGTTGATCTTCAGCCAGGAGGGTCTGAAAGGCAGGACGTCCAGATGGCTGCACCACCCCAGGGGTTAGGGAGGAGCACCAAGCTCTGACCAGCGGCCGGGACCTCAGCGCACACGGCCACCCTCAGTTGGACCCTATTTGCTAATGTCAGTAGGAGCGCCAGGCTCTCCCGTGAGGTGCCATCGTATCCAGACACTCCTTTATAGCAGGCACGTTGTCCCGATTTTGCTGATGAGGGAGCAGACGAGTGACACAGCGAGGGACAGTGGCTGAAAGCGCAGCCTTGGAGGGTGCCTGCGGGGTCATGTCCTCCCTCCATCAGATGGAGGCCAGTGAGATCAAAACAGGAGGGCACTGAGGGCTCGAGTGCAGGAGCTACATCAGGTTCCCAAGGTAGAGATTTCCTCCTTGCCTTTTGGAAAACCAGACGGGGTAGGACGGGGGCGAGGAGGCCGATCGGGGGTCTCGAGGGTACACAGGCCCCTGAGAGCAACAGAGAGAGAGAGGTGGGCCGCACCAGGCCAGGGCCTCAAGGCTCAGGCCCACGCCCCACTCACCACTGAAGGTGTGACCCTGACCAGTAACCTGCCAGGTGTGCCTTCCCTGGGAGCCGCCGGGTGATCCCCAGACTTGCAGTCTGACCACCAGTCCACTGGTGGCAGGGGCTGCCTGCCGTCATCTCCAGCAGCGAGTGTGCACACGACACTATGCAGAGCCCCACCGCTGCCTCCTTCATTGACACAGGTGTGTCTGTCACTCAGGCAAACACTGTGTCAGCCAGAGATGCATCGAGGTGCGGAGAGGTGTGTGGCAGGGGTGTAGGTGCAAGCCAGTCATTCCCAGATGCTTCTCCACAAGGGGCATCGCCTTGGCTTGGCGTTTGTACCCTTCCTTCACCATTGTCCTCCCATTAGATTGTGGGACAACTCCTGTCCCAGCCCTGACACTGCTGCTGCCCTGCAGTGTGACGGCACCTTTAAAGACAGCTTCGCCTGACTGTTTATCTTCTCTGAACTTTCCTTCTCTTCCCAGAAGCTCTTTCCTTCCATGAAGGAAAATATTTTTCATGGCAGGAAATGGCTGGTGGAAAACAAATGGGGTGGCCTCGCTGGTGAGTTTCTTAGAGACACATCGGGCAGCAACAAAAAAATAAATAAACGAGACCAGAATGTGCAACTGTCCTGCCTGAGAGCCCCATTAGATCATGGGACCACAGGGCCTGGAAGAGACTCCTAGACCCATTTGAGTGGACTCTGGGGACACTGATCTTAACTTCACGTTGCCACCACCCTGGGGACCAACGGGGCAGCACCAGCTTCGTCCTTTGTCAGACAGTCGAAGACGCTCCATCCTGTGCAGAGGAAAAGGGCTGGACAAAGGTAACATTGCTTTGAGCTTGGAGGTCACATGACCATCTCTTCTCCCCACTAGGCCTGTGAAACTGCAGACAGCCTCCGAGACTCAGAACTGGGGAGCTTTTGTTTAACCCCACAGGGGATTGTTTTTGCTCAGCCGAAAGGGACACTTTGGAGATAGACTATTTCGACCTCAAGAAGCAACAACATCTGTCTGTAGCTGGTCTCCAGCTGTTGTCTGGAGCCACCAGGCCCCACTGAATGGACCTATGCCCGGCCACTGGGGGCAGGCAGTGCCAGGTTGGGCTGGATGTGGACCAGCCTGTGTTCAGGAGGTCCATCTCTATGACAACCCCACTGCAGGGATGTCCTGCGCCCTCTCCGTGGTGGTGGCTGAACCCGTGAGCTCTGGGCACCTGGTCTGGGGAACTGGGCATCTTAGGGGGAAATCTTAGGTCCTCATTCCTCAGAAGAAAACAGAAAAGTCTGAAACCTAACAGGCTTTTGCAATAGTGAAACTGCAAATTCCATTTATTTCACAATTAGAAGCATCTACCCTGCATTTGTCCCTGCCCAAATGAAGCCACTGACCTTATAAAAACATAATTGGGGAGCTGGGCATGATGGCACAGGCCTGTGATCCCAGCAACGCAGGAGACTGAGGCAGGAGGATGGCAAGTTCAAGACCAACCTCAGCAATTTAGCAAGGCCCTAAGGACTTGAGGTGGGATCCTGCCTCAAAATTTATAAAAGGGCTGGGAATGTGGCTCAGTGGTTAAGTAACCCTGGGTTTAATCTCTAGTACCAATAAACAAATAAATAAAACCTACACCTCTTCACCTATTTCAGTACACATACTCCTTTGAGGATCAGATGAAGGTTTGCAGTCCCTTCTTCTAAAAAGATCATTCACCCCCACAAAACTTCCCATGACAGTTCTGGTGACCCAAAGATCCCCCAGATTTGGGATCTCTCTATTAAGCCACAAACATGGTTATTTGAAGGTTAAAACCAAGGCCAGAATGGGTAATAACAGTTAGAAGGCTGAGGCAGGAGGACCACGAGTTCAAAGCCAGCCTCAGCAACTCAGCGAGGCCCCAAGTAACTCAGAGAGACCGTGTCTCTAAATAAGTTTTTAAAAGGGCTGGGGATGTGGCTCAGTGGTGAATCATTCTGGGTTCAATTCCTAGTATCTTTTTTTTTTTTTCAAAAAAAAATGAGGGGGGAGTGTAACAACAACGGTAACCATGGATACATTTTTTAAAAATATTTTTTTAGTTGTAGTTGGACACAATACCTTTACTTATTTTTATGTGGTACTCAGGATAGAGCCCAGTGCCTCACACGTGCAAGGTGCACACTACCGCTGAGCCACAACCCCAGCCCAATCACTTATTAGCATTTATGCCAGGAGTTAGCAAACTTTTTTCTGTACGAGCCTAAATTCTAAATATTTTAGTACTTAACATTTTAGATTTTGCAGGCCCTCTCGTCCCTATCACTACTAAACTCTGTCAAGGGAGACTGTTCTCTGGGACCCTACGCTGTCACCACACGCCAAGCAGCCATGAAGGCAGCTCCATGAGGAGTGGAAGGTGACTGGGCCCCTTTGTTATTAGTCACGTAGCTGTGTAAACAAGTGAGCACAGTTGTGTTCCAGTAAAACTTGGACGTGGAAACTTGAATTTTACATAACTTGCACATGTCACAAAAGACTATTCTTTTTAGTTTGTATTTTTCTCTAACAATTAAAAAATGTGAACACCATTCTGAGCTCAAGGATCATAAGAAACAGGAGGCAAGCCCACAGGCCATCTTGGTTTTTTTGTTTGATTGTTTGTTGGTACTGGGGATTGAACCCAGGGGCACTTAACACTGAGCCCCATCCCCAGTCCTATTTTGTATTTTATTTAGAGACAGGGTCTCACTGAGTTGCTTAGGGCCTTGCTAAGTTGATGAGGTTGGTTTTGAACCTGCGATCCTCCTGCCTCAGCCTCCAGAGCCTCTGGGTTGACAGGCCTGCGCCACTGTGCCCAGGCCATTTTTCACACGTTATCTTATTTAATTCTCACAGCAACTATGTGGATTTGGCAGTTTTTAATCCCCCTTTGTCAGGTGAGGCGAATGAGGCTCAGAGAGGTTAATAACTCACTCATGAAGCACAGGAGTCAAGACTAGCACCCACCTTCAAGCCTGTTTGTACTCCTGAGAGACAACATGGGTGAATTTGTATTGTGGAGAAAGGGAAGAAAAGACAGTGGGGGACCCTGGTGCCTTGGCCCTGGGAGTGGCCTTGGCCCTGGGAGTGTGGGGATAGCGCTCCTCCTCCTCCACTCTGCCAGAAGGGTCTGCACAGCAGGGAGGCAGCTGGTTTCCTGAGCTAGTCCTTGGCTCCCCCACAGAGGCTTCAAGGACACAGCCTCAGATCCAGGACAGCTGGCAGCCTCCACATTGTTCTGCGTCTCCCAGGTGCTCTTAATTATAACCAGTTTGCCACCCTCAGCAATTCCTTGTTCCCCTTTGCTAATACCCATGAGTTGGAACTGTCCCCGGACTCCCAGCCAAACACTGGGCTGAAATCACTTCCCTTTCCCATGTAGAGAATCCTCCAGTCTCTTAGGGACTTGCTCTTCTCAGTGAGGTGGGCATTCTACTTGGGGGCTGGGATATGCCACCCAAGTCTCCAAGGAGGAGGCGGACTCTGCTTAACTTCTCCAACCCTGGCTGACTGGCAGAGGCCTGCGGTTCTTCTTGGGTGCTCTTCCGGCTTCACCCCAGTCTTCCTAATGTGCAGCCTGGGCCTGAGGCTGTGGAACCTTCCACCCCAGGAGCAGACTTCCAGCTTGACTGGTTGTTATCGGAGGCCGCAGTTTCTGGAAGCTGGGATTGAGGGTAGTGGCCTCATGTGGGGAGGGAGGACAGGGCTTCATGTCACACCCTGTGTACATAACCTTGACCAAGTGACTTGGCCCTTAGAGAACCATTAAGGACTGGGAGCTCTGGACCACGGAAACCTGGGCTCAGTCCGGGCTTTTCCATCTCTACCCCAGACCTCAGTCAGGTTACCTTACCTGTCTAACCTCCATTAATTCGTCTCTAAAACAGGTAGAGCAGTTTCTCATTTGAATCACAAATCAGACCTCACAGGGACCAATGAGAGCACATTATGCGTAAGTGAGTCCCGCCTGAGGATCAAGGCCATTAACCAGACTCCAAGCTAACAATGCACAAAGGGCAGTGCTCCTTAGAAAATAATTCCTGAGCCGGGTGTGTTGGTGCACACCTGTCATTCCAGCAGCTCTGGAAGCTGAGGCTGGAGGATCATGAGTTCAAAGCCAGCCTCAGCAAAAGTGAGGCACTAAGCAACTCAGTGAAACCCTGTCTCTAAATAAAATACTCAAAAAGGTCTGGGGGTGTGGCTCCTGAGTTCAATCCCCAGTACCAAAAAGAAAAAAAAGAGAAAAAATAATTCCTGATTTGGTTCCTTTAAGTACTAGTTTCCTCCAATATACTCAATACATGGCCCCATTTTTATAAGTGTTTGCTGACCTTCACCTTGTCAGAAATATATCCAACTGGTGAAAATACCCTTCCCTGCAGGCTCCCTGCAGACAGCAATTTAATTGTCTGTTGCTTCAGATCAGGGAACGAATACAGGGTTTTGGTGTCCTCCTATTTCCAAGGCTCCAGAGAGGCAAACAGGCCTTATCCCTGGCTCAGCTCTTGGCGACCCGGCCTCCCCTAGGGCACAGCCCCCAGCCCCTGCCTACGCGCTCAGCCGGTTCCTGCGGGGCCCTCCCTGCTCCGCCTTCCTCACCAGCGCCACCCTGTGGTGAGACTGGAGGTCTGTGGGAAAAGGACGGCCTCGAATCTCCACCAGCAAGCAACAGGTGTTACTTGGCCTCCAGACCCTAGTCCTGCACTTGCCCCAGCCCTCTCCCTGTCATCCTGACAACTTAGAAGCGCTCTGATTGGCTGAGGTTGAGACCCCAGAGTCCTGACAACGAGAACGTGTTAAGAGCTTCCTATTTTTCCTGCTTATCAAATGAACTCAGTCCATTAGCAAGGGAGGGATCAGATAAATTATTGTACCTCCACAGTCTGAAATGTTATGTTGACATCAAAATTAACGTGGTACATTTGCAGATACCCTATTAGGATATCCTAAGTGAAGAAATGAGGTCATAGATAAAAGCTTAAGTATAATACCACTTTCTTTTCTTTTTCTTTCTTTCTTTCTTTTTTTTTTTTTTCTGAGGCAGTATGTTACCTAGGCTGGTCTCAAATTCATGGGCTCAAGTGAGCGCCTGCCTCAGTCTCCTGAGTAACTGGCACTACAGGCACATGTCACTGTGTCCACCTTTGCCAAGATTTGTAAAGAGACTGTACATGTACAATATGTCTTCAAGGGCACAAGGCAAGCCTGGGAAGTCTGTGCCTGACTCTGCTTGTGCTCACCTCTGGAACAGGAGGAAGAAAGGGAGGGGTTGGGAATGCTCACATTTTATTTGCTGTATTTTCACGTGGCTGAGTCTTTTATATTCATGAGTTGCGTGTACTATTTTGAAAATAAGATGCACATTCATTATTTAAAAAAAAAAACAACAACCTTGGGAAACATGAAAAACAAAGCGACTTAAGTCTCTTCATCACAGTGCTCAGAAGAAAGCACTGTCACAGTACCGGCTCTAGCGCGTGTGCTTCCAGAACAGTACAGGAGCATTGAGGAGCATCGCTTGCCCTGCTTGGACAAGTCACTGGGGCCTGGCCAGAGCCACTGAACTGGACATCCACTTGCTACCCAGCACCACCCACACCCAGCCCTGTCCCCCACACTGAGTCACCCCCCCCCCAGGTGCACGGGGCCTCCCAATGGTGGTTTTTTCCCAAGGGCCCGCAGAATATCCCATCCACAAGCCAAAAGGTCCTTCTCTTTGTTAAGTACAAAATAAATATCTCCAGGCCTCCTGGGCCACTTGCAGTACAAATGTTTATGCCTTTGGAAAGAGGGAGGAAAGGAGAGAAAGAATGAAAGGCTTTTGCAAGTTCTCCCCAAGCAGATGGGCGCCAAGTCAGCAATTAACCCAGAGCCATTGGGTGTCTGATCTTCCGCCAGTGGGCCTGCAGCAGGTTGGGAGACGACTGAGGAGGGTCTGTGCTCTAACTTGGCGTCTGATGGGCCTTCCAGACTTGGAATACTCTCTGGAAAGGATTCGGGCTGCATCTTTGAAACTCTAAATTAGGCATGAGGGACTCACCCCCAGGAAGAGCAGCCGCAGCATTCATGAAACCCTCGGGTTGGGACCCTTGAGATGGATGCAGTGGGGACTAACTTGCCCACACTGGTTGTTTTCATGGTGAATATTTACTAATGCCCAAGGAGCAGGTTCCCTGCTGAGCTTTGCACACCAAGTGTTGTTTCATTTGACCTGTGGGACCAGGGAGAACAAGGGGGCAGCTGTCAGCTGAATCCATCATGATCCTCTCGGAGTCCTATCATGAGAGGCTAAGGGACCCAAAAGCATCGACCTTCTCCATCTTTCCATTGGGGAAACTGAGGCCCAGTTTGTAGCCGAGTTCCATCTGTTAGTCAGCTTTCTGTCCCTGTAAGCAATGCCCGAGATAATCAACTTATAAAGAAAAAAAAGTTTATTCTGGCTCATGGTTTTTGGAGGTTTCGGTCCTTGATAGGCCGACCCCGTTGCTGTGGGTGAGGAAACACATGGGGAAGGAGCCCATGGCAGAGCAAAACTGAAGAGGAAGGGAGCCAGGCCCTAGAACCCCCTTCAAGAGCACAGCCCCCAGTGACCAAGACCTCCGACTAGATCCCACCCTTACAGGTCCCACAGCCTCCCAATAACACCAAGCAGGGACCCAGATTCAATCCCTGGGCCTTCAGGGAACATCCTAGATCCAAATTACGGCAGGCCAATGGTAGCTTTACCTTCATGGTCAATGACATTCCCGTGACTGCATGGAGACAAGAACCAGACTGGGAGAGTGAGGAGAAAACAGTCCCCCTGGTTTGTTCCCTGGGCCTCAGGCTAACAGGAGGCATCGTGCAACTTTGAAGGGTGTTTCTTGCTTATGCAAAGTCGGCCATGATGCTTCCATCCTGTAGCTCGCAAAGTGTCTCCCACAGGCAGGTGGGCGAAGGGAGGGCAAGGGGTCTTGGAGAGATGGCAGGGTGAGACCTGGGAGTCAAGGACCCACCTCTTCCCACATCCCGTTGGTCATAATAGGCCACATGGCTTTCAAGGATACAAGGGCCCTCGACAACAGGCTTGATAAACACGAGGCGTGTCCCAGAAGCCCAGAGTCTTGTCCTTCCAGCAGACCTCAAGATTGTTGCTCAGCACATGAGAGGAGCAATAGACCCTGAGCTGGGGAAGTAGACTAGGCCCCCGTGGGACACGCCGCACGGGGGACAGTTGGAAGGGGAAGTATTGGTCTGCAGGCCAGGCTCGTTGTGGCCCAGGTCCCTCAGATCAATCCAGCTCTATTCGTGCATTTCTGTTACCATAAAATACCTGAGACCAGGTGCTGCTCCCGTGAAGCCAGCCCTGTGGCCAGGGTCCTTCCCAGTCACCAGTCCCTGGTTCTTAGAAGTCCCCGGCACCCTTGCCTGCTCCTCTGCCCCACCCTTCATTTCCATTTCCCAGGTCACTCTTCTTTCCTGCAGAGCTGACCAGGACTCCCAGCTAGTGTGGCCTTCCCTTGGCACCTTCAGAGCTATCAGGATTCCCTTGACACTCATCTGGGGGACTCTGGCACCGTCTTGCCCTGGGATGTCCCTCTTTGGCCGTGGGTGCTGTTGTGGTTGGGTGTGGTTTGTCCGCCAGAGCTTCTCAGGGTGGAAGCTCAGTCCTCAGCATGGTGGTGTTGAGTTGTGGGAGCTTTGAGAGGTGGAGCTTGTGGACAGTGCCTAGGTGTGGGGTGAGGGGCATCACCTCCTAAGAGGTGAAGACTGATCTCTTGGAGTGAGGGAGTTCTTGTGAGATTTGGTGGCTATTAAGTGGGGCTACGCTACCCCCATGCACTGCTCCCTTATGCACATTTTCCTTTCTGTTCCTCCACCATGTTTTGATACAGCCAGGGAGGCCCTCACCAGGGCTCAATGAGATGGATCTGCCCAATCTTGGACTTTCTGCCTCCAAAATGTTGAGCTAAATAAATATCTTTTTTCCTTCCAGAACCAGCTATTGAACCCAGGGTGGTCTACCACTAAGCTACACCTCCAGCCCTTTTTGGATTTTTAAATGTTGAGATAGGGTCTTGCCTGAGCTGGGCTTGAACTTGTTATCTTCCTGCCTCAGCCTCCTGAATTGCTGGGATTACAGGTGTGTGCCACCACACCCAGCCTAATAAAACTTTTTTCTTCATAAAGTGAAAATCAGTTCATCCTCACAAGAATAGGTTATTACAAAGCAAGAAGTGCTTTTTTCCCTACAGTGCTAGGGATTGAACCAGGGACACTGCCACTGAGCCACATCCCCAGATCTTTTTATTTTTTACTTTGAGATAGGGTCTCACTGAGTTGCTTAGGACCTCACTAAGTTGCTGAGCCTGGCCTCAAACTTTCGATCCTCCTTTCTCAGCCTCTGAAGCTGCAGGGATTACAGGTATTATGCCATTATGCCTGGCAAGGTTCTCTACTTCACTTTACAGAGAAAGGTACATTCAAGGATGCCTGTTTATTTTTTCAAAAACAAACCTGATGTGGAGACATTGCAAAAGTAGGAAGTAGATTAGCTAGCCCAAATCAGAAATGATCATTGACTATGGTGTGGGGGGACCCTCTTCAGGTCTAAGAAGGTTCCTGAGGAACTGATGGAACCAGTTCTTTGTTTCATCGACTAGAACCATCTAAGGAAAGAAGGAAGCTGGTACAGGGAGCTCAATCTAGTTACAAAGCATGATTTTAGAGAGAGGAGTGATTGGTAATAGAGACTTGCTGTCATTTACTGAGCAGTTACTATGTGCCAGACACACATGTATTAGTTACCTTCTGCCATAAAAACAAATTATTCCAAAATTTAGCCACTCCCTGGGCTGTTTGGATATGCTCAAGACATGGTGGCTGGCTACCCCCAGAGCAAGTGACCTAAGGGAGAGTGAAGTGGAAGCCACAGTGTCTTCTATGACAGCCTCAGAAGTCACGCTCCATGGCTTTCATAATTTCCTGTTGGGAAATCAGCCCTAATCCACGTGAGAGGTACCTGCACCTGGGGTGGGGATCCTTGGCCACACTCATCTTGGACGCTGGCCGCTGTGACATGTTACCTGGATGATTTCATTGATCCTCACCACGGGGTTGGTCATATTCTCTCGGACTCAAAGGGAAAACTGTGCACAAGACCGGTCAGTTAATACATAGCAGCCCTAGGATGCGACCCCAGCTGTCCTTGGACACATCTGAGCCCTCTGCAGAGGAGGGGTGACAGAATCAAGAACGAACAGATGCTGAACTCTGGGCGCAAGAGGCGCATCTGTCTGTCCTCAGGTCAGGCATCTTCTCTCCAGCTCTCCTCAGGCTGCGGGAGCTTGGCCCTCGGAGGCCGTCAGTGAGCAGGGCGCAGAGAAGGCCACTGCCTCTCTCCACACCCCCTCACTTCTTCCCCAGATGAGGGGCTGCCATTCAGAATGGGCCAGACCCCAGGGTGGCCGCTGGGTCTAGTTTACTAATGGACAGGGTCCCGGTTAGAAGACCCACCACACCCGGGCACCCTCCTGTCCACACACGCAGACATCTGACCACCCACACACATGCACGCACTCTCCTCCCCAACTCTGCCTGGGGGTGACCAGATGGCTCCTTTGTCCACAAATATTTGCCAAGCACCTGCTACATGCCTGGCATGGTGCCAGGGAAGGGGACCCATGGCATTAAACATAGACGTGGTCCCTGCTCTCTTGGAGTCTGTGGCTGTGTACCTTAGTGGGGGGCTGATCTTCTGGGGGTCACTTTTCCTCTTACAACACCTGCAGCTCATTTACCTCTTCAATTCAGCATTTGGACACAGGCATGGGGGTCTCCCCACCAAACCTTGGACTCCTCCCAGTTTTCCAGAAACCCACATTAAGGCATCCATCAGCTGTCTAGTTAAAAAAAAAAATTGAGGGGACTGAACTCAGGGTTACTCAACCACCAAGCCACATCCCTAGATCTTTTTATTTTTTTATTTTGAGACAAGATCTTGCTAAGTTGCTAAGGCTGGCCTCAAACTTGCAATCCTCCTGCTTCAGCCTCCCTTGTCACTAGGATTACAGACTTGCACCACCATGCCCAGCTAGTTAATACTGTTTGAGAAACTTTAGTATCTGAGGAAGTTCTAGATGCCTACCCTCTTGACTCTCAGTCACAATGAAACGGAGCATTCAGTAAATCCAGCAACAGAGATCAAAGATTTTTCCTGTTCTTTCCCTCTTGCCTCAGATTATGCTAAGCAACTGATCAGGCTGGTCCTGCTTCCTGTCTTCTGCGGGTGGCTGTATTTTTTTTTTTTTTTTTAATACTTAGGCAGTTCAGGATTCTGCAGTGTGAAACTCACCTGGTCTCAGGGGCAGCCTGGAGGGAATTTCCTCAAAACAAGTTGGACTCTGAGTGGCGGGTGATTTCAAAGGGCTGAGTGGAGAGGCCTTCCCCGCCTCAGACAGGAACCCTGAGCTCAGGACAGCCCATCACACTGTGGCGCCATGAGGCAGCCCAAGGGTAATGGTCAGCAACACCTTTCCGACCTGGACTGGGACCCTTGAAGGTGAGTCCCCCTGGAGACTGAAGCTCAGTGGTTGGGCGCTTGCCTCCCTCGTGGGAGACCCTGGCTTCGTCCCCAGGACTCAAACAAACAAACAAAACCAGAAGCCAACAGCACCCAGGAAGCACCACAGACAGCAGAGGGAAGAGGACTCCCACAGGCCTCCAGCCCAGGTAGCCAAGTTCCCCCTCTGGAAGGCCACAGAAAGCCACACGTGACTTGCTCACGATCAACAATCACAGTTGACTAATGCCAAAGGGGAATGTGTCCCCGTGACATCAGGGGAATTTTCCAGTGACATCAAAGGCCCCAGGTCCAGAGTCTCCCAGAACAGAGTGGTGTGTTGGTTTCCTGTTTATCATCAGGGACCTTGTGCCTGCGACTCGCTGGGGGGCCTCAAAGGAAGCAGGATTTGGACATTCCTGCAGCTGCCAGCTGGACACCATCCCTGAGGACCCCAGCCTGGGTTACTTTGGTCACAGGCCTTTGGCATCAGTGAGTGACAGGGGCTCCCAGCGACAGGCATGGTGGGCATTGGAGGGTGGTCCTGGGGCTCCTGGGACAGCATGTGGAGCGTGAGGGGAGCTGGCCACGCCATCTGTACCCAAGGCTGCTAGGACACCTCTGGTCACAAAGGCCTTCCTGAATGACACGTCCAAGTGATTTAAACTGTCTGGGCCATGCTCCAGACAGTCTGCCATGGACGGCCAGGACGGGAGTTCCCCAGGTCCCGACGCAGGCTCCCAGTGCCATTCAGGGCGCGGGGCCCTCACCTCTGCTTGTGCCTTCCGGGATGGGAGGTTCATGCCCTGGGGCTCCCGCCCCAGCCCTGGGCAGTCCTGCTGTTCCTCCATCTGCCTCTTGGAGCCCTGGTGACCCAGGACTTGTCCAGCCTCCGGGGCCTGCCCTCCCCAGGCCTGTTAGTGTGACAGTCCTCCTTCAAACTAGCACGGCCACCAGCGATGCAGCCCCTCCCAGGCCCCAGGCGCTGGGTCAATGCCTGACTGCACAGGCTCACTTCACCTGCCACCAGCTACAGGGCAGGACAAGGTCCCCTCCACCTGCGCCATCCCCCACCCACCCACTGCAGTCCTGGCCAGGCCCGCAGCTCCCCTCTGGGCTCTCCAACTGTCCTCCCCTTGCCCTGGACACCTCTGCTTCCTCTTTCCCAGACTAAGGCCCAACCCCCAGTTTGGGCATCCCACCTTCTAAGAAGCTTTTGGGGACCACTCAAGCCTCAGGAAGGTACTGTGCCGGTCCCTTCTGAGTCTGAGGGTGGTTAGAGGAGAGGGGCTGACTCTCCATCCCTCCTGCCCTCACTGCTTGCCGCAGAACCCCCCCCCCCAATGGCAGCAGGTCCAGCCTGAGATTCCAGCTCTGCCTGAGTTCTCAGGATGAGTCTCCCCTGGGGACCCAGAGACTCAGAGTCTCTGCGGTCTGTCCAACCTGTAGGGTCCCCAAGGCTGTCTACATAATCTGCAGGGCCAGTGTGAAAGGAGCAAGCCCTCATTGTGGGACATGCCTGGGGTGTGTCCCACAGGAGGACATTCAAACTGTAGGAAGAGGGCTGGGGACGTGGCTCAGAGGTAGAAGGCATGTCTGTCACACAGGAGTGCCTAGGGTGGATCCCCAACACCATAAGAAACAACATCGAACAGTTTAGGAGGAGTCAGGAGAGTGACAACAGAGCAGGCCAGGTGTAGTGCAGCACCTGTGATCCCAGCAGCTCAGGAGGCTGAGGCAGGAGGATCGCGAGTTCAAAGCCAGCCTCAGCAACTTAGCAAGGCCCTAAGCAACTCAGCGAGACCCTGTCTCTAAATAAAATATAAAAAAGGGCTGGGGACGAGGCTCAGTGGTAAATCACCCTGGTTCAATCCCTGGTACAAAAAAAAAAAAAAAAAAAAGCCTTCTGAGCTCAGGGCCCCGCGTAGCTGCATGGGCCTCATGTTCTGATGCCTCATGTTCCTCCATGCCTGGCCACTGTCCCCTCATGAACTTCTGTGCAGGGAAACCATCTCAAAACCCGACCCTGACGGGTGCACTAGCCACCAGCCACCAGCCACCTGGCCCAGCCCAGGTGGGGGGCTGCTGCTGTCTTGGCGCTCTGAGGACCTGGAGGGCAGGGCTGGGTCTGCTCTCTGGATTCCTGTGCCTGGTCCAGTGTCAGGGACACAGAGGGGGCCTGTGGGCGGGGGGATGAATGCATCCCACACGGGGACAGTGTGTCAGTGGTGAGGACAGGCCCTCCCAAGTCCTCCCCGACACTCCCCAGTCTAGGTCACCAGAGACTCAGGGGGACTTCAGGCTCGCTGTGCTGGGGGAGGGGGGGAGGACTGTGAGGGAAGGCGGAAGGGTCCCCCGCGCAGGGACAGTGGCGATGGCTGTAAGAAGAAAAATGGCCTGGGGTCCGCTTCTGCCTTCCGTCCTCTGAGGACCGCCCTGGGAGGACCCAGGGCCCCGAGGGAGTGTTTTTTTCCTAAGTCCAGAAGGGAGGACATGCATCCACTTCAAAGCCCCACCTGGCCCCAGTAAAGGAAAGGCTATTCACGACACTGGTTAAAGATGGCAGCAGAGCGTCCCCCGCCTGTAGTTCCAGCTCCTGGGGAGGCTGAGGCCGGAGGACTGCTTGAGCCCAGGAGTTCGAGGCCAGCCTGGGCAACATAGCAAGACCCCATCTCTTAAAAGAAAAGGGCAGAGGTGTCACTCAGTGGTGAGCGTTTGTCCATCATGCCCAAGGCCCTGGGTGAGTCCCAGCACCAAAAAAAAAAAAAGAAAGAAATTAAAAGGGGCTGGGGCTGGGGCTCAGTGGCAGTGCGTGAGGCACTGGATTCCATCCTCCACGTCACAAAAAAATAAAATAAAGGTGGTATTGTGTCCATCTACATCTAAAAAGAATATTTAAAAAAAAAAAAAAAACAGAACAGGAGTCCGAGGGACTGTGGCTGAACCAGCCGACCAGGATTCTTGCTGAAGACGGGCCAGGTGATCAGACATCACCCGAGGGAAGCAGAGATAAGGGACCTGAGGAGATAGAGAGGGCAGACATCCAGGGCAGGGACGCTGTTAAACTGACTTAGCAGGATTCTTGCCAGAACCAGACACTGGAGAGGAGCCCAGGGCTCAGGCCTCTGGGGAGTCTCAGGGAGCCTGGGTGGGCGTGGTCAACCAGAGGATCCCCACCATGGCTCCAGCCCCGCCCCTCCTGAGGGCATGGTGGCCTGATTTCCTTCTTCTGTCCCCTCCCCAATGTCACCCCACACTAGCTTTTGCCTGAAGTGAGGGTGGGAGGGTTCCCTTCCCCTTTGGGGTTCACCTTTTTTGGGGTTACCAGGGATTGAACTCAGGGGCCCTCGACCACTGAGCCCCATCCCAGCCCTGTTCTGTGTTTTATTTAGAGACAGGGTCTCACTGAGTTGCTTAGAGCCTCGCTATTGCTGAGGCTGGCCTTGAACTCACGATCCTCCTGCCTCAGCCTCCTGAGCCACTGGGATGACAGGCGTGGGCCACTGTCCCTGACAGAGTTCACCTTTCAGTTGAGGTTCTTTCTTGCTGCCTGTGGGTGGCCTCCTGTGGACAGCCTCCTCTCCCATGTGCCTGAAGCCCTTGTCCACTTCTTCCCATGCACAATCCCAGCCCCCATTCTGGGCCAGGCCTAGGGCCCACTCCATTTGAAGGTTGTTGATAAAAACTCTGACAGTGATGAATCTATGCAAAATGGGCTACCTTAAATTATCAACATTTCTGACAGATTTCCCTTATACTGCCCCTCTCTTTGCTCTTTTTTTTTAAATATATATGTGACAGTGGAATGCATCACAATTCTTATTACACATATAGAGCACAATTTTTCAGATCTCTGGTTGTATACAAAGCATATTCACACCAATTTGTGTCTTCATACATGTACTTTGGATAATGATCTCCACCACATTCCACCATCATTGCTAACCCCCTGCCCCCTCCCTTCCCCTCCCACCCCTCTGCCATATCTAGA
>NW_026000130.1:890560-901393 GCF_001458135.2 Marmota marmota marmota | reverse complement strand
CCATCATTGCTAACCCCTGCCCCCTCTTCCCCTCCCACCCCTCTGCCATATCTAGAGTTCGTCTATTCCTCCCTCCCATGCTCCCACTCCTTATCCCACTATAAGTCAGCCTCCTTACATCAGAGAAAACATTTGGCATTTGATTTTTTGGGATTGGCTAACTTCATTTAGCATTATCTTCTCTAACTCCATCCATTTACCTGCAAATGCCATGATTTTATTCTTTTTTATTGCTGAGTAATATTCCATTGTGTATATATGCCACAATTTTTTTTTAATCCATTTATCTATTGAAGGGCATCTAGGTTGGTTCCACAGTTTAGCTATTGTGAATTGTGCTGCTATAAACATTGATGTGGCTGTGTCCCTGTAGTATGCTGTTTTTAGGTCCTTTGGGTATAGACTGAGGAGAGGGATCTCTTCCTGTTCTTAAGGTTGCATAATGTCTATCAGTCTCTCCTTAAAAATAACCGAGTCTTCTTTTGCCATGCATATTAACTGCTGAACCTCTCTAGTAAAATTTTCATTTCAATGTACTCTTCAAATCCAGAATTTCTATTTGTTACTACTTTATAATTTCTATCTCTTTATTCATAGTCTCTATTTGATAAGACATTGTTATTTATTGTCCTTTCTTTCCTTCTTTTTTTTCCTCCAGTACCAGGGATTGAACTCAATGCTTTACCTCTGAGCTACATCCCCAGCCCTTTTTGTTTCTGAGACAAATCTAAGTTTTTGTCTTAGCAAGTTAGAGTCTATAAGTTGCCCAGGCTGGTCTTGAACTAATGATCCTCCTGCCTCAGCCTCCCTAGTAGACGAGATTACAGGCCTGTGCTACATGCCCAGCTCCTCTCGCTCTTAGGACATGTTCACAAAACAGTCATGATGTTACTCCATAACGACATTCTGGTCAGCAACGGATGACATGACATCCATGACAGTAGTCCCACAAGGTCCTGTCACCTAGTGACGTCATCCATCTTAGCTTGCATGGGTGCACGCTATGACGTTTGCACAAGGAAATCGCCTCATGAGGCATTTCTCAAAGTGTGCCCCCATCGGTCAGCAACATGTGACTGTAGTCGCCTTGAAGCCTTTGCTCAGCGTCACATCTGGACCCTCTTCAGGTAATTTCTGTTGCCTCTTTTCTTTTCCTATGTATAGCCACACTCCTGTTTCTCTTCACGTCTCCTGATTTTTTGTTAAAAACTGGACATTTTAGATAACAGTCTCATTCTAAACACTGATCTCCCCTATTTGCCAGTACTTGTTATTGTTTGTTGGTTTCTTTGTTTGGTGGCTTGGCTGGACTGTTGGTGTGAAGGCCATGTCTCTGAGGTGTGCTTGCAGCCTCTGGCTTCACGCCTCACAGGAAGCACTTGGGCATGTGTAGTCACCCAGGTGACTGTCATGGCAGGGCTGTCTTTGTCTCTTTCTTTCTCTGATTTCTCAGTTAAGCTATCTGCCTCTGTTGGATCACACCTAGCTAGTAGTCTCCATTTATGACGGATTGCTCTATGGTTTTTGAGAATATAAAATGGAGCATGTAAATTGCTCCATATCTGGTCCAATTAAATTCAACCCCCTTTGCACGGGTCCTCCTGGAGTCCAGTCTTTGAGGTTTGTTACAACCCTAGGAGGGTTCTTCTTTGTCTCTTTCTCACCAGAAAACCTGTCGCTGTCTGTGGTTGAGCAGGTGACTCTCATGGAGTTATTAGCCCCCTCTGAATGCTCACCACCAAACCTCCAAAGTTTTCACCTTTAAGCTTGAATTGCCTCCCACTGAGTTCCAAAAGAAGTCAGTTCCCTTGGGAGAGCTTCCACGATCTCTGGCCTACAGCCATCCTCTCCCTCTGCACAAAACCTCTGCACACCTGCTCTGGATCTGGGGGAAGGGATGGCAGCCTGATGGTCTCAGGGTGACATCCTGCTTTGTGAACAGGATGCTGGGTTGGGCAGTGATTTCTCAGCTTACCATCCATGGCTTGGAACCTCTGTCCTATAAACGGGCTGGAGTAGAGACCATCAGGTATTTCTCGGCCTGCTACACCTGGGCAGAGCGTCTATCCCACCAGGTGGCCCTGGGGAGGAAGAAAGCCCTAGAGCTCCAGCCACTTTTGCCTGAAGAGAGACTTCACAACACAGAGCTGGGGAATGATAAATGTGGGTGCCCTGCCCTTCCTGAGGAAATCTGCAGCCCTCAAAGAGACCGGAAGGAGAGAAAGAGGTGGGGTGGGTACGTGGTGTTCTTGGCTGGGACCTGGAGTAGGACTTCCATCAAGCGGAGCTGAAGGGGCTGAGGAGAGAGCAGGTCACGCCCCAGATGCCCTAGACTTTTGCGATTCTGAAATCGTGTTGATTTTCTTGAATAAATGCTTCTCCACTTGGTCAAGCAAGCTCAGCAAGCGCTCTACCTGTGAGCTATACCCCAGTCCTTGGGAAAATTTTCAGAGACATTAAATGGTTGTGTATTTTTTCCCCAAAATAATTTTTTTTTTTTTTGCCAGTTGTAGCTCAGTTTCTCTGGGGAGAGGGTCTGCAGAGCTCGCTATAGCACTGTTCCTGAAGTTGTTTCTGAATATATGGTATAATACAGCAAAAGAGCAATGCATCACCACCAAGCGAGGATTCTCTTAGGAAGGCAATATTAAAGTTACTTTAATATAGGGGAAACTCCACTGGTGTAATTCACTGTATGCACAAATTGAAAAAAATAAAAATCACAAAACTGTTTTAGTAAATGCAGGAAAAACCACTTGAGAAAAATCCAATATTCATTCCTATCCAGAAAAGAAAAAAAGAAAAAGAAAAGGAAATCATTAAGCCAGTAATAGAAGGAATTTACAAAAAACCTCTACAACTAATACCCTATTTAATAGAGAAAGACTGAAGCACTTGCTTAGCATGCTTGAAAGTTTTTCCCTAAGATCATGAACAGGACAAGCCCACCTATTCACACCACTGTTACCCAACATGGTACCCGAGGTTCTAGCCAACATCCTCAGGCAAGAAAAGGAAGCAAATGGCGTCCAGACTTGAGACAAAGAAAAAACAGTTTTGCGGATGTGGTGCCTCACACCTGTAGTGGCTTGGGAGGGTGAGGTAGGAGGATCGCGAGTTCAAAACCAGACTCAGCAATTTAGCAAGGCCCTAAGCAACTCAGTGAGACCTTGTCTCTGAATGAGATACAAATAGGGCTGGGATGTGGCTTAGTGTTTGAGCACCTCTGAGTTCAATCCCTGGTACCCCCAACCCCCCCCCAAAATAGTTTTATTTGTGAGTCCGATGGAATTTACAAAAGCTACTACAACTAATAAGTGAGTAGAATAAGGTTGCGAGATACAAGGTCAATATACAAAAATTAATAATATTGCTAGTGACAAATAATTGGAAATTTAAATTTTTAAAATAGTATTTATGATCACATAAAGATATGGAGGGCTGGGGTTGTAGTTCAGTGGTAAAGTGCTTGTCTCGCATGCGTGAGGCACTGGGTTTGATCCTCAGCATCATATAAAAATAAATAAATAAAGATATTGTGTCCAACTACAACTAAAAAATATTTTTTAAAAAAGAGATGGAATATTTAGGGATAAGTACCACAAAAAAAGTGTGTTAGGATTGTACAATGAAAGCTATAAAACATCATTGAGAGAAATTTAAAAGGTTTAAATAACTAAAGAAGTTTATCATGTTCAAAGCCAACCTCAGCGAAAGCAAGGCGCTAAGCAACTCAGTGAGACCCTGTCTCTAAATAAAATGCAAACTAGGGCTGGGGATGTGGCTCAGTGGTCGAGGGCCCCTGAGTTCAATCCCTGATATGCCCCCACCCTCCAAAAAAAAAAAAAAAGAAGAAAAAGAAGAAGAGGAGGAACGAATTTGGAGGACTTCAGTGTCTTACCTTGAAAACTTACTCTAAAGCTACAGCAGGGCTTGGGGTGTTGCTCAGAGGTGGAGCACTTGCTTAGCATGCTGAGGCCCTAGGATCAACCTCAGCTCCACAAAAGGAAAGAAGAAGGCAGGAAGGAGGAAAGAAACAAAA
The DNA here is from genome assembly GCF_001458135.2 of Marmota marmota marmota. Classification (NCBI taxonomy): domain Eukaryota; kingdom Metazoa; phylum Chordata; class Mammalia; order Rodentia; family Sciuridae; genus Marmota; species Marmota marmota. The sequence goes on along the minus strand of NW_026000130.1, from coordinate 897,351 downwards.
TCTACAGCAACAGAAGGTGCTGAGATGACTAGATACAGTAGTGGGCTGAAGGCAGCCTCCAAAAGATAAATCCACATTCTAATTCCTGGAACCTACAAATGTTACCTAATCTGGAAAAAGTAACTTTACAGATATCATTAAATTAATCATCTTGAAATGAGAAGGTCTTCCTGGTTTATCTGGGTGGACCCTAAACCCAAAGAAAAATGTTATAAAAGACACCCAGCTAGGAGCAGCCCCGCACACCTGTAATCCCAGCAACTCAGGAGGTTGAAGCAGGAGGATTCCAAGTTCGAGGCCAGCCTCAGCAATTTAGCAAGTCCCTGTCTCAAAATAAAAACATAAAAAGGACTGGGGATGGAGCTCAGTGGTGAAGCACCCCTGGGTTTAATCCCCAGTACCAAAAAATAAAAATAAATAATAATAATAATAAACCCAAATGTCAAACCTAAAGTATAAAAACTTCTCAAAGAAAACATAAGGAAAAATTTGTTTTCAACCTTGGATTGTGCAAGATTTCTTGGATCACAAAAACATGATCTATAAATCAAAGATCAATAAACTTAACTTCACTAAAATTCAAAAACTCTTTTTTTTCGAAGACACTGTTGAGAGAATGAGAAGAAAAGAAAAGTTATACTTTGAAAGTAAACATCTGCCAATTACATGTCTGATAAAAGACTTAGATTCAAAATATAAAAAGAACTCTCAAAATTCAACAATATAAAAACAAATCATTTTTTCATTTTTACAATTCTATAACACAGGGCCTTGTACATGACAGGCAAGGGTTCTACCACTGAGATGCACCCCCCAACCCAAAATGAATATTTATTTTCTTATATGGGGATTGAACCCAGGAACATTTTTCCACTGAACTATACCCCCAGTCCTTTTTATTTTTTATTTTGAGACAGGATCTCACTAAGTTGCTGAGAATGACTTCAAAATTGTGATCCTCCTGCCTCAGTTTCCCGAGTTGCTGGGATCACAGATGCACACCACTGTACCTGACTCCAAGCAATGATTAAAAGGATGGTAAATGGGGGAAAATTGGAACATATACATTACAAAAAAAAAAAAATGATGAAAGGCAAATAAGCAGATGAAAAGATGTTCAATATCACTGTTCATTAAGGAAATGCAAATTAAAACCACAGTAAGTCAGGCATGGTGGTGCTTGCCTATAATTCCAGTGACTCAGGAGGCTAGGGCAAGAGGATCACAAATTCAAGGCCAGCCTCAGCAATTTACCAAGGCCCTATCTCAAATTGAAAAATAAAAATGGCTGGGGATGTGGTTCCACCTCTGGGTTCAATATCCAGTACCAAAAGTAAATAAACAAATAACATGATAAGACCGTGACACATTTATTAAAATGGCTAAAACTGAAATGACTGGCAATATCAAGTTTTGGTGAGGGTGTGGAGCAACTAGAGGTCACCCTGACTATTTTACAACCACTTTGGAAAATGGTTTGGCAATTTTTTTTTTTTTTTTTCTGATGGTGCTGGGGATTGAACCCAGGGCCTGGTGCATGTGAGGCAAGCACTCTACCACACCACGTGAGCCGTATCCCAGCACCTGGCAATTGTTTTTTGTTTGCTTGTTTGTTTGGTACTAGGGATGAACTCAGGGATGCTTAACCACTAAGCCACATCCCCAGCCCTTTTTAAAAAAAATTTACTTTTTATTTACTTTTTAGTTGTCAATGGACCTTTATTTTATTCATTTATTTTTATGTGGTGCTGAAAATCAACCCAGTGTCTCACACATGCCAGGCAAGCGCTCTACCACTGAGCCACAGGACAGCCAACCCAGCCCCCTTTTTTTATATTTATTTTTTAGTTGAACACAATATCTTTATTTTATCTATTTATTTTTATATGGTGCTAAGGATCGAACCCAGGTCCTCACACATGCTAGGCGAGCACTCTACCACTGAGCCACAGCCCTAGAGGGGTCACGCTAAGTTGCTAAGTGCCTCACTAATCTGCTGAGGTTGGCTTTGAACTCATGATTCTTCTGCCTCAGCCTCCAGAATTGCTGGAATCATAGATGTGAGCCACCCAGCTGTTTGGCAGGGGTTTTTGTTGTTGTTGTTGTTGTTTTGTTTTAAAGAGAGAGACAGAGAGAGAATTTTAATATTTATTTTTTAGTTCTCGGCAGACACAACATCTTTGTTTGTATGTGGTGCTGAGGATCGAACCCCGGTCGCACGCATGCCAGGCGAGCGCGCTACCGCTTGAGCCACATCCCCAGCCCCTGTTTGGCAGTTTTTTGAATAGTTCGTGTATATCTACCCTATGATCTCTCAATTCCACCTCTAGATCTACTCAAGAGAAATGAAAACATATATCAACCCAACAACTTTCATGAAATAAATAATCCTAGCAGTATTATTCATAACAATCTCAAACTGGAAATGACCCAAATGGCCCGTCAATAGGTTGTAGAGCGGGCTGGGATTGTGCCTCCCCTAGCACGGGTGGGACCCGGGTTCCATCCTCAGCACCACATAAAAATAAAGGCATTGTGTTGTGTCCATCTACACCTAAAAAATAAATATTTAAAAAAAAATAGGTTGTAGAGCATTCTTAGGGATTAAAAAAAGAAGGAATGAACTATTGATAGATGCAACAATGTGTGTAAATCTTAAAATAATTATAATGAAAGCACATACCAAAAGAACACACACGATATGATTCCATTTATATAAAATTCTGTAAAATGCAAAATACTCATAGTAACTGCTATGGTTTGAATGTGGTTGGTCCTTCAAGGGTCCCCAACATGGTAGTATTAAGAGGTAGTGGAATGCACAAGGCCCTGAGTTCAGTCCCCAGAAACACAGCCCCGCCACACACACACACACACACACACACACACACAAAGATAGTGCAAGCCGGGCTCAGTGGTGCACTGTAATCCCAGCAGCTTGGGAGTCCAAGACAGGAGGATCACAAGTTCAAAGCCAGCCTCAGCCACAGCGAGGCCCTAAGCAACTCAGTGAGACCCTGTCTCTAAATAAAATGCAAAATAAGGCTGGGGATGGGGCTCAGTGGTTGAAGGCCCCTGGGTTCAATCCCTGTACAGTCCCCCCCCACACAAGAAAAAATAAGTAAAATAAAAGATGGTGGGACCTCTAAGAGTTGGGGCCTAGCAGAAAGGGGATAGGTCACTGGGGATACTGCCCTTGGAAGGCACTAATGTGGTTCTCACAGGACACTGTTGAGGACCTATGGGAGGGGGTTGTTTTAATGCTCTGGCTTGTCTCACTATGCAATTTTTTCTGCATGAGGCCATTTCCCTTCCCATCTCTCCACACCACTGGGAGAGCCCTCCCTAGAAGCCACATTAGATAAGGCTACTCAAATTTTGAACTTTCCGCTTCCAAAATGTAAGTTAAACCAACCTCTTTTCTTTATAAATATTCTGCTCCAGGTATTTTGCTATAGCAATAGGAAAAGACTACAGTAACAACATATTCCTACCTGAGGGCCTTTGCATAGGATGCTGCTTTACCCAGGAGTACTGGTCTCCTCACCCTTCTGTGATTAATTCCCTCATCCTTTAGTTTTCAGCTTGCAAAGATTTTCTTTGACCTGTAACCTCCCTTCCCCCAAGCCCTGCTACCTAAATTAGGCAGGTGCCTGTCAATCTCCTCCAGGTGGCCTGCCTCCTTCCCTGGTTCACTCATCACGATGCCCAGCTGCACTGTTAGGCGACTGTGGCTTTATCTAAGGGCTGTGTTCACAGCTGCTTGTGCTCACTTCCTGCATCCACCACACAGACCCTGAGCGTGGGCTCCGAGTGGGCGCTCAGGGAACGTATGTGGGACGAGTGAGGACATGCCCTATACAATACCCCGGGGAAGCTCGGGCCACAGAGCGGCCATTGAACCTCCTGGGGATTAAAGTCCACCACGTTCCACCCGGCAGGAAGAATTCAGAGCTGCCATTAATTCACACTCCACATACATGATTGTGACTGAGTAAGACATCAAGACAATCTCGCCCTTTGTTGAGGCTGTGGGAGTCTTAGGGACAGGGAGAGAGAAGCCAGTCTAAAATCAGTCGCTTTTTGAAAACCATCAGCTCAAGAAATTAAGGATTCTGCCAGCGTGCCCTGAATTTCTGGGCCCAGCAATTAATTCCTTCTAGATTAAAGGATTGTTGTGTTTCTGATACATTATTATGCGGAGTGGGCTTGCTGCGAATTTCAAACTTTAACCAGCATCCTCATTAACTGGGACCTTTTATCTGTGTGCAATTTCTAGCAGGGACCAGCGGGTACAAAGTGAGCTGGGGCATCCCAAACTGCATCCAGGGGGCATCCTGAGGTCCATTCAGCCAGTGCCCTGCTCCTGGTGGTGACAGTAGCTGACTTAGAACACACGCGCACTGGCCTGACCTTGTCCAATGCCCCCTGGATCTCACCTACCGTCTCCAGCTCCCTGGCGAGGAGATCAAGGCAGAGGCTGATGACCCCGCTGCCCAGGCCAGGGGGGGACCCAAGTCTACCTGATTCCCAGGCCCTTGCCTTCCACTGGGGCCCTCTGCAGAAGGCCGGGCTGGGCCTTCTGGGCCACTCTCCATCCGAGAGCTATTCTATCTTGGACGGTGTCCAGAACTGCTTCTGGCTGGGAGTGAGGTTCTCTGGGGAGCAGGCTGTTACCTGGAGGCTGAGCCTGGGTCAGGGCTCCACCCTTTGAGAGCACCCCACACTTTGGACCCAAGGAAGTCACCTTCTGCCATCCATCATAAGCAGGTACCGTCCCCTCTCCAGCTCAGACCCCCTCCTGCTGGGCGTCTGGTGGAACTGGGGTTCTCTCAGGCCCAGTCCAGCCCGATGGCATCAGAGCAGGATCTTGGAGGAGGACGTTCCCAGGATCCCCATCAGATGTTGGCTGAAGCACCTCAGGAGGAGCCTGGGCACCCCCAGCTTTCCAGCAGCCCCCCATTGGGGTTCACACAAGTTCGTACACATTTAAGCACCGTTATTTCCTCACCTGGACCCCCAGAACCAGTGCTCCCCAGCTGAGGGCGGCCCCAGGTCAAGAGCCAGGCCACGGCTCCCCGTGCAGCGGGCTTCTTCTGAAACCCTGAGGTGTCCTTCTAGAAACTAGATGCTCAGGGGGATGGGGTCAGGGCTCTAGGGGCTCTGACATCCCTGGGAAGAGTGCCCCCTCCCGCTCCCCAGAGGAGGGGCCAGGAGCCAGGTGGCCCCTGAGCCCAGACACTGTCCCTGGACCTCCTTCCTCCAGGACCCTGGTGTCCACCTGTCCGTCAGCCACATCAGCAGAGGGCTTCTCAGGGCTTCCACTCAAGTGGCTGAGGGCTCCCTCAGGGTCAAGTGGCTGATTAGGTTTTCCTCAAACACAAAAATCCGTCACCGCACACTCACTGCTGTTTAAAAAAATAATGATGAGGGCTGGGGATGTGGCTCAAGCGGTAGCGCGCTCGCCTGGCATGCGTGAGGCCCGGGTTCGATCCTCAGCACCACATACAAACAGAGATGTTGTGTCCGCCGAAAGCTAAAAAATAAATATTAAAATTCTCTCCCTCTCTCCCTCTCTCTTTAAAAAAAAAATAATAATAATGATGAGGGCTGGGGCTGGGGCTCAGCGGCAGAGAGCTCACCTAGCACGTGCGAGGCCCTGGGTTCGATCCTCAGCACCACATAAAAATCAAATAAAGATTGTGTCCATCTACAACTAAAAAATAAATATTAAAAAAATAATAATGAATGGAAAGCAGGATCGAGGATTTTCCTCCAAAACTTCAACAGAAAATGACCCTATGACCCAGCAACTCCACTTCTGTGTATATCCCCCCTGCAAATTGAAAACAGGATCTCAAAGGGACAGCAGCCAAAATGAGGAAGCCAGCCCGTGGCCACCAAGGGATGAAATCTCAGCAAAACGCAGCTCGTCCCCGCATGGAATCAGGTTCAGCCTCGGAAAGGAGAGAAAGTCTGATCCCCGCTGCCACACGGGTGCCACAGGGCAAGGTGCTGAGGGAGCAAGAGGTCTGAGAGGGCGGAGGCCTGCGAGTCCACCCAAGAGGCCATCCAAGAGGGCAGACTCAGAGACAAAGGACGAGAGGGTCCCCAGGAGCTGGGGGCCGTGGGGAGCCAGCAGTATTTAGTGGGTGCAGAATTTCAATTTTACTAGATAATAAGAGGGGCTGGGGCTGGGGTTAGAGCGCTTGCCTGGCATGTGTGAGGCACTGGGTTCGAGTCTCAGCACCACATAAAAGTAAGTAAATAAATAAAATAAAGGTATTGTGTCCATCTACAACTAAAAAACTATATATATTTTATAGATAGATAGATATGGATATAGATATAGATATAGATATAGATATAGATATAGATAGATGAGCTGGGCGTGGTGGCACACTCCTGTCATTCCAGCAGCTTGGGAGGCTGAGGCAGGAGGATCGTGAGTTCAAAGCCAGCCTCAGCAATTTAGCAAGGCCCTAAGCAGCTCAGTGAGACCCTGTCTCTAAATAAAATAAAAAATAGGGCTGGGGATGGGGCTCAGTAGCCGGGTGCCCCTGAGTTCAATCCTCAGTACCGCCTACCAAAAAAAAAGATGAAAAGAGTTCTGGAGATGGATGATGGTGTGGTGGCCCAATATCATGAATGTGTTTGATACCACAGAACCATATACTTCAAAATGGTTTGGAGAGGGGCTGGGGCTGGGGCTCAGTGGAAGAGCACTTGCCTAGCACATGCGAGGCACTGGGGTCAATCCTCAGCACCACATAAAAATAAATAAAATAAAG